>NC_136914.1:75695734-76295734 GCF_949752795.1 Hyperoodon ampullatus | reverse complement strand
TTTTCTTCTCTAGTTGCCATGGCTAGGACTTCCAAAACTATGTTGAATAATAGTGATGAGAGTGGACATCCTTGTGTTGTTCCTGATCTTCGAGGAAATGCTTTTATTTTTTCACCATTGAGAATGATGTTTGCTGTGAGTTTGTCATATGTGGCCTTTATTATGTTGACGTAGGTTCCATCTATATGCACTTTCTGGGGAGTTTTTATCCTAAATGGGTGTTGAATTTTGTCAAAAGCTTTTTCTGCATCTATTGAGATAATCATATGGTTTTTCTTCTTCAGTTTGTTAATATGGTGTATTACATTGACTGATTTGCATATATTGAAGAATCTTGCATCTTTGGGATAAATCCCACTTGATCATGGTGTATGATCCTTTAAATGTGTTGTTGGCTTCTGTTTGCTAGTATTTTGCTGAGGATATTTTCATCTATATTTGTCAGTGTTATTGGTGTGTAATTTTCTCTTCTCGTAGTATCTTTGTTTAGTTTTGGTGTCAGGGTGATGGTGGCCTCATAGAATGAGTTTGGGAGTTTTCTTTCCTTTGCAATTTTTTGGAAGAGTTTGAGAATGAAAGGTCTTAGCTCTTGTCTAAATGTTTTATAGAATTCACTTGTGAAGCCATCTGGTCTTGGACTTTTGTTTGTTGGAAGATTTTTAATCACAGTGTCAATTTCATTACTTATGTTTGGTCTGTTCATATTTTCTATTTCTTCCTGGTTCAGTCTTGGAAGGTTATACCTTTCTAAGAATTTGTCCATTTCTTCCAGGTTGTCCATTTTACTTGCATAGAGTTGCTTGTAGTAGTCTCTTAGGATGCTTTATATTTCTGTGGTGTCTCTTGTAACCTCTCCTTATTCATTTCTAACTTTATTGATTTGAGTCCTCTCCCTCTTTTTCTTGATGTGCGTGTCTAAAGTGTTATCAATTTTGTTTATCTTCTCAAAGAACCACCTTTTAGTTTTATTGATCTTTGCTATTGTTTCTTTGCTTCTATTTCATTTATTTCTGCTCTGATCTTTATGTTTCCTTCCTTCTACTAACTTTGGGATTTGTTTGTTCTTCTTTATCTAGTTCTTTTAGGTGTAATGTTAGATTGTTTATTTGAGATTTTTCTTGTTTCTTGAGGTAGGCTTTTTTTGCTATAAAATTCCCTCTTACAACTGCTTTTGCTGCATCCCATAGGTTTTGGACAATCGTGTTTTTGTTGTCATTTGTCTCTAGGTATTTTCTGATTTACCCTGTGATTTCTTCAGTGATCTCATGGTAATTTAGTATCGTATTGTTTAGCCTCCATGGGTTTGTGTTTTTTATGTTTTTTTCCCCTGTAATTGATTTCTAATCTCATAGTGTTGTGGTCAGAAAAGATTCTTGATATTATTTCAGTTTTCTTTAATTTACTGTGGCTTGATTTGTGACTCAAGATGTGATCTATCCTGGAGAATGTTCCTTATGCACTTGAGAAAGAAGTGTTATCTGTGCTTTTGGGATGGAATGTCCTATAAATCTCAATTAAATATATGTATTCTATTGTGTCATTTAAAGCTTGTGTTTCCTTATAATTTTCTGTTTGGATGATCTGTCCATTGATGTAAGTGTGGTGTTAAAAGTCCCCCACTATTATTGTGTTACTCTCGATTTCCTCTTTTATAGCTGTTAGCAGTTGCCTTATGTATTGAGGTGCTCCTATGTTGGGTGCATATATATTTATAATTGCTATATCTTCTTCTTGGATTTATCCCTTGATCATTAGGTAGTGTTCTTCCTTGTCTCTTGTAACGTTCTTCATTTTAAAGTCAATTTTATCTGATATGAGTATTGTTACTCCAGCTTTCTTTTGATTTCCTTTGGCTGGAATATCTTTTTTCACCCTCTTACTTTCAGTCTGCATGTGTCCCTAGGTCTGAAGTGGATTTTTTATAGACCACATATAGATCACATATAGATGGGTCTTGTTTTTATATCCATTCAGTGAGCCTGTGTCGTTTGGTTGGAGCATTTAATCCATTCACGTTTAAGGTAATTATCAATATGTATATTACTACAACCATTTTCTTAATTGTTATGGGTTTGTTTTTGTAAGTCCTTTCCTTCTCCTGTGTTTCCCATTTAGAGAAGTTTCTTTAGCATTTCTTGTAGAGCTGTTTGGTGGTGCTGAATTCTCTTCACTTTTGCTTGTCTGTAAAGCTTTTGATTTCTCCATCGAATCTGAATGAGATCCTTTCTGGGTAGAGTAATTTTGGTTGTATGTTCTTCCCTTTCATCACTTTAAATATATCAAGCCACTCCCTTCTGGCTTGTAGATTTTCTGCTGAAAAATCAGCTGTTAACTCTATGGGAGTTCCCTTGTATGTTATTTGTTATTTTTTCCTTGTTGCTTTCAATAATTTTTCTTTGTCTTTAATATTTGTCAATTTTTTTACTATGTGTCTCAGCATGTTTCTCCTTGGGTTTATCCTGCCTGGTACTCTCTGTGCTTCTTGGACTTGGGTGACTATTTCCTTTCCCATGTTAGGAAAGTTTTCGATTATAATCTATTCAAATATTTTCTCGGGTCATTTCTCTCTCTCTTCTTCTGGGATGCCTGTAATGCAAATGTTAACCCAGAGGTTTCTTAGGCTGTCTTCATTTCTTTTCATTCTTTTTGCTTTATTCTGTTCTGCAGCAATGAATTCCACCATTCTGTCTTCCAGGTCACTTATCCTTTCTTCTGTCTCAGTTATTCTGCTATTGATTCCTTCTAGTGTAGTTTTCATTTCAGTTATTGTATTGGTCATCTCTGTTTGTTTGTTCTTTAATTCTCCTAGGTGTTTATTCTTTAATTCTTGTAGGTCTTTATTAAACATTTCTTGCATCTTGTCAATCTTTGCCTCCATTCTTTTTCCGAGATCCTGGGTCATCTTCACTATCATTATTGTGAATTCATTTTCTGGAAGTTTGCCTATCTCCTCTTCATTTATTTGTTTTTCTGGGGTTTTATCTTGTTCCTTCATCTGATATATAGCCCTCTGACTTTTCATCTTGTCTATCTTTCTGTGAATGTGGTTTTTGTTTCACATGCTGCAAGACTGTAGTTCTTCTTGCTTCTGCTGTCTGACCTCTGGTGGATGAGGCTATCTAAGAGGCTTGTGCAAGCTTCCTGATGGAAGGGACTGGTGGTTGGTAGAGCTGGGTTTTGCTCTGGTGGGCAGAGCTCAGTAAAACTTTAATCTGCTTGTCTGCTGATGGGTGGGGCTCGGTTCCCTCCTTGTTGGTTGTTTAGCCTGAAGCACCCCAACACTGGAGCCTACCTGGCTCTTTGGTGGGGCTAATGGCTGTCTCTGGGAGGGCTCATGCCAAGGAGTACTTCTCAGAACTTCTACTGCTAGTGTTCTTGTCCTCATGATGTGCCACAGCCACCCCCAACCTCTGCAGAAGACACTCCAACACTCGCAGGTGGGTCTGGTTTAGTCTCCTATGGGGTCACTGCTCCTTTTCCTGGGTCCCAATGCACACATTACTTTGTATGTGCCCTCCAACAGTGGAGTCTCTGTTTCTCCCAGTTCTGTCAAAGTCCTGCATTCAAATCCCACTAGCTGATTCTCCAGGAATTCCTGCTCCCGTTACCAGACCCCCAGGTTGGGAAGCCTGACGTGGGGCTCAGAACCTTCACTCAAGTGGGTGGACTTCTGTGATATAAGTGTTCTCCAGTTTGTGAGTCACCCACTCAGCAGTTATGGGACTTGATTTTATTTTGATTGCACCCCTCCTACCATCTCACTGTGGCTTCTCTTTTGTCTTTGGATGTGGGGTATCATTTTTGGTGAGTTCCAGTGTCTTCCCATCGATGATAGTTCAGCAGTTAGTTGTGATTCCAGTGCTCTCACAAGAGGTTGTGAGCACACGTCCTTCTACTCCACCATCTTGAACCGATCTCCTTAGCTTTCTTAATAATTATGCAATTTTATCATTATCGTATATACATTGATACCTTTCGAGGAACAGAATATAGATTTAATTAGTAATAGATTCAATTCATGCTGTGATAATGAAGTGAATTTGGAAAAATAAAGTTCTAATGGAATTTAGTTTTATTATGAATTATCTAATGTAGGTGCATTTGCTTTAAAGTTTGCATTAAAATTCTGAAATAGGGCTGTTTGAAGAAATTATCTCTTGGAATTAAAATAATAAATGTCTAACATTGGGCTTCCCTGGTGGCGCAGTGGTTGAGAGTCCACCTGCCTATGCAGGGGACACGGGTTCGTGCCCCATTCCAGGAAGATCCCACATGCCGCAGAGTGGCTGGACCCATGAGCCATGACTGCTGAGCCTGTGCATCTGGAACCTGTGCTCCACAATGGGAGAGGCCACAACAGTTAGAGGCCTGCATACCACAAAATAAATAAATAAATAAATGTCTTAATTCAATGGTAAATAACTATGTAATTCTCAAGGATTGTAGTAACCTATATTTCTCTTCCTCTTCCTCCTCCTTCACTTCTTCTTCTTAGTCTCTCCTCATCCCCTTTATTATTATTATTATTTCTATTAATAGTGTTATTTAACTTCATATATCCTAGTACACTGTTGTGGACAAAATAAATTCTCAAGACGAGTTCACTGATTTACTCACTGCATATCATGACTTTTAACAAAATTGTTCATGAAATGGTTGAATAACGTGTTTTATGCACAACCATTGGTTATTTGTAACTAATTTTTAATGATATTATACATATTCTCTGTCTCCATCTAAATATTTAAATTAATTTATGGACAACTTAATTCTCTAATTCAAGTAAAACTAGTTTTTATCTAATTATTAATTCAATTTTTAGTGTTGTAGTTTTTTTTCAGATTTGATTTTAAAATTGTAGTCTGCACAAAGGTAGTCTTAACAATAAGTGGTATTAGGAAACAATATCCTAAAAAGCATCAGCCTAACATCTCTATAATTATTTTCTGATACATTGATTTATACAAATCCTTAAAAAAAAGTAATATTATTAGGACTCTTGTATCTTTAAAATCTTGGCATAATTCCTTTCTTGGAATTTCTTGGATCTATTTCAAATCCTGAATTATACAAACTAATGGGAAAACAGCTGAGGAATGGGTTTTAAAATTCCATCTACATTCCTATTTTATAAAACCTAATTTATACAGATTCATAGGGAAAAAGCATCATAAAAGCATCATTAATAATTTTACTTTTTTTCAATTCCTAAGAGCTCACACTTTGATTTATCAATTTTTTTTATGTGTTAGGATTATGGATGTGAATATTTCTTAAAGATATTCATATTGAGGATCTTTGATGATTAAGGACAATATTTCACTAATGGTTCAAACTTACATCTATGAACTTAATTTTTCTATGCAAATTTACTGAACATATAACACATTACCAAGTGTTATGGGGTCTCAGACAGTGACTGTCTAGAGTACTTAAACATCAGCATTTTTTAAAGAATATATTTCAATAGTCATTAATTATATTTCACTGTGACTACTGTTTTGCACTTTTACAAATGATATTGTATAACAATTTATAATTTAGCTCCTCTTCCTATGTTTCTTGGGCAATATCTTATTCACCTCCAGATAGAACATGATTGTTTGGCTCAGAGTGAAAGAATAACTGAACAATCTTAATTTTTTAGGAAAATTTGTATTAATATTGGTATAATTCCTTTTTAAACACTTCTTATAAAGATTCTGCTTTCTAAGAACTCATTTAATAATGTGATGTCAGGTGAATTCATTCTTGACAGAAGTAGAAGATTTGAAAGACAGTAATTAGCCAGACTATACTTTTTAAATGATTCACACAAGCACGCAGACACATACACACACACTAGTGGAAATGATGTTATAACCTTTGAGTTGTCCAATTATGATGGGGTGACTAAGAATAAACAGTAGTGAGCTTTTAAAAATTTATTCCAAAAGTAGACTTATAACAAATACTTTTGTGAGGAGTTTTCCATGTACTATATATGAAACTTTGGCAAATAATATTAAAGGCATAAACAAACAGTACTCAATCATTTTTTTTTTAATTTTCATTCTGTTGCCTTCTTCCTTGTATGCAATAATATCAACCATTATCCATCATGTGTGTGAAGTCTATTCCTCTATTCTCCATTAAACTTATTATATATATTACTACTCTTCATACTGTTGTTTAATATTTTATAGAACATTTATAATTTACATAATTTTCTATTGGATTTTAATACATTGTGGTGTATTTTATTATATTATTTTATATATTGACATAGGCTAAGAAAGTATACAAGTAGCATCACTTTAAACCCTCCATTTATGATTTTTATGGAGGGACTTGTTTTGATTTAACCAAAGGTAAAGAAACAAGCAAACACTTAATTTTTAGACATTAAGAATCAGCAAAGAGAGGGGATAAAAAAGAAGAAGAAGAAGAAGAAGAAGAAGAAGAAGAAAAAGAAGCAGCCTTCTGCTTGTCAACACATATTTCCCATTAGGGTAAAGACTGTTTTATGTTTTCCTGAATTTTGATGATAAGATCAAGTACAACATGTTTATGGTACAAAAAGAAAATCAAATATGGCAAGATTCTCCCTTGTACAGACTATAATGCTGCTATGTATGTACATTAGACTTTGGAGTCTAAAGAAAGCTATAGAAAGGACCAATAAGGAACTTACACTAAGGTAGATCTTTCTTTGAAAACTCTATGATAATATTATTTCCTGTTATACCAATCATGTCTATAAATAATTACATTCTTCTAAAATGTTTTACTCCTGGTATGGTACAAGGATGGAGTGTCAAATGTGTCCTAAAGTCCCATGATCTCAGATCCTTTCACATACAGGAAGATCCAGTCTCATCACAGTACAACTGATTAAATGATGGACTAAAGGAGAAGGCTCCTGATGCTTAACAGCGAGCATGGGTAACACAAAATAGTAGATCTTGAACAAAGAGGAAAGAGGCTGTTGGATGAATCACAGAAATTATTGACTTTCTTAATGGGGAAATAACTTCAGAATTTTTCATGTTATCATGATAAATATACACTAGGTTCCTAATCTATAAGGATGAGAATTTGAGGACCATATTTCAAATCTTTACAATAATTATTAGGATAGGCTTCATTGATGAGTTATGGTGCTACAATCACCTGAAATTTTTAACATCACTTTAAACTTGTCTAATCCGTGATAAGGAAAATCCCTATCTTATTAACTTTATTTTTTTTCCTTATGGAATAATTATGGAAACAATACTAAAGTTTATTTTTAGCTGATATTACATTATTTGTAACAAACATGATTGCTAAATCTCACTGGTGATGAAAAAATAAACACACAATTCTTCTGATTAAGTCTTTACATTTTCACAAAAGATAGTATGTTGTAGTTTACTATTTAGATCATCTGCTTATCTAATTATCAAGTATACATTTTACTCTGAAAATAAATTGAGTAAATTTCATGATGCATAGTCTTTTTTTTTTTAAAGTTAAATTTACATATTCTCTACAAGACATACTTCTGCTTTTTTTTTTTTTTTTTTTAAAGAAGATGTTGGGGGTAGGAGTTTTTATTTATTTATTTATTTATTTTTGTTGTGTTGCGTCTTCGTTTCTGTGCAAGGGCTTTCTCTAGTTGTGGCAAACGGGGGCCACTCTTCACCGCAGTGCGCGGGCCTCTCACTATCGTGGCCTAGTTGCTCCGCAGCATGTGGGATCCTCCCAGACCAGGGCTTGAACCCGCGTCCCCTGCATTAGCAGGCAGATTCTCAACCACTGCGCCACCAGGGAAGCCCCGATAGTCTTTTAAAATTTATTGTACATTCATATAAGATTAATTTTGCAACTAGAATCTTATTATTCATTTAATAAGATATTTTCACATTTAAATTGAAAATAATTCTACTCTTAAAAATCAAGCCAAAAATCCTGATTAAATGTAAGGAATCCTTGAACAAAGCTAATGTATTCAAGTTAGTTACTCAAAATGCTATATTCCTTATTATAAGGAAATATAAATATCTCTCTTAAATTCTACAAATCTCTACTATTTACAAATTCCTTACACTTTTATGGTCCAAAAGGGATTATTCTTTCAGTTCCATGCCATATGAAAAAGTTTGATTCAGAGTACAGTATAACATTGTCTCGCCTGCAATTGACTATTGACTCATTGTCTCAGTCCAAAGCAAGGCCACAAGCAATTCTCCAGATAATGCTCATCACTGTCAAAGTTTTGCTCAAGCTACCATATTTCCTCAAGCAGAATATCCAACTTCTTCAAGAATAAACTTAAGCAAAATTGTCCCTCCAATGAGTTCCCAAGGTAATAGTAGATTATGCTTAGTTTTCAAATTACATGCATTTTAAACTCCTAGAAGCACCAGTCAAATTGAAAAACACTGACTGGGGAATGGTTCTAGTGTCATCAAACACAGCATCTTAGAGCCATTAAAAACACAAGCCTTTCCTGAGATCAAATCTTGAACAAGGGGTCCGTTTATATTTTAAACCTATATAATACAAAAGCTTTTGTTATATTTCTTTTCCAAGGTCATTTAAGTTCCTTGCATAACTGTCAACCTGACCTTGGGGAGCCATATGTTTACTCACCCATGTTGGACCCTTTCTGTGAGTGGCTTTTCATACTTTCATCACTATAAAAGAGATATACAAATATTTAATCTGTAATGGGGCACCCTTTCAATAGGACATGAGACTAAAATTTAGACTGCAGTGTTAGTGTAAATCTGGTGAAAATATATCATAATATTTAAATCCAGAATGACAAGCATACCTTCACAAAATGTATAATGATAGACTTTACCACTATGGAAGATTGTATTTCCAATAAAATAGAAACAACTTTATATGTATGTCAATATCTCCAACTGACTACATTATCTATTTATTTAGCTGAAGAAATATTTGGCAGAATTGAATACTATTATTATTATTATTATTTTTTTTTTTTTTTTTTTTGCGGTACGTGGGCCTCTCACTGTTGTGGCCTCTCGCATTGCGGAGCACAGGCTCTGGACGTGCAGGCTCCGGACGCGCAGGCTCAGCGGCCATGGCTCACGGGCCTAGCCGCTCTGGGGCATGTGGGATCTTCCCAGACCAGGGCACGAACCCGTGTCCCCTGCATCGGCAGGCGGACTCTCAACAACCGCGCCACCAGGGAAGCCCCAGAATTGAATATTATTCATTTAGAATTGTGTTCAGCTGCAGAGGAAACAAAGAACCTTATGAAAACTGCCATTTTCTTATATAGTGGTTATGTCTATTACCTCTCAGCAGCATGTGGCTAAAATTTCTATTCACAGCCCAGTTATGTTTTATTCCCTCGAAAATTCATTCACAAATATGGATTTAGTCTCTCTTACACATCAGGCATCACTCTAGTTACTTAGTTACAGTGATGGACAAAACAGACAGACATTATCCAAGATATTTTTGAGCTGTAGTTTACAAACTCACAGCTCCTCTAGCACCAATCTCTTAGAGTGTTCTGAGTCTCACATGATATCTTTCTGTATATATTAGTAACAGTTCCACAAAGGGGATTCTTTTCTTGCTTGGTTTCTGGCTGCATGTCATATTTTCTGTGATATCTGTATTCTACTCCAGTGATCACATCTTGTATATGATTGATGAGGTTCTTAGGCTGCTGCTGCTGCTTCCTTGTTGGCTCCACTTCTCTCTACATTCTTTTCTATTCCATCAATAGCATGGAGAAATTTCTTACCATATGCCTCCATAGCAGATTTGAGAGTAGGTTTCAGTTTCCAACAGATTTTACTGAATATTCATACATAATAGAAGGACATTATAGTTGATCTTCTAGAATTTTCTCTTTTCAGAACCTAAAGGTCCAGTGTGTTGTGTCCGGGTCCGGATGAATCTCTTCATAACAGGACCATGTGCTCAGGTCCACCACTAGGAAGGTACAAAATGTATAGATTTCTATTTAGCCCAAATTACCAGGCATCCCAAGAGAGAAATTATTACCAACTTCCTGTACTCTACAGTAGATTTCACAAAGCTAATTTCCTCTATCAGGAAATTTCCTCTCTCAGACTTCTTAGAAAACTCCACTCCCTTTAACCACCATCTTCTGTGATGTCATATTCCCTCCAGATAAGACAGGAAAATTATATTACAATGCAAGAAACCAACATCAGTAAATTTGGAAATATCCAATCATAAATAAAACCATAAGGCTTTAAGAGTGTAGTCCATTTTCTTAATATTGCCCTGACTTTTGTTTAAAGTAAAAAAAAAAAAAAATGCTTCATATTCTTCCTGCAGTCATTATCAGCTCATCATCTGTACTCACCTGCTCAATCAAGAACACAAACTGTAAAATAAAAACAGCCAGTGATTTTAGGAAGATCAAAATATAAATTTACATAGCATAAAGAAAATTTATTCTTCTATTCCCAATGCCTCCTACTTTAAAAAATAATTTAAAAATATGATACCTATGTATATACAAATATATATCATAATTTATAATAGCTTCTTAGTTATGTATCAGGCTATTTCTCAAGATATGTATGTGGTCTCTTTCTCAAGATATGCATGTGGGCTCTCTCTACACTTCTCCTTCTCAGAGTAAAAGAAAAAAAGAGGGTAAAAATATCAGTCTAAGACATTTAATTTTATATAGTCAGAAAATATTAGTTATTTAAATAACATCTTCTGACATTCTTTAAATTATTTCCATGATAAGTCTTAGTCAAGATTTTCTGCCTTACTTATTCTTAATTTTAAAATATCAAATTTGTTGGGAACATACATTAATAAGCTATGAGTGCTCCCAGCATCTCTCTCCCTCATGCTTAAATGGAGATTCTATTTTAGAATTCTCAGTACTCCCCAAATCTACCTCTTCTTTCTTTCTGTGTAATTTCTAATGTTGTCAAACTAGTTACCTTAAAGTCTGTAACATAAAGAAAGGATTAATGAGAGACTGAAAGAAGAAAAAGTAATAATGATGCCAAAGGCTCAGCCTCTGCACTCCAGTGACAAATCAAATCTCAGAGGCAGAGTTCTGGGTGAAGTACAAAAGAATAGCTTTATAACTTTGCTCAACAAAGGGAGACACAGTGGGCTGTGTCTTTCAAAAACTGTATGTTCCAAGCTGGGGGAATTTGGTGAGGAGTTTCATAACAATGGTTCAAAGGCAGGGTTGTTGATAAGGATCAGGGTGTGTGCAGGGCCTGCACTCCTTTAATCTGGCCTCAGATGATCTCCTGATGAGCTTCTGTTGTTCCTTTAATCTGTCAGGTGGTCTCCCTATGAGCTTCAAGGTTATCAGGCTGACCTCCTCTCTGGAACATCTTCCACTTCCCACTTCGTGGGATTTTAGCTCTACAGAAGAGCTTAAAGATATTGTTATGTGTATCCCTTGAGGTGGGACCAAGACCCTACCCCAAGGCTACACTATTGTTTCTTGGCTGTTCCTCCCTTGTCTCTGCATCCCCTCATTTCCCTGATTAACAACTGTTTGAACCTGCCCTTTGGAACTCAAGCCTTCTGTGCCAAGGAGCCTCACAGGGTCCTGCTCAGTATCCATAACAGAAGGTATGAGTGATCAAAGTTAAGACAGGCTAGGAGTGTGGAGAATTTTGAAATGAGAGGGTCTCAGATGTACCTGCTCTGTAAGGAAAGAGGAAAGAAAAGGCAGGTAGAATAAGATGTCTGCAGAGCTTCCTTGTGGAGAAGAAAATGCACACAAAAAAGCTTAAATTATTTTGAAATTATTTCTGTTTCCCATACTGTGTGTTTTATATGCAAAGACTAGACCTCATAGGTCAATGTTATACATCATATAATAAAAAATTCTGGAACATTTCTCAGATAAATAATTTATAAATCATTTTAAGTTTGAAACCATAGTTTTTTGAAAGGTTGAGTCCAAAATTTTCATCACATTGGGATGAACAAGGCTTGCAGGTTTCAATGAATTAGCTTTCTTCCGCTTCTAAGGTAATGAAATGTCTAGAACTAGATATTTCCATGCTATTCTCTGGATTTAGTTTAGGACTTTTTCTAATATATCAGCCTTATCTAATAATCATTTTTCTATCAATTGTAGTTAATAATAATATATTTTATTTACATAGGCTATAACAACTACCAAAATAATCTAAACGATTATGATTATTTGTTTTTTTGAATTTTATGAGATTCAGCAGCATGTCCTTTAAACCCCTTTGTCAGATTCTTCACTTTGAATGGATCTTTCCCTTGAAAAGTAAATACTGTTTATGATAGGGGAGCTAATTTCTACACATTTCACTTATTTAGGCCAGGACATCATAACAACTCTGTTGATGCTGCCTGGAGTCTCACCTTCAGTGTGGTTTAGAATTGAAAGGGAATTACAGAGATCTTCTTTGCTCCTTAGACTCCCAAATGAGATTAATTCTCACTAAGTGTTTGTGGTAGTGGTGGATACTATTGGTGCTTTTGGAAGTGCCTCACAGAGAAAGATACCACCGCCCACTCCACCCACCTCCACCCCTCCCACAAACACTACACCCAAAACGTCTCTCCCAAGAATCTGGCCAGGGAAATGAAGGGGCTGGTTTCCTTGCCTCAAGGTGAGACCAACTCTGCTGCACAATTTGTACTCTGGGGCTTCCCCTGGGAGTAGACTTAAACTGGTCTCCATCTGTGCAAACTCCCTTCTTTTCCCCTCCCCCACCAAAAAAAAATCACAGGTTTTGCTTCTGAAAATCTGTTCTAAGTATTCTTTTCAAAAATATTTATGTGTGAAGATGTATGTTTTACTTCATTTAAAAATGATAACCACATTTAAAAATAATTATTTCAAAGTATAATTTATTAATATTATTAATATTAACCATTATTAACTCACTTTTAGAATGATGAACGTGTGTATGGTTGTGTATGTGAGTATTTCCTTATGGTTTATTCTAGATTATCTTAATATTTTGTATGAAAAAGTTATTTTTTAATATTTCCCTTATTAAAGCATTTTTGTGTGTATGTGACAAGCAAGGCACAGATTAAAGGTGATATTCCACGATTTACACACAGCATTTCACAGTGTTGAGATCAAAATCCAGATGTCCAAAAACCTGGCTTGTAAACATTTTGTTCACAAATTCAAATTTGGCAAATATGTACTGAATGACAGGCTAAATTTCTAGCACACAGTAAATGCTCACTAAGTGTTTGTTGAATGAACAATACAGGGTCAGTTAATAAGTATGTGGATTATGATGTTTTCAGACTATGATTAAAGCAGATTCACCTTGCTTGTCATTTCCTCAAGAATTGCTTCAGCAATTTAACCTCCTCTAATCTCTTTCTTAATATACTCAATCACAAAACAGATAACTCTTTGTTTACCTTTATTCACCTTTTTCTAAAGTAATTTCTTCCAGAAAGGCATTCATTCAACCAAAATACAGGGGTCACAGTTGTGAATGTGGCTTACTCTAAAAAAGAGCCTCAAAAGAACCATTTACGAAAGGGACATGTACATGGAGAATGCTCTGGCTCTGGCTCTGTGCATAGGAATCAAGAGGATGATTAGTTTTTTCATTTTTGAAAACCTGAAGAGTGTGTGACAAGCCATCTCCCACAGAGTCATCTTCTCAAATGTCCTTCCATCTCCAAGGCAACCAGATGATTTTTGCAGACTTTAGAGACTTTTCAGCTTAGATTCAACATATCCTCACTAACAACTTTGGATATGAAATTAATCCCCATAATGGACTCATGCATTCTGTTGCTTATATAATACCTTTTTAGCATTTGAATATGGTAACTCAGTAGTATCTGACTAATTGTTTATAAGAAGTTCACTTAATCTTTCATGGATTTATCTTCTACATACTCCCCACCTGGATCTTTTTTTTAACCAAAGGAATCTCTTAAACTCTTTTGTGTTTCTACTTATTTCCAAGTAATGCCATCCTTTGAAGTCTTTCAGAGGATAATACATAAGTAGTATGAAAAGAGTCTGAGAGATGATTATGTCAAAAAATGTTTACTTTTACTTTCCACTGGTGCTGATAAATGAGAAGATGTAACATAGCTTATTCCTTCAAACAAAAATAAACATTTCTGGGATTATCATGATCTTAGACTATTAGACATTCTTCAGTTGATTCTGTTTCAATAGTTCCTAAAGTTTCTGTTCTTAGTACAAAGTAGACAAATAGAGCATACAGATATAGCATTCCTAATCTCTTTCATTAAGTTTGGTAGAAGTCTTTCCTTTTCTCCTCTTTACTGAATTCAAACTGCTGTCATGTTGACTGAGACAATAACTTAACACATCATGCAAAATAAAAATTTCCAGAAAACAGAACTGAAAATTAAAATAACAGTTTCGTGCTTCCCTGGTGGCACAGTGGTTGAGAGTCCACCTGCTGATGCAGGGGACATGGGTTTGTGCCCCGGTCCAGGAAGATCCCACATGCCGCAGAGCGGTTGGGCCCATGAGCCATGGTCGCTGAGCCTGTGCCTCCAGAGTCTGTGCTCCACAATGGGAGGCCACAACAGTGAGAGACCCACATACCACACACACACACAAAAAAAATTTAAAAAAAATAAAAAAAAATTAAAATAATAATAACAGTTTCTATAAGAGGAACCCACAGAGATTGGCTAGTTGTGTTCTTGTTTTTTGGCTATTGTTATTAGGAACACCAAAAGTAATTTTCACAATCTATATGAATCTTTTAATATTTGAATACACCTAAGATTATGATTATAAATTATATTTGCCATTCTTGATTTAAATGAATTTAGTCACAGATGATTGAATTACAAATATTTGGAAAATATTCTAAATATTTGTGTCAATAAATGCCAAAAAAGTCATATAGATGCTTCTTTACTCAAGAAATGGATATGTTTTTATAGTTGCAGACAATGATATAAAGATGCAACACAGTTTCCTCTGCCTTTAAAAAATCAAATGAAAAAAAATTTTATTGGAGTATAGTTGCTTTACAATGTTGTGTTAGTTTCTGCTGTACAACAAAGTGAATCAGCTATATGTATACATATATCCCCTCCCTCTTGGACCTCCCTCCCTGACCCCCCCCACCCCACCCATCTAGGTCATCACAGAGCACGGAGCTGAGCTTCCTGTTTGAACAAAACTCAATTCCAATACGGAATACATTAAGAGATGCAACGTTCCTCCTAATATCTTAGAATTTGTTTTGGTAATGAGGTATACATTTGGGATAGGAGTTTGCTTAAATTTCTTCAAGGAACATCTGACTCCAAGTTACTTGTATGAATTTGTTCAGTTTATGAAATATTTTCTCTTCTCATGTCTGCTATCCTATTTTCCTGCAGTATTCACATGACATATCTCCCTTAATTCATTATGCCCCTCAAAACAACCAAAACAAGAATAGAATATATAATTATAGTGGGTGAAAAAAATATAGATGACATAAAAAAGAGAAGATTGAAAAAAGAAGCCCTCCAAATATAAATTTCATTATTGCATTCTTTTTTCAGTAACAGGATCATCAGCCATTTCTCACTGGTTACCTTTACTACAATGTAAGGCAGTCTTCTTATATCCTGCTTCTTTGTCCTTCCATTCATATTTCTCTTTTCTATACCCAAATCCACATTAAAGTTCTACATGTAAGTGTGTGGCTATCTCATTCTTTCTCTTTGTGTTCAACATTTGTAATTCTTTGGTTTCTCTGAATACTGTACTCCATGCTAATAGCTTCCCATTTCCAACTCAGCTTTCTATGTAGTGTCAGATGATCTCTTTTCACTATGGATGCTAAAGGGTCCACATCTTTCCTTTCTGCAGTGGAAGACAGACAGCAGTGGAGTCCATGAGCACAGCTCAGCAAAACAACTACTCTTTTCTAGGTTTTTGACAAAAGAATGACATAACAACAGGAGGGAAGGTTAGTGAGATTTTCCAACAGAGAAGGCAGAATTCTGATCAGAATTTTGCCTCTAAAATAGTGGCCGCATTTTCAGAACCATGGTTATTTGGAGTGCTCAAGGTCCCTATGTGACCTAAGAATTCTATAAACAGCCAAGAAATCATTCTCCATCAGGTCAAAGGAAAAATATTTACAGATATGAAGAGTCAGAAAGTAGAATACCTGTCTAAATAATCTGAAGAAAATCCTGGATATATGGCATTAAGAAACATCAAAGAAGAAAAATAGTCAAGATGCAGTAAGATGTAGTACAGTCTTTCTGTAACTCCTAATTTATAGATAACATCTACTTTTATTCTCTCAAAGTTTCCAGACATGTATAATCAATCCCTGTACTCAATTTCCTCTGAAATATGTAGAGTGATCTATGTTTTTTTGATCTACACTGTTATGAAGATCCATGTAATCTAAATATAAAGATGGTATAAGTTTTTACATATATCTTCAATATTTAATTTAGGATGGATTCCCATTCCCAATTTTTACAGATCTGTGATGGTTTTTTTAAAATGTGTTTACTATGTTTTGAATAAGGTTAGGGTTGTACCACCTCTGTAATGAATAGTATATAGGATGTATTAAATGTACATGGTTTTATTCAAAGTTTCTTTGGGATCTGGACAAATATTGTTTCCTGATATATTGTCAGAGGCCTTTATTTGTTCAGAGGCCTTTATTTGTATGTGTGTGTACTTACTGTGGCTTTGTTCAATTAAGGTGATATCCTCTCCTCTTTCCATTGCCTGAACGCTGACATTTCTGAAACTTATATCTGCACCAAGAGATCACATGAATGACATAATACCATGTAGTATTCTAAGACACTAGTGTTTTTTTTGTTATTTGGGAATGCACTTATTTCTATGTAAACAACTAGTTTACATGTAAAACAACTAGTAAATGTAAAACAACTAGGTCAACCTATTTTATGATATTTCATTACTGGGAGTTTCAATGTGTGATTGTGTAGAGAAAAAATAATACTGATTTTTCCTATGGGAGGAAAACACAGGATTTAAAGAAAAACAAAACTCCAGAAACATTACTTACACAGTTGAAGTACAAATAATCATCTATTTTGTTTGTGCAAAGCATCTCTAATCTATAGGCCAGAGATGAATTTTGTTGTTGTTGTTATGTTCATTATGGTGACTGACACTTGGCTTCAGAGATACTTAGGTGGTTTACAATAATGGTGTAGTTTTAACAACTTTTTTTTTTTTTTTTTTTTTAGAATCGAGTAGGTAATTTAATGGAAAATTGAGAGAAACTTCTTGGAATGCTTAAATGGTTAACACTTAAAACTTTCTCCTTTAGAAGATTCTTTGAGGGGAAAAAATCATTTATTCTGACCACTCCTTTGATGTTTGTGATCCTTTCTGGACCTCCTAGGCACAAAGTATTTTTATCTTTGTAATCATAACATTTTAATGATCAGAAACTCACTAAATCCTAAGTAATGTACTCTGATTTTTTTTTAATTTCTGAGCAATTATTTATCTCATTGTGACTTACATCCCTTTAGGCTAAACAAGTTGATTTGATTTTTTTACTTGGAATCTCTCCAAATATTTGAAGAAAGTTGAGTTAACCAAGAAAGAACAACAGAAAAGGAAGGGTATATGAGACCAAAGAAATGTTAACAGTTTTTAAGACATACCATGCCTTCCAAATAAATCTTACAAAGGTTTTTCAGGGATATACACATCCATTTATATTCTGTGTGAAATGGTTAAAGTTTGGGGAAAGAGAGAAAATAAATTGTACTACTCTTATTAAAATTCACTGAAACAAGAAACTAACCAATTTGCCAACCACACACACAGAAACTCTCAGATGATTCTATGTTTATGGTAAAGATGATGCAAGCACCACCCAATGACTTGATTATAGGAGAAAGTGGGCACGTACATTATTTCTGAAGGACTAGTCATGGAATTTATATTGGAAAAGATCATTTTTCTGCAACACTGACTTTAGGAGATTGTATACAACAGTGGTTTTAATAATGTGGTCCCTCCAGCAACATTTTCATCACCTAAGAATTTGGAGGAACAAAAATTATCAAGCCTCTCAACAATCCCACTAAATCAAAAATTCAGACTGTGGGGCCCACAGTGTTTTAACAAGCCTCCAGGAGACTCTGAACCATGTGTAATTGAAAACTATTAGTATAGAATATAGCCCTACATTTTTATTCTATGTGTAACTTCAAACAACAGCATTGATGCTACTAAAATTAAATCCAATATTAAGTCCAAATGATACTCAACCACATAAATGTACCTCCATCCACAGTCAATAAAAGTGGTAAATATGGAATTCAACATCTTGGCTTTCCTAATTCAGGGGAAAGCAAATCATCCTTTTCCCTTCTTCCCTTCTTTACACTTTCCCAGAGATGGTTTAAAATTAAAGGAAAGAAATCCCTTGCTCTGTTCTTCCTAGAACAATCAACTTCCTTGAGGATAGTGTTTTAGTAGTATGGTAAATGTATCATCAGTTGTTCAAAAAATGACATTTATGTGACATGCAGCTAAACTTTTAAAAAGATATTGGTTATTTATTTGTGCATTTCATATTCATTTCTGTTGATTATAAGTACTCATTTATATTTTTTCTCTTTCCTACATATTGACTTCTTGATAAATTCTTTAGTAATATTCTCTTTCACCAATTCTATTAACTTGTATTGTTCTAGACTTGATTCCTTCTAAGTGAACTTTTATTCCAATGACTATGTCTCCTACCATTTTGTTTTACCATTTATTGCTTTTATTAGTGAAATTGTTCCTTTATTTATTTTGTTGTTTAAACAAATATCTTAAATATCTGTATTTTGAAGACTTTGAAAATGTCTAATAAATTTCACTTCATCATAAATGATTTTATATTCAAATTAAGATTGTTGACTATTTTCTTAAACAAACTAATTTTTCATGTTTTGAAATTACTTTCTAGGATCATTTCCACTGACATATTTTAAGGGCAAACATCACTTAATCTGGCCACTCTTTTGGTGTTTGAGTCCCTTTTTAAAAGTCTTAGCCATATAGTAGTTCTACATCCATACTCACTATTTCCAAGATGGGCAGTTGACTAAATCCTCAGCAATTTTTTTTTTTTTTTTTTTTTTTTTTTTTTTTTTTTGTGGTATGCAGGCCTCTCACTGCTGTGGCCTCTCCTGCTGCAGAGCACAGGTCCCGGACACACAGGCCCAGAGGCCATGGCTCACCGGCCTAGCCGCTCCACGGCATGTAGGATCCTCCCAGACTGGGGTATGAACCCGCATCCCCTGCATCGGCAGGAGGACTCTCAACCACTGCACCACCAGGGAAGCCCTAGCAATTTTATTTCTAATCAATTATTTCTTCCTTGTGTTTCTTTCCTTTTCTCCTACTGTAATCACCCTTTCATGGCAATAGTTTTGTGGTTGCCCCATCACTGTCCTCCTCCCTGTCATTCCAGATGGCACCTCACAGCTTCTGCCTACAGTGGCATTGGGGACAATATAGACCCAATCAGAAAACCAGTGGACAGCTTGGTTCACTTCCTGAGTGTAGCTATGCGTGAGTCCTCCTGCTTCACAGGGCCAACAGCTTGCTAAAACCTGGAGTATTAGGTAATTGGAAAGAGTTATTTGTTTTTGTTTTTCATCAGACTTATTTTTCACAATGGGAACACATACTCTGTAAACACCTTTCTGGCTCACTTCCACCTTTGAAAGAGTTTTAGTTCTTTGATCTTGCAAATGTCAAATTCTGAGCAACTACTGCCTGTTCCTTGACTGAACCTGGCAGTTCCACATCTTCAGCCCTGTTCTCCTTTTACAGTGTTGTTCCATCTTCAGCTCACATATATGTTTATCTCTTCTCTTAGTATCAATTTTGCTATTTGGTTTTCTGTTTCATACTTTATCTATCATTGTTAGGTATTTAAAATAGAAAGGGTGTATCAAGGAAAGAAAAAAAATATGAACATCTTAGCTGGGAATCACTTACTCTGAATTTTCAAACTTGAGTCATGACTTTCTATGGAAAAATCACTAGGTGGACAATAAATCCTTATGTTAATGGTTATGTTCAGCAGCAAGCTGTAAGAGATGAGTCAGAAGCCAAGCTGACACTTGAAATATAGAGATATTCAGGCCTCAGGAGGACAAACAGGGCTGAGACAGCACCTGGGGCCATCTGCTATGTGGTCAAGATATAGCAACAATTACAGTTAATGAGAAAATTCTAATATCTCAAAGCTAATTTAGAATATGCTACAGAAGTAAGGGGGGGGGGAATGAATAAGAAAAAAGAAAATTCTATACAGCAGTGGTACAGCTTCCAAGATAATTCACTGGTCCATCTGTAGTCATGGATGCATCTGATCTGTGACACATCACAGTCTGTCGGTGAGACCAAGAAAACAGCATTAGAATCCATTTTAAGATGGATTTAGAGAAAGGTACTCAATATTTTCACATCAAACACTTTTATAAACAACACATTTAAACAGCATTGTGTTAAAATAGATTTCTTTGGATGTCAGTTTCATGTTTGAGATAATAACAAAAGCAATTTCTAGCATATCGATCCCAAGAATAAAATATCTGCAAGAGGAAAGTTTTGAATCACACACTTATTTTGATTAATAAATTTATTTTTTATATACTATATGTCTGCATTTGGTAAGTTTTAGCAAGCTCTGGAGCTGTATTCCAGTATCCTTATCCATTTTGAAGTATCTGAATAGAAAAAACTATTAATTTTTGAAATAAGACTCTGTTTTTTGAATCTATTCCTTTAGGGAAAAAAAAAAGGGGAAATACCTCTCTACTGCCTCACAGAGAAGGAAAAAAGGCAATGAAAATTTTTTTGTGTCCAAAGAAAGAACAAATAACATTATAGAAAGAGTAAGATCATTGAAGAAGTCTATCTCAAACCAATGACTGGGAGGGGAAAATAAAGCCAACACCTCCATGATTCCATCCCAAAGGAAAGGCACATGCCAGACACACTCAGTGCTTCACCCAGTCAATCCCTTACAAGTTGCATGCTCACCAGATCTTTCAATCTCATTCCTGGTGTTTTGCACCCATAAGTCTCTGAGTCTCATTGTCTCATTGTGGGAGGGCTCTCCTCAGGCAGCCAAAGTCTGCTTTTTCTGCAGCAAAAAGAAGGTGAGTGCCTGGGAGATGATGTCCCTCCAGGGACAGTCAGTAATGACTGACTCCAAAGGGAGGACATATAGGCAAGATCTCCCCTCTTAATCAATCAAAACTGAGGTGTAAGGCAGAGGGTCTCCAATGCTCCCTTCTACATGGGGTTGAACCAAAATGACCTTTTGTGGGACTTTGCTTGAAAGTGTCTATTTACTTGGTCTCTTTTGCTTTCCTGCTCATTTCTTCACTCTTCTTTCAGATTCTTCCTGGAAATGTTCTTCTAGTAAATCAGTCTTATTTGATTTCTCATCTTGAATTCGGTTTCAGGAGAACCCAACCTAGAGAGTAAGAATGCTTATGCATACAAGGCAAGGGTGAAAAAGATGGCAGAAATAAGGCACATCTAATTGATTTTCTTCTCTTGTATTACAGCTGGCAGGATTGACCTTTGTTTCCTTCAGTTCAGATGCTATGAAAACAATCATAGTGAGTATATCAACCACTCAAATTTAATTGTGAGCCAACTGAATCATTTTTCATATAAAAAGCATTAATCATATTACTAGGGGATTCACTGTAGGTGGGAAGACCCTTAACTGCTAACCTGTGTTAGGTTAGAGTTAAAAGTTTTTTGGAATATGAGGACTGATCAATGAGCAGAGTAACAATGTTAAAAAATCAGGACTTGCAATTTTAAATAATAAGCATAAATCATCGTATATAAAATAATGCTAATAATTTCATAATATTGAGAGAAATGATAATTTTGTATTTCAACCAGAGTATCTGTGGCAGCCACGGAACTGTGCCACCTCTGTCTTTTTTCAGAAAGAAGTTGCTGAGAACCATGTACTTACTGACAGCATCAAACTGTAGCATTCATGTCAAGGCTAAGTATTAGAGATGTTCACTAACAAAGCATGGCATGGGTACTGAACTCCAGGTCGTTGCCACCCCAGTAGGGTGTAGGCTCCTGTAATGAGCAGTCTTTGCCCTGAGACCTTCCATTGACCTGGCTGAGAAATTCTCAGTCTGAGGCTCCTTGTACTGAATCTTGTTTTCTTCTACTAAGGTGGCTGGTTGACTACCTGCATCATACACTAAAGGCTTTTCCTGCCCAGTGTTGTGCCCTTTCCCCTTCACCAGTCACAGGGGTTCCCAATCAAAATTTTTTGCACTTCTAATTCCTTCCCACATCACCCAAACTATCAGAATATTTATGTACAATTTAATTACAGCTAACTTTACTGATAGGTAAATTCCACAGGCAATCAATTTCCTCCCTTCTAAATTAGAAAATTTAATGCTCAGTTAAATATTGGCAGTAATTATTTGGTGGTATTGAATCATTTCATATATTCACATGAAATGGATCCAGAAGTTTTGGTGAGATGTCACACTGAGGTATTCCTTATATAGTCTGGCTGATGCTGAATCAATAAGCAATTTCGTCATAAGCAAAAGTGAGAAAAGTAAACATTTCATCTGGGGAGCACCCCCAATTAGATTCTTTCTAATGCAGTCTTTGGCTAAATTTGACTTGTGGAAGTATTTCTTCCTGTCCTGCTGAAGAATTTGGACAAGGTTCTTAATATGCATTGTAACATGTCTTGGTTTCTTTGTCTAAAAAATGGAGAAAATAAAATGTTGGCAAAGTGTCAGCCTCCAAACAATCAAGCTATTTGTTGGTAAGAAGTTACTTCTGACCAACTTCCATCTTCATAAGAAATCTTATCCTGAACATTAAAATTCATGATAACTTGACTCAAGTAACAAATTCAGGTGATTTTAGAAAATGAATATATCACTTATAGGCACCACTTTTGCAAGTCATTTAAATATCATAAAAAAACTGTCCTTGCTGGTATTACCAGTGTCATAAGAAATGATATTATCTCATCTTTCATGTCATAACTCAGGGGAACACCTTTACCCTTGTCAAACAACTTACTTCAATATATTACCTTTAAAAAAAGGGGTTTTAAAAATATGTTTTAGATTTTCTCTAACACTAAATCTTGTGTAAATATATACAAATTCACTACTCCTCAAGAAATTTAAAAAGAGAGAGAGACCAAATAATACCTGGCCTGACTTTTTCTCAAGGACTAATATTCCTTAATGTTTATTTGCCTTTTCCTACATTACTTAAAATGTATGGCTTTTCTACACACTGAAATCACCAAAGAATTTTTGATATAGTTGAGTATATGTGGGAAAAAATGTCTATTTAGAGCCTTAAAAAAGCATAACAAATGTCCATTCCTTGGATTA
Source organism: Hyperoodon ampullatus (assembly GCF_949752795.1). Classification (NCBI taxonomy): domain Eukaryota; kingdom Metazoa; phylum Chordata; class Mammalia; order Artiodactyla; family Ziphiidae; genus Hyperoodon; species Hyperoodon ampullatus. Next base: position 76,272,331 of record NC_136914.1, on the reverse strand, counting down.
TTGAGAATAATTAAAATGTACTGTTAGATAAATGCTGTCTCTATAATTAAACTGTGAGTGACTATTTTAATAGATTTATAAAAAGTAAATCACTAGAAATTGTATATTTATTGTTCTATCATCTTTCCATTCTTTTGACAAAGAGTTAAATTTTTATTCTAAACATATTTTATTGCTGTGCTAGAAATGATCACAATTCCAGCATATGCTAGTACCTCATCAGATTCTAGTATACCTAGGAATTCTGCAGATTTTGAAGATTTAAACATTTGTTACTAATAAGGTAATGCTAAGTAAGTTGAAGTATTTTGAAAGCAGTTTGATGGTGAAAATTATTTAAATTTAAAATATACAGGTGGTTTCTTTTCTTTCTCTCTCCTTCTCTATCCTCTTAAAACTATATTTGTGACTCAAAAAACTAAACTACAAGTTTCTTAATTTTATTTAAAGTTCAAAGTCTCTCTTTTCAGCATAAACAGTATTTCTTAACAACCTCATAAATATTGCTCTTGCTCCTGCAATATACTTCCTTAATTTCCTTAACATTTTAATGAATAAATTCATTATTATCTTAGTGTTATGAGTATCTTCCTTACTAAAGAGTTTAGATTGCTTATTGTTATTAGTCATCTAAAGAAAAAAGAAAGATATAGTGAATGGAGCATGTAAACTAAAAATAGTATGCAAAAGTAAGCTAAAATTATAATTATTTTGTTCATCATAGTCAATAAAATGTTACTGAGCATTTACTATTTATCTAGCCTTAGTCTAGGTGCAGAGGATAAAGAGAAAAATGTGACATGTTCACAGGCCTCATAATACTTACATGTTAAAAAAATTCACAGGACAAAAATGCTAAGTGAGAAAGTTGAGATAAAAGTTTGAAAATATGTTAACTGGAGAATAGGAGAGAATTTACCTCCTTTCTACATGTTTTCAACCTTTCTTGTTATACTTATTTAGCTATAATTCTCAATATTTCATTATGGATATAGCATTTTATTGAGGAATCATTTAATAGTGTATGTATTCCTTTATTAAATTATTAAAATATTTCAATGATCATTGTCAACATAATTTTTTAACACGTGTAATGAAGAAGTCCCTGTTATTTTATTTTGGTCCTCACAACCCTTGTGAACTTAATTCAAAAACATTTTTTAGCATGGCTTGGCAGGGGAATATCCTACCCAGGGTTTTGTCCAACTACTGATATTATGAGATATATAGTTACTCAAAAGTTTTCTTGACAATTTCAGAATATAATTCAAATAATTCAAGATCATTTGAAGACATTAATCCCATCTATCTCTAAGAGTGTCTCAGGTTAATATCATCTAAACAACAAACTCTAAAGTTAAGGGATATATATTCAGTATTTAGATTATGATCTATCAACTAATGGATGCCAAGTGTTGGGTGAATGATGGCATATGCATTAATGAATGTGTTCTTGAACATTAGAGATAACCTCTTTGACATTACTTTTTAATTTCTATTAATAAATTACATTTGACCTTTGGAACAACTTGGAAGTTAGGGATGCCGATGTTCTGTTTAGTGGAAAATCTGTATATAATTTATAGTTTGCCCTCCAAATACAGAGTTCTTTCATATCTGTGGTTCTGCATTCAACCAACTGAGGATCTTGTAGTACTGTAGTATTGACTATTGAAAAAAAAATCCAATAGAAACGTCCATGTGTAAATAGACCCACACAGTTCAAACCTGTGTTGTTCAAGGGTCAACTGTATTACTAAAATTTTTTTCAAAACTTTGGGGGCTTCCCTGGTGGTGCAGTGGTTGAGAGTCTGCCTGCCGATGCAGGGGACACGGGTTCGTGCCCCGGTCCAGGAAGATCCAACATGCCGTGGAGTGACTGGGCCCGTGAGCCATGGCCGCTGAGCCTGTGAATCCAGAGCCTGTGCTCCACAACGGGAGAGCCCACAACAGTGAGAGGCCCGTGTAACAACAACAACAAAAAAAATTACTTATGTACTTATTACACAAGAAGGTAATAATACTTTCTTTAAACTAATTTTCTTGTTCAGAAAATAACTTTTCATTTGTGAGTATAACATTCTCAATCTTCAGAAGCTAATTCTGGTTGTCTGGAATGTGTTAAACTAATATGTGAATTTTCATATTACATCACCCTAGATTTGTTGAAGACTTCTAACTATCACAAGCTTTATAAAGCAAAAGGAGAGAAAGAAAAAAAAGAGAGAGAGAGAATTCCTTTCCTTCCTAGGATGTGCTGAAATGCCAGAAATAGAGTTTTAAAGGTGGATGAGAGCTTAGTTGTTATCTGAGTATAACATCGTTCTACATTACAAAATACTGAGATCTGTGGATGTGATTAATTAAGTTTTTCTGAGCTTGCTCTGGATTGATCACAGGTTTAATCAAAGATCACCTTGCCCAGATAGAGTCTATTCCCGTTCAATTAATTCCTTTTCAGTTTTGTCCTTCCACATTGAAGTTTCTTGGTAGTTTTGCTTGTTCTGCTACAACAATTTCTCACTATGCTAAATCATCTAGGAAATTAAAATTAAATTTTTCCTTGCTTTTATATCCTGTTGAGTTTTCTTTTCTTTTTCTGCTTTCTTTACTAGAATTACAAAAATTATTTGGGATTTGAATGTGCTTTACAAAGAGCCACTTAACTATTGCCCTCTTTGATGATGCATTGGAGTTTAGAATTTTAGGGAATTATTTTATATTTCTCCGTCAAGAAGTAACGTTCTTTCAAAGTTTAATTTTGAGTCATGGCACAGTGTAAATGGAAACACTGCATGAAGAAATAAATAGGCAGTGAAAAACAAAGCACACTACAACATGAACAAAATAAGATCATTAATTAAAACATAAATATATAATCATAGAAAATATCTCAGAGAAAAATAGTAAAAAAATTTTAAAAAGCAGGTGAATCCCAGGTACTGTATTTCATCAAGCTATCCAGAATTTTGTTGGACTTTCAAAGCATATGTATTTATTTTTAAATAATTAAAATTTAATTAAGTGAACAAAAGTCAATTCCATCACAAAGAGAAAATAATGTTTTTTTAGGTATTTTCAATAATTTCTTTATTAATAATCTATTAATGATATTGCCAATATATTTATTAATAATTTTTAAAGTATTTATTAATAATTATGTATTACTAACAAATAATAATTTATTAATAATTTCTTTATACATATATATTTACAATGCTAAATTCAAATTGCAGGCTCCATTTAGTGTTCTAAATTTGTACTGTGCATTATATTTACTGTACATTATAATAGCATGGAGTTAACAAGTTTCCATAAATTTAATTATGACTTATGACAAGTTTATCCTATGGTGTTTCACTCACTGGGGGTGTCTTGTTTTTTCCTGGCTTCATGTTTCTCTGAAGTAGAAATCTCTATTATGATACCTTTCCTCACTTATTGCTCCAAAAAATTCATGAATTTGAGAAAATCAACAACAACAACAAAACACAGGCCTGTATGCCTCAGCAACTTATGGGATATCTTTTGATATCTATTTATATATATAAATTATGTGTTATAGTCTTCTCTTTGTGTGTAGTAAACAGACTAGTACCTTTTCTACAGAGGCCCACAAATCTAAGGCAGTGCCTGAATGGATGAATTTGTCTAATTTAAGTTTCCTGCACATCTAAGGCTTATTTTCCAAACAACTGTATTTCCAAAATACAGATAATTTTGATTTCCATTTGCCTGTCTCCTTTTCTGTTTCTCAATTGGTTCCAATTGTGGTGGGGAATAGGACATTTTTTATTAGGCTCTTAAAAAAACATCTAACAATCACAAAATTATGCATTCATTTTTGAAAAATATTCATTGTTCCTAATGTTTGACTACTCTAAATAAATCTGTGATAAAATTTTGCAAATGAATTATTGTATGTAATATTTTAGACCAGAATTCTAGAAGGGACTTATTATGTTAAGAAGCATGAAAATATGTATTCTTGATAAATAGTATAAAATTATTTTTAATTATAATTTAAACAGCATTTGAAGAGACAGCCCATTCAACATCCTTAACTATGTTGATGTTTGCTATATTTGAAAACCTTGCAAAGTTGATCAAATATGTAATTATTTTAATCTGCATTTTATCAGTGACATTATAAAATACAAAATGATTAGCAATTTCTTTCTTTGAATCCTCAAAAATACTAAAAAAATTAAAAGAACTGCATGATTTGGCCTCACACTGTTAACTTTTCTGTTCTCATTTCCTCTTACTTTCCCATCAACTTATTATGACCAGGGCAGTTGGTTTTTAATGTGCACCTAAAAATATATATGTATATATTTCTATTTCTTTCTCCTGCCCAAATTTTGATAATAAATTATATAAAGCTAGTAGCCTATTATGTTCACATACATTAGCCTTTTTGTATGGTGGTCCATTTATTTTTGGAAATAAGGTCTGTAAAATTTGCACTATCTACATTCTATTATAATTCTTGTATGTTATTTTTTTCCAGTTATATATGGAAAGATATTTAGACACAAATAAACATCTCTAATTTTTCTATAAAAAATTAAAAATCTTTAATATATATCATTAATTTATTTTCAATAAGATGGTTCACCTAATCACAACTTCCCATATTAAGGTTTATCTGTTATTAAAATATATTTAACAAATTTATTATAAAAATGTTAGGTATTATTTATATTTTCATCTTCTAACTGCTAGTATTGTTTTATTTGCAGTTTTCTTTCTTTATTTCATTTCCACAGTTTTTCAATTAATGTCAGCATTTATTTGAAGTTTTCAAATACACAATTAACATTTTTGACTTCTTAATTCTTCAAAATATTATGCCACTTTTATTTCTTTGTTTTGTTTACACATTTTAAAATTGTAATAATATGCACACAATTTTCTTCTAGGATACTAGGACACTTCTATGTCTTCATACTTATGACATATTTTCCCAGGCTGATTTATGATAAATTATAATTAGAATTTGAATCTAATTGTTTTATGCTCTTAATTTTACATTCAACTCTTTAACTCAACTGGTATATATTTTGGGTCATCGTATGATGATCTGTTTCTTTTCAAAAAGGTAATTAATAAACAATATATTTTCTGCTTATATGATCATCTTATTTAGCATATATTTAACTCATATAGAGTTAGGGCTTTCCTTTTTTTTGGTATTTTATCAATTGACTACACATGATTCAGTACTCTATCATTTTAATTAAGGTTATTATATATTGATTATAATTTCCTATTTCATAGGAATTACACATGATAACTTCTAAAATTCTTTCTTAGGTATATTCCATAGAAAATATGGACTTCTTTCTGTGAAGGTATCCAATATATTTGTAAGTGTTAGATACAAGTATTAAATATTTTCTAAGTATTTAATCATACATATTATAATTGCATGTAATCATCATTTGTGTTTTGTTATTTATTTTTTGTCATTGTATGTATTTTGATGATTAGAATTCTAATAAATGTTATCTAAAAATGATATCAGGATGGCTTTAAAAACAAATCTAAGTCTTTAATTTTCTTCTTGATTAGGCATACATAATACTCAGAAAATTGTTATTAAAACCCAAGTTAATACCCACTATGATGGAAAAAATACTACACAGATTTCTCCTACATAGATGAGAAAACAGCAAAAAGGGTCAACTAAAGGAACAATGATAAGCCTCTTAAGAATATGAAGACATGATATAATTCAAAATAAGAAGTCATATTTAGGAATAAGAATAAAAATCTTGGGGCGTCCCTGGTGGCGCAGTGGTTGAGAGTCTGCCTGCTGATGCAGGGGACACAGGTTCGTGCCCCGGTCTGGGAAGATCCCACATGCTGTGGAGCGGCTGGGCCCGTGAGCCATGGCCACTGACCCTGTGCATCCGGAGCTTGTGCTCCGCAATGAGAGAGGCCACAACAAAGAATAAAAATCTTCTTATTAAATAAATTACCTAAGCAACAAGCAACAGAATGTATGAAACAAGAATAGGCAGGCTTGAGGACAAAATGTATTTGATTAAAACAAAGCTATTATATAAAGAAAAAAAATTATCTTGAAGTATTTGAAATGTACATAGAGAATATAGACATAAAATTAAACCTGCAGAATATGTTGGCATTATTTGAAAATACTATAAAGAAACATAATTACTGAAGATTATTCATTTAAGGTATTATATAAAGAAACTCAAAAGAAAGCCTTCTAGCTTCTAAAGAGAAAAGAAAAATTTAAATGGTGACAGAGAGAGAGAACATGCCACAAAAAAAAATTCATGACAAATTCAGCAGATAGAATATATTTATAGTCAAATACTAAGAAGAATATTTGGGGAAATTTATTAAAAATATTAAGAAACAAATTGAATTGAGAATAATCTCTGGATCACCCAAACCAACATATAAAGTAAAATAAAATAATTTTAAAAGATCAAGGCCTATGTATAACTAGATGAAAAAAATCACAATTCAAAAGTCTTGCAACTCCCCTTCATTAAAATTAAGTTTAAAAAATGAGAAAAACACTCGGCCTTCCTGTTCCACATGTAAGTGGCTTAGAAGTCACCAATCTGTCCAAATAACAAAGAAGCTGAACAGTATGAAAAATCAACTCTTCATAAATACTTAAGATGAAGACACAGGGCAAACTGCTGCCCCAAGATTAGAGAAACAGACAGAGGAAGACAGAGCAAAGAGTCATAAGAGGAAACTGCTGTGGGAACCAGTGCGAGAGGTGGGGAAAACTGAACTGTAATTTATAAATTGCTGGAGGCTCTGTGTGGACAACTCTGAGAGTTAAAAACTCCAGGGATATCCAGTCATAGAATGGTGAAATATCACTGCAAATCTATTGGAATGAATAAAATTAAATAATGACAATACCAACTACTAGCAAGGATGCAGAGAACAAGAATTCTCATTCATTGCTGGTGGGGATGAAATATTATACAGTTCACTTTGGAAGATAATTTGGTAGCTTTATACAAATCAAAACATAGCCTTACCATATGATCCAAAAATAGTGCTACTATTTATTTACCCACCTGTTATGAAATCTCTAGTCACACAAAAACCTGCATGTGGATGGAAACACTAAGATATTATCCAATAGGTGAAAGGATAAAACAACTATCATATATTTATACAATATAATATTTTTAACAATAAAAAGAAGTGAGCTATTAAAATATAAATGGACTAGAATGAACTTTTCACGAATATTGGTAAGTGAAAAGGCCAATCTGATTTCAACTATATGATATTTTGGAAAAGTCAAAGCTATAAATACAGCAACCGAGTCAATGATTAGGTATCAGGGGTGCTGGGGCCATAGATAAGGTGATATAAGTGAAGTGCAGGGGATTTTTTAGGCTGGTAAACTATTCTGTATAATATTGTAATGGTGGATACATAACATTATGCATTTGTCGAAATCCAAAGAACTTTGTGGCACAAGAAGTGATACTTAATGTATGTTAATTTTGAAAAATTTATTTAAGATTTTGGGGAATGTAGGAAGAAATGCAGACTGTGACAAGAGACTAATTGTAATATAAATGCATGCAACAACTTTGTTGAAGCAGATGGAGAGAAATGGTGCTAACATATCTAATTATAGAAATGTTTAGAATCTGTAATACTAAAGGCAAAAGGATGTGCACATAAGCATTGTATCCTAATTGATAACAGTTTCCCCCATGGGCGTAAAGGTTAATAATTCTAATACTGCTATAAATGTACACAGAAATTGAAAAATTGAGTAAGTAGAAAGTTGTTGAGGGTAACCAGGTTTCTCACTGTTAGAGGGAAATTAATAGATAAGCAAGGAGAAGGCTGCAGTGATTCATGTGGTAATGAATTGGAGTTATCAGTATAAACTCATATTTAGCTTAATATAGGTGCAGATCATTGAATTGAAATATATATCACAACAGTTTAGTTTACTCACATATATTGCCTTGCTCTGCCGGCTGAGAATCTCTAAAAGAGATGACACCCCTGTAGCACTCAGATCTTGGTTTCTAATAGCATTCTTCAATAAAAGGAGTCAGAGTTCCTTGAAGATGTGGATGATTCTAGGAGTGGGTAATACAAGGTACAAGATGAGCCTGGAGCATTTTGTAGTGTCTGAAAGCATAGAAGTGCTAGGAGAAGAGAGGAGAGGAAAAAAGGAAGGAAAGAAGACAGACACCATATAGATGGAGGTATGTGAAAGGGACAAAGAAGCCAAATGATATAATACCCAAAGGCTAAAACTGAAAAAAAAATGAGGAAGAAAATATGTAAAGTAGCACTAGATTATAAGCCAAAATATAAAATAAATATTTCTGTCTATACCGATATAAATGAAAGACTGAATACATAAGTGAAAAGAGAAAAATCTCCCACGTAAAGCATTATAAATAATTTATGCAAATACTCTATCCTAAAGGAAGGGGTAGCATAACTCCCTCTCCTTAGTGTGGGCTGGGCATAGTAACTTTCTACCAAACAGTACAGTGAAGAAAAAATAAACGCTTTACAGTGGAGAAAGTTGACAAACTCTACATCAGTAAAAGGATCGAGTTCAACGTCAAATGAGCTACATCATGTTGATAGCATTTATCCTTTACAGTATGTGATTAAACTAGTAATTTACCTTTGTGATTTCCTCTCCAAAAGCCATAACCCAAATCTAATCATGAAAAAACAGGAAAATTTTAATTTTGTAAGGGCATCCTACAAAAAAAATAAAGCAACCAAAAATACAACTGAGCAATACTCTTCAAGAAGAGTCAAAGCCATCAAAAAGAAGGAAAGTTTAAGAAACTGTCACTAAAAAAAAAAAAAGAAAATGGTCATGAAGAACCTAAGGGCAGGATGGGAATAAAGACACAGACCTACTAGAGAATGGACTTGAGGATATGGGGAGGGAGGAGGGTAAGCTGGGACAAAGTGAGAAAGTGGCATGGACATATATACACTACCAAATGTAAAACTGATATCTAGTGTGAAGCAGCCACCTAGCACAGGGAGATCAGCTCAGTGCTTTTTGACCACCTAGAGGGATGGGATAAGAAGAGTGGGAGGGAGGGAGATGCAAGAGGGAAGAGATATGGGGATGTATGTATATGTATAGCTGATTCACTTTGTTATAAAGCAGAAACTAACACATCATTGTAAAGCAATTATACTCCAATAAAGATGTTTTAAAAAAAAAGAAAGAAAGAAACTGTCACAGATAAGTGAATCCTAAGGTGAAATGACAAATGTCTCTAAGGAGATGTGATGGTATCATGGAGGAGAAAAGAGGAAATGAATTAACACCAAGAAAATCTTAATAAAATATGGACTTCAGTCAATAATAATCTATCAATATAGTTTCATTAGGTGTAACAAAAGTATCATGCAAATATAAGATACCATTATTAAAATTTGGGTGTGGGAGATATGAAAACTCTACTATTTTTCAGGTTTTTAAAAATAAATCTAGAACTGTTCTAAAGGATAAAGTCAATTTAAAATAATTTAAAACTTAAAAAAAATATAAAACTTACAGGAAAGTGTAATAGCAAAGCTTAATTTTCCAAGACAATTCCAAGCTTCTTCCCCTCCCCAGCTTTGATTTTCTCTGGCCTATGCTGCTAAAGGCTAAAGGAAAATTTGGTTTCTTTACTTTAACCCCTTTTATCTTCTACTCTTTGACAGCAATTTACTTTGCTTTCTTTGCATTCTCTAAAGTAGGAGTGGAAAAGAAATGATAAAGAGATAATAATGATAAAATTCTGACATTAAGAGACCACAAAAGAAAGAAGGACCTGGATTGGAATATGGAAAGATTACTTTCAGAGGACAATTTTGATGTTGTATATGTGATCAGTATATAAGTAATGGGTATGACTTATATTAGCCTAGGATCATGTAGTCAATTAATTTGGTACCTGCTAAGATTTCCTTTATGGGGTTGATGCCCCACCTACCAGCCAGTGAGAGTGTCATCTGCAGACAGTGCACAGTACAACTAGTTCACAGAAATTAACCTGAATCATCTGAGCTGCTTTCCCAGTTGCCTTGGAATTTATGCCACTCCTGAACGGGGATGCCTCTTGTCAGTGAGTAATATGACATCTAAAAGCCCCCATGTCAGAACATTTAACTGATGCTTTTTATGCTCCTAAACTATCCTTGGGCTCAGGATGAAGCTAGATTTCGGCTTGACCCCTAATTTTGTTTATCTTCATCATCTGTCCTATCCTTACTCTCGCTTGTGTTCAGTTTTCACCTGAGTACATTCCCTCAGTAATCCCTTCCACAAGAATCTCTATTTCAGGGTTTACTTGTAGGGAATCAACTTAAGAGGAAGTGAAAGAGTGCTTTTAAACTTTGTACCTGCCTCTCCTTTCTTTCACTAGTGTGATTTCATACAATAACTCTCAAGTTTTTTTATGAGGAAGGCACCTTGCCTCCTCAGAGTAAGATTTCATGGCCTTTAATAAAAAGAAATCTTAGAAATACTCTGTTTTACCCATCTGGATGAAATTCAAAAAGAATAAATAATCGAGTCAACACTGTATCGTACTAGGACAAAATTTAAATATATTTATTTAAATATATAAATCTATAGCTATTGTTATATATTTATATATACTATACAGCCTCAATATGAGTAAATACATGCATACCTATGTGACTATATATGAATATATCAACATATAAATATTAATTTAAAATAAATATATAATGAATATACATTAATATAGTCACAAATTTTAAGTACAATTTAAATTTAATATCACATAGAATAAACATTATTTATTATTTCTAGGACACCACTAATAAATTCACATAATTTAATATTAGCTTTATGATAGTTGTCAGTAAAGGATTTCTGCAAAGTTTAGAGAATATAATTTCCAAAATTTCACTTTTTGCTTCAGTTCTCTTTGGAATATGGATTGTTTTTAAATAGAGAAAGAAAACTTTGAGGCTTTTTGTCTCAATAATGAAATGTAATAACATTCCAAAAATGCAATTGCCTCTAATATGGTAATATAGTCCTTTGAAGACTGTTTTGCTATGGACAGAACATAGTTTAAATCCTTAGTACACAGGAGACAACAGTTGGCATGTGCTCTTCAGTTTCACAACTCAACTTCGTTTTGACATAGCTCATCACATCTTTATTAATACATCAACCACTGTTATTGCTCAGAACAGAAGGAGTCATGCTTAGGTATTCATGAGAGGTGGAGTAGTTAAGCAGAAAGATTCTATTAAATGTAGACTGGTAAGTGACATAACATTTTGTGATTTCCTTCTCTCCTTCTCCCACCCCAGCTGAATAGTAATTCAAAATTAACTTGTTAAAATGATTATTTTGATTCAAGCAATAAAAAGATATTCTGTAAGTACTAAATATATTCAAGATATTGTGCTAGGATCTATGTTTGCAGAAATATATGACATTATTTTTCATTAAAGATATATGCATTCTTTAACATACCTCCTGGTTTATGTCTTTATGTAGTGATTTTTCTCTTTTTTTTTTTTAAATTCCTGTAGAGGATTTGTATGGCTTTTCTATTTTCATAAGAGATGTTTTCTGAATCTTGGTTCTCCTCTTGAAAAATAATATTTTTCTCTTCAACAGAAGGTATATTGAAATTATAATCCAAACAATTGTCAGATGTTATAAAGTTGGATCCATTGTCATCTTTTTAATCTCAATCTTTCAGTATAACCAGGCAGCAATCACATTTGCATGGAATGAAAATCATTATACATTCGTTGTTTTGCCAAATAAATATTTGAATCCATCAGCATAGTGTCATAATCTATAGAGGCAAGACTTGGACCTGATAACCATTAATACAAGTTATTGCACTACATTAATGATATTGTGATAATTCCCTCCTTAAAGGAAGAAGCTCAGGAAAAGTTAAGAACCTTAGTCACCCATATAACAAACAGAGGTTTCCTGAAGAACTTCAGTAAATTCAATGCCCAACCCAATTTATGAAATCCCTGGGAATTATTTGGTCTTGAGGAGCTAGAAATAGTCCTGAAATTGTGAGTAATGAGTTATTATCTTGCACAGACAGTGTCAATAAATCAGAACCTCAGAGGTTCACATGTTTCCTTCATTTTTGGCAAAATTATATTTCTCAAATAGAAATCCTGTTGGATCTCATTCACAGAGTTGTCAGAAAGAAAGCCAAATCTGATTGGGGCAGAGGCAAACATTAAATAATTTACAAAGTGGTGTTACAGGCAGTCCCACTAGGACCCTGTGATCCAGTAGCTTAGACAGTGTTAGAAGTATCTGAATTCAGAACATGTGCAGACTAGACTTTGGAAAAAGTGTGCTACTCTTAGATTTTGGACTTCAAATAGACCATTTGAAAGATAATTGCTAGCTTATTATTGGGATTTAGTCAAAACTGTCCACACTTCTGAAGGGCATCAGATAATTGATACAGAAGTACCCACTTATATCTTGTGTAACATTAATATGGTCTGGGAGCAGCACACCGAATCTCACCCATCACATGGAAATAGTATATTCAAAAGCACTCTAAAGAATAAATTCAGCAGCAGTGCACTGCATTCTCGAGAATGTAACCTCACTGACCATAGGTCAACTATAGAGCACTTCAAGGACATCCCTACTATCGTTGCTGTGTGGTCTGAATTCTATGGTTGTCTTCTAGTCAAGGCAAAATAATCTTCCTGGTTCACAGATGGGAGTGTCCAGACTCCCATGTTGTTCTAAAGACCATGTTGTTCTTTAGAAATCAGTACCATATGACTGCATGCAGTAAAAACTTGACAGAAGACAATAAGGTCAAGTCTCTGCAAGGAGCAGAGATACAAGCTGTTTATTTATTAATAGAAGAAAAATCAGGCTCCCATTTTGGGGGAACCATTTGGATTTTTATAGACTCTTGGGCTCTAGTTAATAGATTTACTATATCATCACACAAATAAGGTTCAATGATTGGGCAAAAATGAATCCCATATATGGTACTCATGTATGGAGAATATGGTGGATGTTTATAGGAAGAAATAAAGTGGGTTATGGGGATGCCCTCCAAGAACAACAAAAAATTAGAAAAATAAAAATAAATATAATCCACTTCCCAGCTTAGACAGAGATTTGAACATTAAAGCCAATATCTGAATCCAATTTCTTAGTAGTTACCTGGATTCATGAAATAATTGGGTATGCTGTGCTTAGGCTGTGCACCCATGGTCATAGACATAACATTTCTCTTAGACTGAATGAGATGACTGATATAACGAATATACTCAATGTCAACAGGAGAAAAATAATTTGAAAATAAAAGAGGGTAAAAAATCTTCCAAGAATACAAACCAGTGCAGAGCCAGTAAATGGATTACATCAGACCACTAATGGTAGTCTCATGGAGCTACAGGTGGGTGAGAATTGAGATTGGCACCTAATATACTCTGGACGCTACTTATTCCATAACAGAAGCAACCTTGGAGACCAGAATTAAAGATTCGTAACAGCAAATTATTAACTCAGCACCCCCAAACCCAAGATATATTTCTTCTGATCAAGCTACATATTCACTGTCATCAATGCACAGAAAGGGGTAAAGAAACAATATTAAATGAAGTTTCTTTACCTCTTACCATCCACAGAGCAAATAAAATGTTTGTGACTCAAAATATGTGATGCTAAAGTCATAGTTAAAGTACGTAATCTAAATTAAACATGAAGGAAATACTTATATTGGGTAATAACTACCTTGGAGAGGTTTCTAGAATCAAGGAAGTGTGAATAAAGGAATAAGGGAGGATGCAAGTATATAACTAAATCTCTTTCTCATATCACAGCTTTTAAAAAAAAATTCCATTTAACTTACTTGGTGGTCCTGGGCAACGTTTAAAAGTATGTGTATCCGGGCTTCCCTGGTGGAGCAGTGGTTGGGAGTCTGCCTGCTGATGCAGGGGACACAGGTTCATGCTTCGGTCCGTGAAGATCCCACATGCCGCAGAGTGGTTAGGCCCGTGAGCCATGGCCACTGAGCCTGTGCGTCCGGAGCCTGTGCTCCACAATGGGAGAGGCCACAACAGTGAGAGGTCCGTGTACCGCAAAAGCAAAAACAAAAACAAAAAGTGTGTGTATCCACAAAAGCTTATATTAGTGTAGAAAATAGACTTAATAGTGTGTAATCCTAAAAGTACTTGGGATGAATCATGATTTCAGCTCATGTAGCCAAGTTAAGATGAACTGTGAATGCAGCTCCATTATCAACTGGCAGGGACAACCAGACTCTATGCCATCTGCTTGGGTACAGAACAAGGTAAAAGAATTAATGATTTTGCTATTACCAGCTCTGTGGGTGAATAGTACACCTGATAGAGCAGAAATCCTAACCATGGCAGGAAATGGTGAGGGTTAAATGGATAAAAATAAGAAAACAGGTGTACATCATACCAGATGGAAAATATGGTAATTAGTAGATTTCAATCCCCAGGGAGATAGGCCAGCATGATAATTCCTTGTGCCCAAGTTAGTGAAAGAGAATATTACTCTTAGCTATCTCTTGTTAGCTTATAAACTCTCCAAAAATCTTCCACTCATATAACCTGAACAAGAGAAGTGAAATGCTATGTGCTAATAGCTCACTTTGTGGAGAGCTAACTACTACTCCTTGTTCATGGTTTTCAGGTTATGTTTACCATTCTGGAAATCTTTCATCCGACCTGGGGACAATAGTTACTAATGAAGTAGATAGGTTGGAGGATGGTGAACAGCAGAGCTTCTGTTCCTGAGTATAGAGAAATTAAGTAGCTATCTATCCAGTGATTTATATACAGGAGAAGTTTCTGGGGAAAAAAGAATGCAGGTGACCAAGTGTAAGCTCTGAAAGCTCTTCTCTTGGGTAAATAGACTAATAATCTTTGATAGAGAAGAGTCCTCACCAAAGGAATATTTTTATTAGGACATTTCTACTTTAGTATTTTTATGGTAAATAAATCATAGTCTATAGATTTATAGACGAGCATGACTCCTTAGAAAATGCCACATAAGCTGTTCAACTGTCTGAGTATAAAATGGAAATTTGTAGTCACCTGAGTTAGATAATCACACTTTCACTGTGGGAATTGTGCTCAAGGAACACACACATAGAAAAACGTGACAATGAGATATAATTTCCCTGATCACTTCACTTAAAATTGCAACTTACTCCCAACCCTATTTCTGATTTGCCCTATCCCTCTCCAGCACTTTTCATAATGATCACGATTTCCTTACCGAGTATATAATTTACTCTTCATTGTTTATTGTTTATTGCCTGTCTCTCTTCATTGGAATGTAAGATGCATAAAAGAGGAATCTATTCTTGCTTCATTGATTTATACTAAACCCTTCAATACTGATAAGTGTAAAAATAGCTGCACAAAGTAGTACATGAATGAATGTGTTCAAGGTAAGTGTATGTGCAAAATGAAGCTATGAGGATTCAGGCTGGGGTTAAGAGATTGTGTTCATATGAATTATACAAGTTAAGAAGGAGAGAGAGAAGGAGGAACAGAAGAAAACAGATAAGAGAATATGGAAGAAAAGGAAAAAGGAATTGATGGGAATGGGGAAAAGAAGAGAGGTAAGAGGAAATAAGAGTATAGGTTTAATTCATCTCTAAGAGCTCTTTTAGTTCTTTTTTTCTTTTTTTAACATCTTTATTGGAGTATAATTGCTTTACACGGTTGTGTTAGTTTTGGCTGTATAACAAAGTGAATCATCTATATGTATACATATATCCTCATATAACTTCCCTCTTGCGTCTCCCTCCCACCCTCCCTATCCCACTGCTCTAGGTGGTCACAGAGCCCCGAGCTGATCTCCCTGTGCTATGCAACTGCTTCCCACTAACTATCTATCTTACATGTGGTAGTGTATATTTTTCAATGCTACTCTCTCACTTCATCCCAGCTTACCCTTACCCCTCCCATTGCCCCCAAGTGCATTCCCTACGTCTGCATCATTATTACTGTCCCACCTCTAGGTTCATCAGAACGACTTGTTTTGTTAGATTCCATATATATGTCTTAGCATACAGTATTTGTTTTATTCTTTCTGACTTACTTCACTCTGTATGACAGATTCTAGGTCCATCCACCTCACCACAAATAACTCAATTTCATTTCATTTTATGGCTAAGTAACATTCCATGGTATATATGTGCCAAATCTTCTTTATCCATTCACCTGCCGATGGACATTTAGGTTGCTTCCATCGCCTGACTATTGTAAACACACCTGTAATGAACATTGTGGTACATGTGTCTTTTTGAATTATGGTTTTCTCAGGGTATATGCCCAGTAGTGGGAATTCTGGTCATATCGTAATTCTAGTTTTAGTTTTTTTAAGAAACCTACATACTGTTCTCCATAGTGGTTATAACAATTTGCATTCCCACCAACAGTGCAGAAGGGTTCTCTTTTCTCCACACCCTCTCCAGCATTTATTGTTTGTAGATTTTTTTGATGATGGCCATTCTGACCTGTGTGAGGTGATACCTTATTGTAGTTTTGATTTGCATTTCTCTAATGATTAGTGATGTTGAGCATCCTGTCATGTACTTGTTGGCGATCAGTATATCTTCTTTGGAGAAATGTCTATTTAGGTCTTCTGCCCACTTTTGAATTGGGTTGTTTGATTTTTTGATATTGAGCTGCAGGAGCTACTTGTAAATTTTGGAGATTAATCCTTTGTCAGTTGCTTCAATGGCAAATATTTTCTCCCATTCTGAGGGTGGTCTTTCTGTCTTATGTTTTCCTTTTTTGTGCAAAAGCTTTTAAGTTTCATTAGATCCCATTTGTTTAATTAATTAATTAATTTGTTTATTTATTTATTTATTTGGTACGCAGGCCTCTCACTGTTGTGGCCTCTCCCATTGTGGAGCACAGGCTCTGGACGCGCAGGCTCAGCGGCCATGTCTCATGGGCATAGCCGCTCCGCGGCATGTGGGATCTTCCCGGACTGGTGCACGAACCTGTGTCCCCTGCATCCGCAGGCAGCTTCTCAACCACTGCGCCACCAGGGAAGCCCCCCCATTTGTTTATTTTTGTTTTTATTTCCATTTCTCTAGGAGGTGGGTCAAAAAGGATCTTGCTGTGATTTATGTCATAGAGTGTTCTGCCTATGTTTTCCTCTAAGAGTTTTATAGTGTTTGGCCTTACATTTAGGTCTTTTATCTACTTAGAGTTTATTTTTGTATATGGTGTTAGGGAGTTTTCTAATTTCATTCTTTTACATGTAGCTGTCTCGTTTTCCCAGCACCACTTAGTGAAGAGACTGTCTTTTCTCCATTGTATATTCTTGCCTCTTTCATCAAAAATAAGGTGACCAATTGTGCATGGGTTTATCTCTGGCTTTCTCTCCTGTTCCATTGATGCCAGTACCATACTATCTTGATTAATGTAGCTTTGTACTATTCTCTGAAGTCAGGGAGACTTATAACTCCAGCTCCATTTTTCTTTCTCAAGATTGCTTTGGCTATTTGGGGTCTTTTATGTTTCCATACAAATTGTAAAATTTTTTGTTCTAGCTCTGTGAAAAATGCCATTGGTAATTTGATAGGGATTGCATTGAATCTGTAGATTGCTTCAGGTAGTATAGTCATATTCACAATGTTGATTCTTCCAATCCAAGAACATGGTATATCTCTCCGTCTGTTTGCATCATCTTTAATTTCATTCATCAGTGTCTTATAGTTTTCTGCATACAGGTCTTTTGTCTCCTTAGGTAGATTTATTCCTAGGTATTTTATTCTTTTTGTTGCAATGGTAAATGAGAGTGTTTCCTTAATTTCTCTTTCAGAATTTTCATCATTAATGTATAAGAATGCAAGAGATTTCTGTGCATTAATTCTGTATCTTGCTACTTTACCAAATTCATTAATTAGCTCTGGTAGTTTTCTGGTAGCATTTTTAGGATTCTTTATGTATAGTACCATGTCATCTGCAAATAGTGACAGTTATATTTCTTCTTTTCTCATTTGGATTCTTTTAATTTCTTTTTCTTCTCTTGTTGCCATGGCTAAAACTTGCAAAACTTTGTTGAATAATAGTGGTGAGAGTGTACAACCTTGTCTTGTTCCTGATCTTAGAGGAAATGGTTTCAATTATTCACCACTGTGAACAATGCTGGCTGGGGTTTGTCATATATGGCCTTTATTATGTTGAGGTAGTTTCCATCTATGCCTATTTTCTGGAGAGTTTTTATCATAAATGGGGGTTGAATTTTGTTGAAAGCTTTTTCTACATCTATTGAGATGATCATATGGTTTTTATGCTTCAGTTTGTTAATATTATGTATCACATTGATTGACTTGCATATATTGAGGAATACTTACATTCTTGGGATAAATGCCACTTTATCATGGAGTATAATCATTTTAATGTGCTGTTGGATTCTGTTTGCAAGCATTTGTTGAGGATTTTTGCATCTATATTCATTGGCCTGTAGTTTTCTTTGTTTGTGACATCTTTGTCTGGTTCTGGTATCATGGTGATGGTGGCCTCCTACTATGAGTTTGGGAGTGTTCCTCCCTCTGCTATATTTTGGAAGAGTTTGAGAAGTATAGGTGTTAGCTCTTCTCTAAATCTTTGATAGAATTTACCTGTGAAGCCATCTTGTCCTAGGCTATTTTTTTACTGGAAGATTTTTAATCACATTTTCAATTTCAGTGCTTGTGATTGATCTGTTCATATTGTCTATTTCTTTCTGGTTCAGTCTTGGAAGGTTGTACTTTTCTAAGAATTTTTCCATTTCTTCCACATTGTCCATTTTATTGACATATAGTTGCTTTTAGTAATCTCTCCTCACGCTTTGTATTTCTGCACTGTCAGATGTTACTTGTCTTTTCATTTCTAATTTTATTGATTTGAGTCTCCTCCCTTTCTTTCTTGATGAGTCTGGTTAATGGTTTATTAATTTTGTTTACCTTCTCAAAGAACTAGCTTTTAGTTTCATTGATATTTGCTATTGTTTCCTTCATTTATTTTTCATTTATTTCTGATCTGATCTTTATGATTTCTTTATTTCTGCCAACTTTGGGTTTTGTTGTTGTTGTTGTTCTTCTTCTTCTTCTTCTTTCTCTAATTGCTTTAGGTGTAAGGTTAGGTAGTTTATTTGACATTTTTCTTGTTTCTGGAGGTAGGGTTGTATTGCTATAAACTTCCCTCATATAACTTCTTTTGCTGCATCCCACAGGCTTTGCATCATCGTGTTTTCATTGTCATTTATTTCTAGGTAATTTTTGATTTCCTCTTTGACTTCTTCAGTGATCTCTTTGTTATTTAGTAGTGTATTGTTTAGACTCCATGTGCTTGTATTTTTTACTGTTTTTTTTCCCTGTAATTGTTATCTAGTGTCATAGTGTTGTGGTCAGAAAAGATGCTGAATAAAATTTCAATTTTCTTAAATTTTTCAAGGTTTTATTTGTGACCAAGATGTGATCTATCTTGGGGAATGTTCCGTGTGCACTTGAGAAGAAAGTGTATTCTGTTGTTTTGGAATGGAATGTCCTATAAATAATAATCAAGTCCATCTGGGCTAATGTGTCATTTAAAGCTTGTGTTTCATTATTTATTTTCATTTTGGATGATCTGTGCATTGGTGAAAGTGGGGTTTTAAAGTCCTCTTCTATTGTTCTGTTACTGTCGATTTCCCCCCCCCCCCTTTTTTTTTGCTGTATGCGGGCCTCTCACTATTGTGGACTCTCCCGTTGTGGAGCACGGGCTCTGGACGTGCAGGCTCAGTGGCCATGGCTCACGGGCTCAGCCACTCCGTGGCATGTGAGACCTTCCCAGGCTGGGGAACGAACCCATGTCCCTTGCATCAGCAGGCGGACTCTCAACCACTGTGCCACCAGGGAAGCCCTCAATTTCCCCTTTTATGGCCGTTAGCATTTGCCTTATGTATTGAGGTGCTCCTATGTTGGGTGCATAAATATTTACAGTTCTTATATCATCTTCTTAAATTGATCCCTTAATCATTATGTAGTGTCATTCCTTGTCTCTTGTAATTGTCTTTATTTTAAAGTCTAGTTTGTCTGATATGAGTATTGCTACTCCAGTTTTCTTTTGATTTCCATTTGCATGGGATATCTTTTTCCATCTCCCCAGTTTCATTCTGTATGTGTCCCTAGGTCTGAAATGGGTCTCTTGTAGACAGCATATATATGGGTCTTGTTTTTGTATCCATTCAGTGAGCCTGGGTCTTTTTGTTGGAGCATTTAATCCATTTACATTGAAGGTAATTATTGATATGTATGTTTCTATTACCATTTTCTTAATTGTTTTGAGTTAGCTTTTGTAGGTCTTTTCCTCCTCTTGTGCTTCCTGCGTAGAGAAGTTCCTTTAGCATTTCTTTTAAAGCTGGTTTGATGGTGCTGAATTTTCTTAACTTTTGCTTGTCCTAAAGGTTTTCATTTCTCTTTTGAATCTGAATAAGATCCTTGCTTGGTAGAGTAATCTTGGGGGTAAGCTTTTCCCTTTCATGACTTTAAATATGTCCTGCCACTCCCTTCTGGATTGCAGAGTTTCTGCTGAAAGTTGACTGTTAATTTTATGGAGATTTCCTTGTATGTTATTTGTTGCTTATTCCCTTGCTGCTTTTAATATTTTTTTCTTTGTATTTAAGTTTTGATAGTTTGATTAATATGTCTTGGCATGTTTCTCCTTGGGTTTGTCCTATATGGGGCTCTCTGCACTTCTTGGACTTGACTGAATTTCCTTTCCCATGTTAGTGAAGTTTTCCACTATAATCTCTTCAAATATTTTCTCAAACCCTTTCTTTTTCTCTTCTTCTTCTGGGGACCCCTATTATTTGAGTGTTGGTGTGTTTAGTGTTTTCTCAGAGGTCTCTGAAACTGTCCTCAATTCTTTTCATTGTTTTTTCTTTATTCTGCTCTACAGCAGTTATTTCCACTATTCTCTCTTCCAGGTCACTTATCTGTTCTTCTGTCTCAGTTATTCTGCTATTGATTCCTTCTAGCATATTCTTTATTTCATTTATTGTGTTGTTCATCATTGTTTGTTTACTCTTTAATTCTTATAAAACCTTGTTAAATGCTTCTTGTTTTTTCTCCATTCTATTTCTGATATTTTGTATCATCTTTACTAACAATACTTTGAATTCTTTTTCAGGTAGACTGCCTATTTCCTCTTCATTTGTTTGGTCTGGTGGTTTTTACCTTGTTCCTTCATCTGCTGCATTTTTCTCTGTCTTCTCATTTTGTTTAACTTACTGTGTTTGGGGTCTTCTTTTGCAGGCTACAGGTTCATAGTTCCTGTTATTTTTGGTGTCTGCCCCCAGTGGATGAGGTTAGTTCAGTGGCTTGTGTAGGCTTCCTTGTGCAGGGTACTGGTGCCTGTGTTCTTGTGAGTGTGGCTGGATCTTGTCCTTCTGGTAGGAATTGCCACATTCAGTGGTGTGTTTTGGGGTGTGTATGAACTTAGTATGACTTTAGGAAGCCTCTCTGCTAATGGGTGGAGTTGTGTTCCTGTTCCTGTCTTGCTAGTTGTTTGGCCTGCAGTGTCCAGCACTGGAGATTGCTAGCCATTGGGTGGAGCTGGGTCTTAGTATTGAGAGGGAGATCTCTGGGAGAGCTCTCACCAATCAATATTACGTGGAGCCAGGAGGTATCTAGTGGTCCAATGTCCTGGACTTGGTTATCCCACCTTGGAGGCATAGGCCTGACAGCCCAAGCACCAAGCCCCAGGCACATGGCTTAAAAGAAAAGGAAACAAATGACAAAAAAAGAACAGATAGAACCCCCAAACAAATGGTAGAAGCAAAACTAAACAGGCAAAATCACACAAAGAAACATACACACAGAGTCATAAAAAGAAAAAAAAAAACAAATTCAAAAACAAAACATAAGTACAAAACCAAACAATTGAAAACGAACAGAGAGAATTCTAGGAAAAATGGTAAAAGCAAACCTATACAGACAATGTCACAGTAAGAAACATACACAAGCACACTCACAAAAAGAGAAAGAAGGAAAGATTAAAAAAAAAGCAACCAAACCAATAAACAAATCTGCCAATGATAACAAACACTAAAAAATAAACCAAGATAAACATAAATCCAAAAGCAAATCAGATGCAGAAAGCAAACCCCAAGTCTACAGTTGCTCCCAAAGTCTACCGTCTCAATTTTGGGAACATTTGTTGTCTATTCAGGTATTCCACAGATGCAGGGTTTGTCAAATTGATGGCGGCAATTTAATCTGCTGCTCTTCAGGTTGAATGGAGAAATTTCCCTTTCTCTTCTTTGTTCGCACAGCTCCTGGGGTTCAGCTTTGGATTTGACCCCACCTCTGCATGTAGGAAACCCTCAGGCATCTGTTCCCCACACAGACTAGAGAGGGTTAAAGTGTCGGCTGATTAGGGCTCTCTTGCTCACTCAGGCTGGGGACAGGGAGGGGTATGGTAGTCATAATTGGAATGTGGGGCGAGCTTACAGTGGCAGAGGCTGGTGTGACATTTCAACAGCCTGAGACATGTTTTGTGTTCTCCCAAGAAATTTGTCCCTGGATCACAGGACCCTGGCAGTGGCGTGCTGCACCGGCTCCCAGGGTGGTGTGGCAGAGGAGTAAGACGTGGAGATCACCTTCCTCCCCACAAATACATCAAAAATACACTTTTACACTGGATTCTTGGTGGCAGTGGCTGAAGCGTTAGTGGTCCATGCCCATCTCTGGAGTCTGAGATGATAGCCACAGCTTGCACCCATCTCTGCAGCTCGCTTAGGCTGTGCTCTGCCTTCTGTGGGCACACAGAGCAGGAATCCCCTCTCCTCGTGCACCCCAAAACAATGGTCTCTTGTCTCTCTGCCAGGTCCAGATATTTTCCTGGGCTACCTCCCAGCTAGCTGTGGCACACTAGCCCCCTTCAGGCTCTCTTCACACAGCCAGGGCCAGTCCTTTCCCTGGGGTCTGACCTCCAAAGCCCGAGCCTCAGCTCCCAGGCCCCACCCACCCTGCTGAGTGAGCAGACAAGCATCTCAGGCTGGTGAGTGCTGGTCAGCACTGATCCTCTGTGCGGGAATCTCTCCTTTTTGTCCTCTGCACCTCTGTTGTTTTGCTGTCCTCTGTGGCTCTGAAGCTTCCCCTCCACTGCATCTTTCCCCACCAATGAAGGGACTTCCTAGTGTGTGGAAACTTTTCCTCCTGCACAGTTCCCTCCCAGAGGTGCAGGTCCTGTCCCTATTCTTTTGTCTCTGTTTTTTCCTTTTTCTTTTGTCCTACCCATGTATGTGGGGATTTTCTTGTCTTTTGGGAAGTCTGAGTTCTTCTGCCAGCATTCAGTATGTGTTCTGTAGGAGTTGTTCTACATGTAGAGGTATTTTTGATGTATTTGTGGGGAGGAAGGTGATCTCCACGTCTTACTCCTCTGCCATTTTCAAGGTCTCTTCCTAGAGCTCTTTTAGTTCTTGTCCTTATGATCATTGGTTGTTTAGCTTCTTGGATCCCTAAGGAATTCTCTAAGAGACCCCTATATACAGCTACATTAAACCACATATTTCCTAAACATTTAAAAAGTGGATTTCCTGTTCTTGACACAAAACTTTCATGGGAAAGAACGAATACCCTGAAATATACAAAATATTTTTATCTAATTCAATAGTAACATAGATAATAATGATAGTAAATTCATTTTGATGACAAAAAAGTACTCTTGTTTTTCTTTAAAACAAATGCAACCTATTGACATTTCAAATTTTTGTAAATCTGATACTTTTGGAATTATGCACATTTAAAAAATTTCCAATAAAAACTGTAAATAAAATAGAGAACATTATTTCTTTGGTAAAACATTTCTTCTAGTCCACAATACAGTAGCTATAATTAGAGGTGACTCTCTTCTCCTTCTGACCTTGCAGAAACAATAAATGTTAATGAGGCACTCTTATTTTTTTGTGTGGAGTTGTTCACATGCAAAAAATATATATATATATATATTTTTAATGTATATGTATATATATATATATATACATCAAAATATATATATATATATCAAAAATTCACCTGCTAACATCTGTGGTGCCCACAGACTTTACACAAAGATTTGAAGGCTTTACTCTCAGTGATGCACAAAATATTCCTATGTTCACAAAATATAAACTTGTAGCTCCAACATCTCATTATTAACAAAAGATAATAAAAATATTCAAAATCAAATACAAATTTTCACGTTTTTGTGGTTAATGTAAGGATTCTACGAGAATAACTAAAAGAATCAGATAAATCATATGATAAAGAACATTGCATATTAGAATTGTATTTTTTTTCTCTTATTCAGCACTTAACAATTAGACCTTGAAACGTTTTCTTCTCAAATTGTTTTAAGGATATTATCCTGGGTGAGCTCTTGAAAAAGGTCTGAGAGAATTGAAGGGAAAGAGATCTTCCTGCTGGCCTTGAAGGAGAAAGCTGTCATGAAATATGGAGAGGGATGTGTGGCATAAATGGTTAGAGGTTTCTAGGAGTTCAGACAACCCTTGTCAACTGCTAGCAAGAAAGTGCAACTCTCAATCCTATAATCAAAAAAAATTAATTTCTGCAAAGAACTGGTGAGAATAGAATAGGACTCTGAGCCTCAGGTGAGATGACAGCCCTGACTTACACCTTGATTGCAGCATATTGCTGCAACATGAACAGAGGACCCCATTTAATATATTAGACTCCTGATCCATGGAAACTGTGATATAATAAATGTATGTTATGCTATCATAGTATTTGCCCAAAAAACGTCTCCTACTTCATTTTCTTATTTCCCTTTACACAACTATCCACTGCACAGGCCAAATACTTACATTGAATGGGGATATGATAGGACTCACCATCCCTGCATCCTTCAGGTCCTTGATGGTGGCACTAATCTGCAAACCCTCCAGCAATATGGTATTGCTTTTGGTTTACTGTTTTCCTAGGTAAAGCCTGTTCTAGTGTTTCCGTTTGGTATTTCCCAGCATAACAGCCCTCAGTTCAGTTGTTAGGAAACCAATGCTGTGATTCTGGCAGTTGCTGAGGATATCTATTCCAATTATGCAGTTTGGAACTGGAAAAACAGCCATCAGATGGGTTTGGGGACCCACTGAACCTACTGTTAGATGAACCGCGGATAAAACTTTATTGATCACTTGATTTCCAAAAGCTCTTTCTCTGACTGGTGGACCACAGTGATATTTTGGGTCTCCTAGAATAAGTGTCCAGTCAGAGCATGTGCCCAGAAATTCCCAGGAGGACTAATCATTTAATTTTCCCAAAGCACAGACGCCTTGGCAAAAAGATGTAGGTCTCTTTGTGGAAGGTTGAGAGAAAGATTAGTAGTATAAATTTTTGGCAGTGTACTGAGGTCCTGCCTCTCTTTTATTCAAGGGTCCCTGGGTCTTAAACTGGCTGAAGTCTGGAAATTAATTTATTCATGGCTCTCCGTTTTGGTAATTCAAGTTAAACTTCTGTCTACATAGCCTAGAACTCTTCCTCATTTATAGAGCAAGTAAAAATTTATGTGACTGCCCATCGATTTTTCTCCTAGGGACACCATGATCAACTAACCAGTGTCATAGGTTTCAGAGAGTCAGACTATTCTGATTACTGCTTTGACTCTGCTGTTCATTACAACAAACATGTTCACCTGCTCTTTCGCAATTAAGTGCTACCATCACTTGAACCCTTCCTTCTTAACATCTAATTATGCTCATTGCATTTAAGGATCTCAGTTCAATGGCAGCAGTTTTCACTGTAATTTCTGACCTGTAGAAAAGAGCAACCACAGAGCTCTTTAAGAATGCTGGGTCTCCCTTCACATATGTATTTCTTGCAAGTGTGGTAAAAGATGTGTTTTCATAGGTGGGTAAACAAGTCTTAAGTGATAAATCCACTCTAACATTCCAATGTCCTTAAGTCTTTGGATACCTTCTTCTACAGTGTACCAAGGTAGTTATGTCATTTCAACATAATTTAGTGTATGCTACTTTTCAGTGTATATTTCAGCCAGCCAGTGAGACAGTTTAAGATCCTTTGAACCCTTCAAGCTATAACAATGAATCCAGAATCTTCTTAGTATGCATGTTTATATCAACAAATTTGCTTAGATTCAAATTTATGTTCCTTCCACCATTACCTTACACTCTTAATATCCATTACCACACCTACTTCTAGTATTTCTGTCTACATTAATTGGAAAATTCATGTAATTCTTTGGGAGTGTAGTAACCTTACTGGTCACACTTTGTATCTCATTTTTGGGTCTTTCTGGTAGCTGAGTCTAGTTATAGGTCTAGAAACAAAGAGTAGTAAAAGTAGGTCCTGATAAGAATCAGAATTGTATTGCACTAACTACCTAAAAGGAAGGCGTTACAAGTTCCTTGGCCAAGGGGTATTAAACTCCTCAGACAAGTACTTGGCAGAATTTATAGCTTCAGTGTCCCCAGCTACACCAGGAACAGTTCATATGTCCCCATTCTAATTTTCAGAAGCCCATCCATTCTCAATCAATGCAACCATTTTAACAGCAGATGTCTTATGAGTTTGGGAATTCAATTTGTGTTGCAGTTCAACTACTTACAGGAAGGATTTTATTTTAGAAATTTTACTTCCATGGACACAGGTGATAAGAGTTTCATTCAGGGCAGACAGAAATTTTCAGGTTATACATGCATGGAATTTGAAACCCTGAGCTCATCCTTTTTTTCCTCTGTACTCTGTCTGGCAGTTGGGAGCAACCAACCAATCTCATTATAGTTATTAATTTGACCAAAAAAAATGGTCTAAGATAGCAAATACACAGTTACTCAGAGACTTGCCTCTTATAAGTATTTGATTAGGAGCATGCAACAATGATAATTTGTGTTCTCTGTAGCCACATCACACCATGGATTATCAGCGCCCACTTTACCACTAGAAATGGAATAATTTATGCCTTTAATTAGGATCAGATTAGTGAGTCAATTCCATAAATCCCAAAATTAATTTAAAAAACTAACCTTTAAGAGTTTGTTCCTCTAGAACCAATTTCAGTACCACAATCTGTGACAGTTAAGGTTCTCCAAGGAAACAAAACCAGTTGGAGATTTATTTATTCACTTATGTATAGAAATTGGCTCATGTATTTTGGGGGACTAGCAAGTCCATAGAAACTCAGACAGGATTTCTGTTATAGTCTTGATGCAATGTTCCTTCTTCTCTGGGAAACAGCTTTTGTTCTTAAGCCCCTGATCTGATTGAATGAGGTCCACTTATAGGGTTGAGGGTAATCTCATTTATTCCAAATCATCTGATTATAAATGTTAACCACAGCTACAAAATATCTTCACATTAACATCTAGAGTAGTGTTTGACCAAGTTCTATGCTTTTGGCACTACAGGCTAGTCAGGTTGACATATACAATTTAACCATTACATTCAGCAAAGACATTCTTAAGTACAACTGGCTTTATTTTCCCTTTCAGTTCATAGCAGTGTAAAATAGAGTGACTACGAATGGTCTGATAACACTGACTTTACTCATGTTAAGGTGATGGCAATTTAACCAACGTTATTTGTACACTGGAAGTGCAAATGTCAATGTGATGAAAAAGATAAATTATGACTTAGTATTTTTATGAAAATAGTTTTGACATCATGGACTTCTCAATTGGTTGGATAAAGCCATAAAACTAATTTGAGGATACCTGTTCTAACAAATTATAATTAGCTTATTTCTAAAAGCTTAGTTATCAGCTTGTTTACAAAAAGGTTAAGATAGATTGAGATGATTTACAGTCTTTCTTTCCTTGAAGAACTAACTCCTTTTTCCCAGGGTTGGTAATTGGGAACAACATTGAACAAGTATCAGATCCAGTGTTTAGTGTGTACATGATCTGGCAGTTGGTTCTTTTTATTTCTTTTCTGCTTTGCTTTTATTTTATTAAATGAAGGATGATTGTTTTTAGTTTGATGGTTTAATTTAGAATTTTTATTATATATTCCATCAGAAAAAAAGATAAATTGTCCAGAATCACTTTAAATAGAAATACTTGCAGGTACTATTGTGCCAATATATTATTAAACTATTTTTAAATGAAAATAAATGACTCACATGTTAAGTGTCAAATTGAGATTTTACACTTTATTTTAAAATTAGTCTGCTAGGTTCTGAATAGTTATTTTGATATTAATAGAATTCATTAACAATAAGTAAATGAGCTCATAGTTCATTAGTAAAAGACTAATTCTTGGGTTATAATTTAAGTAAAGATGTCTCCTAAAGTAATCCTCTTAACAAATGTAATTTTTTAAAGATTTATTTTAAACTCAGGTTAAAAAGTCAACAGAAAAATCAACTATTACTAAAAACCACACATATTATTTTTGAAAAACTTTTTGTTTTTCTTAACTGAATTAGAAAACTTCTTCCTAAAATGAAATAGTAGAATTTTACTTATATAGTTAATAGTATGTAATGTATGGTTATTCCTGTTGTCTTTTCCAGGTACTTATATCAAGTATCTTTGCTTCTTTCAAGGTTATTCATTAAACTTTAACTAAGGCTTCAAGATAATTTTTGCTTCAGATACTATTTTTTTTTTTAGCCAAAGCTGAAAATAATAACATGTTCTATGCAATGTGCTTTTTCTACAATCAAGTAAATGTTATTTTTATAATACTTTTAACAAAACAAAACCTTTTCTACTCATAATATTATCTCTAAATTGATAGTTTATAATTATTTACTACTATTTTAATACATTCTAGAGCATCATTTTGGCTGAATAGGTCTCATTATTATTTACAGTCTTCTTTTAATGCTTTGGGATTCATAACTCAAAATCTAAATCTAAGGTCAGTTTATTTCAATATTTGGTTTAACAAGTGTCACAACTGTAAAACATAATTCATAAATATATAGAGATATAAATAAAAGATTTGGTGTACTTATTAAATTATGGTGCTTTTTTCTATCCAATTCATCAATTATATAGAGATTTTCTTTTTTATAGTTGGTTACTTATTTTTCAGAATGCCTACCTTTGTTAGTACTGCTATAACAGAATATTTTAGAATGGGTGTCTTATAAACAACAAAAATTTATTTCCTATAGTTCTAGAGTCTGGGAAGTCAAAAGATCAAGGCACTGGCAGATTTGGTTCTGAGAGCCTACTTCCTTATTCATAGCTATCTTCTCCCTGTAATTTCACATGGCAGAAGAAGTGAGGGAGCTCTCAGGGGTCCTCTTACAAAGGTATTGATTTCATTTATGAGGGCTCCACTCTCATGATATAATCACCTCCTATATGCCCCCATCTTCAAATGCCATCATATTGGGGATTAAGTTTCAACATATGAATTTTGGTGGGACCTAAGCATTCAGTCTATAGAAATGACTAATGTTAATGAGGCATATTGTTAATTTAAAAAATGTTGTTTCTTTTTAACATTTATGAGATGCTGATAAGAAGAAGGCACATAACTTTTGATAATAAAATCCCCAATGAAAGAATTAATTAAAACACTTATTTTAATGCATTTTAAATCACTATTAAAATTTGGTTTTGTCTGAATAAATAGATTAAAATATATTCATTTTTCAAAACTATGTTAGGTATTCATAAAATATACTATCTTTTATCTCCCCAGTAGATAGTCTCCACTTTGTTTCCTTTATATGAAATCACAGTTTGTTTTGAGAGTGGGTGGCATTTACTACTTGATTTTAGGGAGCCTCGACTTGTATTCTACAGTGGAGAAGCCATGACTTTCAGAAACAGTTTTGGCAATCTTATTTCTTTTGATATTTATTTGTCTTAAGTTAGATATGTGGCTAACTCTGGTTCTTATGATGAGAAATAATAACAAGTATTTTCTTTGCCTCTCCCTGATTCAAAAGTAGTAAATAAATGCATAGAAAAATATAAATAGATAATAGATAAAGTAAATAAATCAAGGCTTCCAAAAGAAAGGAATTTTTGTTTTTACTCATTCTTTCTGCCTGGAATCAGTTGTGAGGCTTCAGCAGGAGAAAGAGGACACAGATATCCACATTAATGACAGAGAGTTCGAAAAATAGAAAGTGTCTGTGTCACAGATGACCACATGAAATAGTCAAAACATGGCATACACATGCATTCCTCCAACATGCCCTATTTTATTTATATCACTCTAAGTCTGATTTCATTGCCTTGGAGTCAAAAGCATTTCTAACTAATGGAGAAATGTACTACTCAGGGACACTGTCACCATAGAGAAGATCACTACATTTTTCTTTCTTGTCTTGTTATAAAGGACGACTCTCATGACACATCTTCATCTTTGACAACTTTTTGAAATGGGATTGCCAGGAGATTATTAATAAATCTTAAGATGGCTGAAAAAGAGTTTTGATCATTCTCTATCTCAAGAGAAATTACAATATAGTAATATTTGCCATCTATGATAATAGAATCTGTCACTGACTTAATGGGACTTGAGTAAACAGAAATATATTACAATCTTCTGGAATAAAATAAGAAATGAAGTTTCTTTTCTCATACTTCATGTGACTGGAACATATTATTTTTCATTCAGATAACTCATGTAATATATGTAATATATAACTGTGATATTCAGACCAAATGAGGGTCCTTGTGTTAATATGTATATTAAATATAAGTAGCTTTTGTTTCTTTTGTATTCTTATTTAAAAAAAAAGCAAAACTAACTTCAGGTTAAAGATGGTTGATTGAAAAAACATTTATCTCCATTACTTTCCTAAACCCTACCAAAATAAAAGTAAGAAAGATTGTTAAAGATACATCTCCAAGGAAAACTATAACAACAGAGAAAATAATAGCAATGGATGGAAGATGGAAGGCAGTACTAGTTATTACTGGTTTAGGAGTCTCAGAAAAGTTAAATTCTAAGCACTGAACCCTTATTTGGCTCAGGAATTAATGATATTTTGATTGTATGGAAATAAAAGTGAAGAGCATTGCTGGGTGGGAAAAAGAGCATTTGCTGAAGATCTGTTTGAAAGAGTTTAAACCCAAAATATGCGGTTATTCTGTGCCCCTTGCATAATGACAAAACAGGAAGATTTATTCTCTAAACAGCATACAAAAGTAAAGATAAGTCTCTTGATTAGAACAGAGGACCATTTCAAAGATAATTAACAAACTGGATATTATTTCTCTTAAGAATTTGATCAGCCCATGAGAAAAGTTGGCAATAATACAGACAACAGACATTTCCCAATGAAACACCAACCTGATCAAATAAAATAAATAGGATAATCAGGTCTGAAGATCCCAGAAGGGCATCTGTGCAATAGGTACACAGAGAAAGCCAATTAGAAACCCAGTTAGACCAGGTTGGAGAGCAGAACTATCTACACGAAAAGGAAATTTAGTGTCACCTTATGGATTTGAATGTACTGAAAGTGGGTTAGCTAATTGGAGGCAGAAGAGTGTGTGAGCAAATTAAGAATAGTTATTGGAGCAGATAGGGTTATTTTACCGCTCCAATATCAATTTTCATCATTGTCCTACAGTAATAAAATCTTTATATTTAGCTCAACATATGGTTGCATGAAATATATGTGTTTCCCATTCTTACTAGCTGTTATGTGTGGCCATATCACCAAATTGTTGCAAATAAGATTCATGTAGGTCTAAGTGTGATTTGTGGAAAATGCCATTAAAAGAAGGGTAAGCCATTCTTTTCCTTTTTTTGCTGGATGAAGTAGAAATATGATGACCAGATATCTTGGAACATGAAGTGGCTGTGCAAATGTAGGCTTCACACAGCACAGTAATATGATTGATTGAAAGATCCAGTGTCCTGACACTATGGAGCAAAATGTTAGCTTTGGATATCTAAATATTGGATATTAAATATTTAAATGAGAGACAAATGAACTTCTTATGGTTAAACTATGGGTATGTTGTGTGATCTGTGAACAGAGCCTATCAAACTGATAATAGAATATATTACTGGAATGCTGAACGTGGAAGAAACTAAAATATCTGTCATTGGCTTAGTGCAGGTGGGCAGAGTGGGGCCCAAGAACTCAGATATTGTAGTCTGAAAAGCTTGTGCCTTTTGATATGTCTACACAATGCGATGAACATTTTCCTACTTTCTACCACAAAACAATTTTCCAGGCTCATCTTACACTTTTCTTCATCCAGCTCTGTAATTAACCATTTAACCAATTAAAATTGGTTCCATTTAGTGGAGATGCCATTTTAAAATCAAGATCTGGTTTTCAATACATGCTCATTGCTACGGGGGTGTTAGTGTCTCTAGACTCACTCAGTGGACAGAACTAGAAAACATAACTATGCATATAGATAAGAATAGATTCAGATTTCAACTCTATCACTTTTTAGTTGTGACATCTTATTATTTAACATATTCTGTGTTTCAATTTACACACACACACACTCACACAGATATCCTGTAATTAAGAGAATTAAATGATTCAATGCTTAGCAGAATTCTTGTCACATACTATTCACTTTAGAAAAGTTGACCATCATTATTATTTGTAAAAGAAGAAGTTGAAGCTTAAAAAGACTAAATACCTCACCTTAATTCACATTTCTAAGTATTCGATCATGAAGTCTAATGAAGGTCAAAATTAGTTAGGTATATATCTTATAAGTATATATCATAATTGGAATGAGAGTATAAAGATAACTTAAAATTTGACTACTAGAAATATAAAGTTTCTAGTCATTTTCTAGATTTTATGTGTTAGTTTACGTGTTGAGATATCTGAGGATTATAATGATTGAAAGTCTTGTTTTATTATGAGTCTATGACTTTCTTGAAAGCTAGTCTGTAACTTTTTATACTATTCTATACCCAGCATATGTTCTAGTATTTATCATTCCCCATCTATGTGTTAGACCAGCTCAATAAACATTTTTAAGTGACTAAAGGGACGCATATTTGTGTGCTTTTTTACTATGGTCTTTAAAATAATGAGGTACATATTAATTGCCTCCTAACAGTGGTTAGTTTTTAAAAATGATTATAAATAAGGTGATTTCTATGCAACATAGATGACAGGAATTCAGTGCAAAAACTCTAGGTTTTCTCAAGAAATATTACCTAAAGAAGTATTTTTTCAAGATACACAGATACAAATTTACAAACCATAAGGCATAACTTATGCAAACAAATAAGGTATTAAGATATATCTTAGGGACATTAATAAACTTTCAGGATATGGGTAATCACTTAGAGAAAGGAACTTACATTTAGATTTTTTTAGTACAGTATTCAGTTTCAAAAGAGTGGAACAATCCTTATAAAATTCTCAAGGGAAGAAAACATTACCAGCAATTTATAAATAGTGGGTTGTTATATTCTCATAAAAATAAGAATTCTGGGAAAAAATGTACCCATGAGCCATGCTTGAGGGGAAAAATAAGGATTTGATGATAACATTCTGAGAACTGAAAGATGTATCAAAACAAATGACTTCATTGTGGAGAAATCACAAGGAGAGTGAAATGGTTGATAATTCAATGCATTTGTATACCAGTACAAAATTGAAGGATGCTAGAAATGATAGTTTAAAAAGGTTATTATTAAGCACTTGGACGTTGTAAAGCTGGTAACAGAGCAAAGTAAGGAGATGGGGGAGAGAAGGACGAGATAAATAAAAATTGTGCTAATTCCACATATTTACGATCAGAACTTAATAAATGACTTGTAATGTGTGATTTAAAATAACTAGAGCCTTTGGAAGTAAAAAACAAAACTAACAAAAAACAAACAAACAAACATAATAACAACTAGCTTTTAAAATAGAATATATTTTAGGAATAATGTATTTTAAGATTATTTATTTGTATTATACCAACATCGTCACATTAACTTCAGTTCATTCTTGTTTATACTGAATTAAGTAAGCTAATTTGTATTATATTGGCATGTATGGCATTGCATCATTTTCTAAATTTAGTTGAAGCTGTCCTTTCTTTGTCTGGCTTATCTATTTTTTTCTTTCTGTAAATACACACTGAGAGATAAAGGATACAATGTCCGCCAAAAGTTACCAATAATTATTTCTAGATGGTAAATTTAGCAAATTAAAAAATTTTCTTTTCTATACATTCTGAAGTTTTTAGAAGTGTCATGTTTATTTTTTAATTGTTAATCTGAAATAAAATATACAGTTTATAATTGAATATTGTTGGCTTCTAAACAGCAAAATGGTTGACTTTTTAATGAAAAAAATATATAACTTTCCCTGAGTAATTTCTAATAACTTCTCAATTAAAAAAAATATTTATTCTTCTCATAAAGGGCTTTATGTAGGTACCAAAGAAACCTGAGTATCAGTAAGTGATTCTAATACATTACTAGAGTTATTGAACTGAGTATGGGCTAAACTCACAAAATAATAATTTAGATCTCATTACAAATATTAGCTACTGTTTCTAAGAATTTTGCAAAATTAAGATGCTATATTTAAAACTAACTTAACTTTTCCAAGATTTTGAACTATCAGGATTTAATTTAACAGCTTATATTTATGTTTTCCAGATTTTCATAACTTTTTCCATTTGTGATCTCTACTTCTATAATCTCTTTTGATGAATAGTTTAATATTTAATACACATGCCACTTATTA
Organism: Hyperoodon ampullatus; assembly: GCF_949752795.1. Lineage (NCBI taxonomy): Eukaryota > Metazoa > Chordata > Mammalia > Artiodactyla > Ziphiidae > Hyperoodon > Hyperoodon ampullatus. Next base: position 76,237,660 of record NC_136914.1, on the reverse strand, counting down.
TTCACTTATATCCAGATAAATTTATTTTAAACAATTTTTACCTCTTTTGGGTGTTCTCTTTGCCCAGGAATTTTTTTATTTGAAAAAATCTTTTCCAAAGTTTGCAGAAATTGTATTTTACATTTTTTTTCTAACTTTCAGATCTGGTTTTCCTTTATAAACTAATATCTATTCAAATCAAAAGAAGACTTCTATGTCTCTAAATTTATTCTTCTTACTCTGCAACAACCATAAAATGAAGTTTGCACTCTAAGATTTAAAAATTATACTTAGAATTAATATAGTGATACCTAACTTTTGCAATTGTATATTGATAATATTTCTTTTTTTAAGGACTTTACATTATGTAATGAAAGACAAAATGATATTTAAAGGTAAAATTAAACCGATTACTACTTATATAAATCTTACTGATATGTTTAATTTTTACTTCACTGTTTATTTCTAGTAGGGCTTTTCTTCATCTCTTCTGTCCAGAAAACAGATTGTTTTTAATCTAAATAGCAATATCCCCTGATACTGATAAACATATTTACATAAGACAAAAAATAATTGAATGTTACCACAAATTTTAAGATTTTATGCAACCAATTACAATCATATAACCGTGGAAGTATACTATTTCTAGGACCATCATAATTAATAGTCCCACATGATAGTCCAGTCTGATCTTTCAGCAAATGTCAATTCTGTGGCTATATTGTCACAATAGTGGTGAAAATAACTACTCCACTCACTAGGTTACTTTTTAAAAAAATCTTATACTGTCATGGTGTATTTTAACTGAATTATTTCAAAATAACCATGTGTTATAGTTTTCTTCCCTTACACTATTTTATTCTAGTGTTTCCATATTACTTTGGAACAATATAAAATAAACTCTAATGAATGTGTATTGCAATTAGTGAAGAGTCTTGAAAATAGTTATTAATTTTAATTAGATTTAAAATATCTGTTCTCTATAAATAACTGTAATATTTTAATTCAAAATTTTATTATATACAATAGATATTTTAAAAAATACTAAATCATTTTTCCACTAGCTAGCTTAAGAATTATATTTAATTTCCTAAACCATAGATATTCTTTTTTGGGTATTGTCTTACTCTCATTTTTCTACAGATTGAATAGTTGATGTGCCTAATTAATTAAGTAAATCTACAAAACCAGTTCTGAGTAACAATAAAATTAAAATAGAATATGAAATAAAAGAGCTAAGGAGATGAAGTATAAAATCTTTCAGATAATAAGGATGGATTTGGCTTAGTAATGTGTCCATCTGGTAGATCAAAGAAAGAAAAATACATGAGAGTTTTTCTGGGCGTTCCATTATGACTTTGAGGAAAGCAATAGCAATTGTTTCTCAAGGAACAGTAATTTATAAAATTTAAAATATGTAGGATTGAAAATGTGTTTTAACAAAGACCTATGTCTCAGGAACCTGATTGTAATCCTGGCTTTATTAGAGTTTTCTTACCTGTAACATAGAAATAGTATCATTTACTACAATAATGTTGTAGCAATTTTTTTCAAGATATCAAGAACCATACCAGGTACTTAGTCATCACTGAATACAGATCAGTTTTTTTCCTTGTATTCCTTGTAATAACATCATCATACTTAAAAGTAAAAGCTCAATGTCTTTATACTGTGTTTCCCTATCAGTGCACTTTCATCTTCAATAAGTACACAGTTTTCTAATACTTCAATGTTCAATGCATAGTAATCACAAATCTTTTTATACGAAATGTAGCAGAATGACAAAGGTAAAAGTAAAAAGTATTTCATTCATTCATTCATTCATCTATTTGTTCAATAAATATTAACATTTGTCAGTCACCATCTTATACATTGAAAGTTAAAACATGATTTAAATTATTTCTGTTCTCATGGATATTATAAACAATTTTGATCTTAACCTATATTAAAGGCTTAATATAAATTCAAAGATTCCTGAAATTTCAGACATAGAATGAAGGTGGGGGGAGGACTGCAGAAATGGGAAATTTTCTCAGGGCCTCCAACATTACATTACAATGGAAATTGAATAGTGGACACTTGTTTATAACTTTATTAACAGTGTAATATGGTTCCAGGTCTTCTCAGCTATTTACTTCTGTTGATAATACTTGTAATAACCAGAAATTGCTGTTTTCTTATATCCACTCAAGTACTGTTACTGACTACCTTCCAGGGAACAGAGTTTTAGGTGCTGAGGATATAAAACTGAAGATGACAAAATTGCTGTTCAGTAGGGATTCACTGTCTGGTTTAGGATGGGGAATGAAATTAAACAAAAATTTAAAGTTCAACATTACTATTATTCATAAATTTGATGTCCCAATTGTAGAAATATATATAATAAAAATAAGAATTATTTAGTAAATTCTATAAAACCAAAAATGTATCTTTTTGATAGCTATGTTCCTTCAAGTTTATTCAACTAACTTCTTATATTATTGTTGTCACATACTTTCTTAGCATAATTACAAATAGGACTTAATTTCTATTTGTTATATTTAATGCTTCGGAGATGGTGTAGTTAATCTAGAAAGAAAAAAATTAGAGAAGAAACATATTTTTGTTTTCCATAAACACTGGAAAAAAAAAAACTTGGATCTTGAACCTATCTTAGTGTTTCCTGTCAGGATTAACCTTTGTTTAGATGATGAAATGACTGAATAATCTATTAGCTTTACTCAAGATTTTCATTTTTTGTGTCATTTTAAAAATGCTCTTTGTTACTTGCATGAGAAGACAAAAGAAACAAATGTAATCTAAGGCATAGATTCAGGTGCCTGAATCCATGCCCCATAACTTTAAAGGTGTGCTTAGATTTAGCATGCTTTTATAGTAGCAGAGAAAATACTTAAAATAGTGTAGTAAAATACGAAATCATTATTACATATTAACTACTTTGATGTATCAGCTGTAAAATATAGACTTGCTTAAATACTAAGAACTTAAATATTTGTATACCAATGAAGTTAAATTAAAATGACAAAAGGAAAAAATATCTATTGCTTGAAATGATAATAGATCTAGCAGAGGGAAATTTATATATTAAAGCACTTTAACTGGAATTTAAAAAAATATGAATTATATCAATTTTTTTAGTTTTATTTAATGTGATGCATATTCGTTTGTATATTTGTTACTTAAAAACACCATATGTATGTAAGTTAATCTATAACATTATTATATGAGCCCTGAACATTTTGTTAAATATATAGATATAGGAGCCGGAGGAAGATGGCGGAAGAGTAAGACGCGGAGATCACCTTCCTCCCCACAGATACATCAGAAATTCATCTACACGTGGAACAACTCCAACAGAACACCTACTGAACGCTGACAGAAGACCTCAGACCCCCCAAAAGGCAAGAAACTCCCCACATACCTGGGTAGGTCAAAAGAAAAAAAGAATAAACAGAGACAATAGGATATGGACGGGACCTGCACCAGTGGGAGGGAGCCGTGAAGGAGGGAAGGTTTCTACACACTACAAGCCCCTTCGAGGGCGGAGACTGCAGGTGGCGGAGGGGGAAAGCTTTGGAGTAGCGGAGGAGAGCACAGCAACAGGGGTGTGGAGGGCAAAGCAGAGAGATTTTGGCACAGAGGATCGGTGCCCTCAGGCACACACCAGCCCGAGAGACTTGCCTGCTCGGCCGCCAGAGCGGGCGGGGCTGGGAGCTGAGGCTCGGGTATCGGCTTTCAGTCGGAGCGCAGGGCGAGGTCTGGGGCTGGCGGCAGGAAGAGAGCCTGAAGGGGTTAGTGCTAGCCCGGAGGGAGTCCGGGGAAAGGGTCTGGAGCTACCGGAGAGGCAAGAGACTTTTTTCCCTTTTGTTGCCTGGTGCGCGAGGAGAGGGCATTCCCCTCCCTCCCCTCTGCCTGAGTGAGCCAGAGCCCCCGAATCAGCGGCTCCTTTAAACCCGTCCTGTCTGAGCGAAGAACGGACGCCCTCCGGCGACCTACGCGCAGAGGCGGGGCCAGGTCCAAGGCTGAGACCCGGGAGCTGTGAGAGCAGAGACAGGGAAATCTCTCTGTGCAGCCTCCGAGGCAGCGGATTAAAGCTCCACGGTCCATTTGATGTGCCCTGCGTCTGTGGAGTGCATGAATGGACAGCGAATCATCCCAAATTGAGGAAGTAGACCTTGAGGACAAGATTTAAGACTTTCCCCCACTTTTTTTTCCTCTTTTTACAACGAATTATCTCAAATTAAGGAGGTGGACTTAGCAAGATTTCAGACTTTTCGCCCTTTTCCTCTTTTTACAACGAATTATCCCAAATCGAGGAGGTGGACTTGGAGAGCAAGATTTTTGATTTTTCCCCCTGCTCTCTTTTTGTGAATGTGTATGTGTAATCTTCTGTGTAAGATTCTCTCTGTATAGCTTTGCTTCCACCATATGTCCCAGGGTTCTTTCGGTCCGTGTTTTTTTCAATAATTACTTTTTAATTTTAATAACGCTACTATATTTCATACTTTATTCTATTTTACTTTACCTGCTCTTTCTTTTTTTCCTCCCTTCCCTTCCTCCCTCCCTCCCTCCGCTCCTCCTTTCCTTCTTTCTTTTTCTTTCCTCCATCCCTCCCTCCCTCCCACCCTTCTTCTTTCCACTTTCTTTTTCTTTCCTTCCTCCCTCCCTCCCTCCCTCCTGTCTTTCTTTCTTTCTTTCCTTCCTCCCTCCCTCCCTCTCTTCTTCCATTCACTCTTCCTTTTGCTTTCATTCCTCCCTCCCTTCCTCCTTTCTTTCCTTTCTTTGCATCCTTCCTCCCTCCCTCCTTTCTTTCTTCCTTCCTTCCTTACTTCCCTTCTTCCTTTCTTTCAATCTCTCTTTCTTTCTTCTACTAATTATTTCTTTCTATTTTTTCTCACTGTTATTCTGAGCCGGGTGGATGAAAGGCTCTTGGTGCTGCAGCCAGGAGTTAGTGCTGTGCCTCTGAAGTGGGAGAGCCAACTTCAGGACACGGGTCCACAAGAGACCTCCCAGCTCCACATAATATCAAGCAGCGAAAATCTCCCAGGGATCTCCATCTCAACACCAGCACCCAGCTTCAGTCAACGACCAGCAAGCTACAGTGCTGGTCACCCTATGCCAAGCAATTAGCAAGGCAGGAACACAACCCCACCCATTAGCAGAGAGGATACCTAAAAACATAATAAGGCCACAGGCACCCCAAAACACACCACCAGACGTGGACGTGTCCACCAGAAAGCCAAGATCGAGCTTCAACCACCAGAACACAGGCATTAGTCCCCCCCACCAGGAAGCCTACACAACCTACTGAAACAACCTTAGCCACGGGGGACAGACACCAAAAACAACGGGAACTACGAATCTGCAGCCTGCAAAAAGGAGACCCCAAACACAGTAACATAAGCAAAATGAGAAAGCAGAAAAACACACAGCAGGTGAAGGAGCAAGATAAAAACCTACCAGACCTAACAAATGAAGAAGTAATAGGCAGTCTACCTGAAAAAGAATTCAGAATAATGATAGTAAAGATGATCCAAGATTCTATTTCCCAGATCCAAAATCTTGGAAATAGAATAGACAATATGCAAGAAACAGTTAACAAGGACCTAGAAGAACTAAAGATGAATCAAGCATCGATTAAAAACACAATAAATGAAATGAAAAATACTCTAGATGGGATCAATAGCAGAATAACTGAGGCAGAAGAACGGATAAGTGAGGTGGAAGATAAAATAGTGGAAATAACTGATGCAGAGAAAAATAAAGAAAAAAGAATGAAAAGAACAGAGGACAGTCTCAGAGACCTCTGGGACAACATTAAACGCACCAACATTCGAATTATAGGGGTTCCAGAAGAAGAAGAGAAAAAGAAAGGGACTGAGAAAATATTTGAAGAGATTATAGTTGAAAACTTCCCTAATATGGGAAAGGAAATAGTTAATCAAGTCCAGGAGGCACAGAGAGTCCCATACAGAATAAATCCAAGAAGAAATACGCCAAGACACATATTAATCAAACTGTCAAAAATTAAACACAAAGAAATCATATTAAAAGCAGCAAGGGAAAAACAACAAATAACACACAAGGGAATCCCCATCAGGTTAACAGCTGATCTCTCAGCAGAAACTCTACAAGCCAGAAGGGATTGGCAGGACATAATTAAAGTGATGAAGGAGAGAAACCTGCAACCAAGATTACTCTACCCAGCAAGGATCTCATTCAGATTTGATGGAGAAATTAAAACCTTTACAGACAAGCAAAAGCTGAGAGAGTTCAGCACCACCAAACCAGCTTTACAACAAATGCTAAAGGAACTTCTCTAGGCAAGAAACACAACAGAAGGAATATACCTACAATAACGAACCCAAAGCCATTAAGGAAATGGGAATAGGAACATACATATCAATAATTACCTTAAATGTAAATGGATTAAATGCTCCCACCAAAAGACACAGAGTGGCTGAATGGATACAAAAACAAGACCCATATATATGCTGTCTACAAGAGACCCACTTCAGACCTAGAGACACATACAGATTGAAAGTAAGGGGATGGAAAAAGATATTCCATGCAAATGGAAATCAAAAGAAAGCTGGAGTAGCAATTCTTATATCAGACAAAATAGACTTTAAAATAAAGACTATTAGAAGAGACAAAGAAGGACACTACATAACGATAAAGGGATCGATCCAAGAAGAAGATATAACAATTGTAAATATTTATGCACCCAACGTAGGAGCACCTCAATACATAAGGCAAATACTAACAGCCATAAAAGGGGAAATCGACAGTAACACAATCATAGTAGGGGACTTTAACACCCCACTTTCACCAATGGACAGATCATCCAAAATGAAAATAAATAAGGAAACACAAGCTTTAAATGATACATTAAACAAGATGGACTTAATTGATATTTATAGGACATTCCACCCAAAAACAACAGAATACACATTTTTCTCAAGTGCTCATGGAACATTCTCCAGGATAGATCATATCTTGGGTCACAAATCAAGCCTTGGTAAATTTAAGAAAATTGAAATTGTATCAAGTATCTTTTCCGACCACAATGCTATGAGACTAGACATCAATTACAGGAAAAGATCTGTAAAAAATACAAACACATGGAGGCTAAAGAATACACTACTCAATAATGAAGTGAACACTGAAGAAATCAAAGAGGAAATTAAGAAATACTTAGAAACAAATGACAATGGAGACACGACGACCCAAAACCTATGGGACGCAGCAAAAGCAGTTCTAAGGGGGAAGTTTATAGCAATACAATCCCACCTTAAGAAACAGGAAACATTTCGAGTAAACAACCTGACCCTGCACCTAAAGCAATTAGAGAAAGAAGAACAAAAAACCCCCAAAGTTAGCAGAAGGAAAGAAATCATAAAGATCAGATCAGAAATAAATGAAAAAGAAATGAAGGAAACGATAGCAAAGATCAACCAAACTAAAAGCTGGTTCTTTGAGAAGATAAACAAAATTGACAAACCATTAGCCAGACTCATCAAGAAAAGAAGGGAGAAGACTCAAATCAGTAGAATTAGAAATGAAAAAGGAGAAGTAACAACTGACACTGCAGAAATACAAAAGATCATGAGAGATTACTATAAGCAACTCTATGCCAATAAAATGGACAACCTGGAAGAAATGGACAAATTCTTAGAAATGCACAACCTACCAAGACTGACTCAGGAAGAAATAGAAAATATGAATAGACCAATCACAAGCACTGAAATTGAAACTGTGATTAAAAATCTTCCATCAAACAAAAGCCCAGGACCAGATGGCTTCACAGGCGAATTCTATCAAACATTTGGAGAAGAGCTAACACCCATCCTTCTCAAACTCTTCCAAACAATATCAGAGGAAGGAACACTCCCAAACTCATTCTACGAGGCCACCATCACCTTGATACCAAAACCAGGCAAGGATGTCACAAAGAAAGAAAACTACAGGCCAATATCACTGATGAACATAGATGCAAAAGTCCTCAACAAAATACTAGCAAACAGAATCCAACAGCACATTAAAAGGATCATACACCATGATCAAGTGGGGTTTATTCCAGGAATGCAAGGATTCTTCAATATACGCAAATCAATCAATGTGATACACTATATTAACAAGTTGAAGGAGAAAAACCATATGATCATCTCAATAGATGCAGAGAAAGCTTTCGACAAAATTCAACACCCATTTATGATAAAAACCCTGCAGAAAGTAGGCATAGAGGGAACTTTCCTCAACATAATAAAGGCCATATATGACAAACCCACAGCCAACATTGTCCTCAATGGTGAAAAACTGAAACCATTTCCACTAAGATCAGGAACAAGACAAGGCTGCCCACTCTCACCACTCTTATTCAACATAGTTTTGGAAGTTTTAGCCACAGCAATCAGAGGAGAAAAGGAAATAAAAGGAATCCAAATTGGAAAAGAAGAAGTAAAGCTGTCACTGTTTGCAGATGACATGATACTATACATAGAGAATCCTAAAGATGCTACCGAAAAACTACTAGAGCTAATCAATGAATTTGGTAAAGTAGCAGGATACAAAATTAATGCACAGAAATCTCTGGCATTCCTGTACACTAATGATGAAAAATCTGAAAATGAAATCAAGAAAACACTCCCATTTACCATTGCAACAAAAAGAATAAAATATCTAGGAATAAACCTACCTAAGGAGACAAAAGACCTGTATGCAGAAAATTATAAGACACTGATGAAAGAAATTAAAGATGATACAAATAGATGGAGAGATATACCATGCTCCTGGATTGGAAGAATCAATATTGTGAAAATGACTCTACTACCCAAAGCAATCTACAGATTCAATGCAATCCCTATCAAACTACCACTGGCATTTTTCACAGAAGTAGAACAAAAAATTTCAAAATTTGTTTGGAAAAACAAAAGACCCCGAATAGCCAAAGCAATCTTGAGAACGAAAAACGGAGCTGGAGGAATCAGGCTGCCTGACTTCAGACTATACTACAAAGCTACAGTAATTAAGACAGTGTGGTACTGGCATAAAAACAGAAAGATGGATCAGTGGATCAGGATAGAAAGCCCAGAGATAAACCCACGCACATATGGCCAACTTATCTTTGATAAAGGAGGCAGGAATGTACAGTGGAGAAAGGACAGCCTCTTCAATAAGTGGTGCTGGGAAAACTGGATAGGGACATGTAAAAGTATGAGATTAGATCACTCCCTAACACCATACACAAAAATAAGCTCAAAATGGATTAAAGACCTAAATGTAAGGCCAGAAACTATCAAACTCTTAGAGGAAAACATAGGTAGAACACTCTATGACATAAATCACAGCAAGATCCTTTTGGACCCACCTCCTAGAGAAATGGAAATAAAAACAAAGATAAACAAATGGGACCTAATGAAACTTCAAAGCTTTTGCACAGCAAAGGAAACCATAAACAAGACCAAAAGACAACCCTCAGAATGGGAGAAAATATTTGCAAATGAAGCAACTGACAAAGGATTAATCTCCAAAATTTATAAACAGCTCATGCAGCTCAATAGCAAAAAAACAAACAACCCAATCCAAAAATGGGCAGAAGACTTAAATAGGCATTTCTCCAAAGAAGATATACAGACTGCCAACAAACACATGAAAGAATGCTCAACATCATTAATCATTAGAGAAATGCAAATCAAAACTACAATGAGATATCATCTCACACCAATCAGAAGGGCCATCATCAAGAAATCTAGAAACAATAAATGCTGGAGAGGGTGTGGAGAAAAGGGAACACTCTTGCACTGCTGGTGGGAATGTGAATTGGTACAGCCACTATGGAGAACAGTATGGAGGTTCCTTAAAAAACTAAAAATAGAACTACCATATGACCCAGCAATCCCACTACTAGGCATATACCCTGAGAAAACCATAATTCAAAAAGAGACATGTACCAAAATGTTCATTGCAGCTCTATTCACAATAGCCCGGAGCTGGAAACAACCTAAGTGTCCATCATCGGATGAATGGATAAAGAAGATGTGGCACATATATATAATGGAATATTACTCAGCCATAAAAAGAAACGAAACTGAGCTATTTGTAATGAGGTGGATAGACCTAGAGTCTGTCATACAGAGTGAAGTAAGTCAGAAAGAGAAAGACAAATACTGTATGCTAACACATATATATGGAATTAAAAAAAAAAAAATGTCATGAAGAACCTAGGGGTAAAACGGGAATAAAGACACAGACCTACTTGAGAATGGACTTGAGGATATGGGGAAGGGGAAGGGTAAGCTGTGACAAAGGGAAAGAGAGGCATGGACATATATACACTACCAAACGTAAGGTAGATAGATAGTGGGAAGCAGCCGCAGAGCACAGGGAGATCAGCTCGGTGCTTTGTGACCGCCTGGAGGGGTGGGATGGGGAGGGTGGGAGGGAGGGAGATGCATGAGGGAGGGGATGTGGGAACAGATGTATATGTATGACTGATTCACTTTGTTATAAAGCAGAAACTAATAAAAAAATATATATATATATATAGATATACATATATAGACACATGAAAATTCATGGATGTGTATTTCATATCCTTACTCCCATATATTCTGTGACATTCTACCACAGATCATACTATATTATACCCATACTATAATATATATATATGTATAATATTATATATTGTACTTAGAATGAAAGAGAAATTTGAAAATTATGTAAAATTATAAGATTTTAAAATTATGTTCTAGGGGCTTCCCTGGTGGCGCAGTGGTTGAGAGTCCGCCTGCCGATGCAGGGGATACGGGTTCGTGCCCCGGTCCGGGAAGATCCCACATGCCGTGGGGTGGCTAGGCCCGTGAGCCATGGCTGCTGAGCCTGCACGTCCGGAGCCTGTGCTCCACAATGGGAGAGGCCACAACAGTGAGAGGTCCGCGTACCACAAAATAAATAAATAAATAAATAAAAATTATGTTCTAAAACTCAATATACATCCTGAAATCACAGTTGATGTACTTTTCTTGAGAAAATAAAATCATATATCAACATATCTATTTATTTTTGCCTTAAAGTCATGGCTTTTTTTTTTGGTTATTATATTCTACTATGGTAAAAATTATCCTCATCATATGCATTGAGTGAATCCTTGAATAATACACTAGGACATTTTTGTTTTTTTTGCTAGCACATTTATGAATTTTTGGCAGATAGCTTTTTTGCATCACTATATTTAAGTTAAATCTGGGCCCACATCACTGACACAAATGAGTGACAATTTTCTCATATGCAATACGTATACATCAACAATGTGATTTAAAATAATCTATACCGTTTTTGTTAGCACAGGAATAAGCCTTGATGCTAATATTAAGTGTTGTCTAAACCAAGCTTAAAAATAGTTTTTAATGCTCTACAAGCCATTCCATCTTGAAATGTAATATCTTCTTATATCTATAAATTGGTATATCATAGCCATCAGAACATGTTTTTACTTGATAGATCAAAAAAATTTATGACTAAAAGTAATTCACAAATCAAGATTCTGAGATGTTAAGTAAAGTTGAATCTAGATCTTGTTGTCTGTGTTTCACAATTGCTAAAACAGCTTAATGAGTGTGGCTTTTGATTTAATGCTACAGCACAGCAAGCAAAAAAGTGATGATAAATTGAATTGATAAAAAGACCAGCAGATGCCTCATTGTTTATATGTATTACTTTACTAAAGACTATAGTTGCATTCTTTGACAGTGTATTTGCAATGATGTGGATGAGAATCCTACTTATGAATTCAACTGGCTGATCTTTGTTAATCTGAGAAAAAGATAATAAAACCTGTGAGTATATGACAAAGTGAATCTGAGATTAATGGAACAATTCTATTGTTCTTGAAGCTGACCCAGTTATGGTTTATCTTTAGTTTACTCTGTAAAAATAGTCTTATTTGTTCTGTTTTAAGGTAATTCTTTGTGTCCAAAGTCTAAATTCATGTTAAGAAAAAAATATGGAATTTTATAAACTAAATAAAAGGAAAACAGATGTTCTGGATTCATATACTTATTTGTATGTTGTATTTCATATAAATGTAGAAGGAAATTGGTACAGAATAGTTTTCTCATTCTATTCATTTTGAACCTAGGGAATATCATGTTATTTATTGCATTTGGAATATAAAATAATCTATCTCTTAACCATAGTAAGCACATGACACTTTTGAAGGCTTCTGTCTTTCAAAACTTTCAATGGGTAAAAAACTTAAAGAGTTTCTTAGTTCTGATGACATCAGGAAGATAACTGTTAGACTTGCCTTTGGGGAGAGTCAATGGCAAATTCTGAATATGTGACCAGAGTACAACACTATCTATCGCTATTAAAATGAATGAATTTTAATAATGGGTAATTAAACCTTACATTTATAGTATTGTACTATGTGAGTAAGAATTACTTGTGAGTTCCTTGAATGGTAAGATCACGAATGTAAAAGTGTCATCAGTGTACAGATCTATATGACAGCAACAGGGCAAAATAACTCTCTAAGGCAGTGCCCTTTAACATAGGTCTGCTAAAAGTTGGGGCAGGGGTTGAGAGCCACTTTTCCCTTCTGGTGCCCAGATTTAACTCAAAATATTTCTAATGTGGAAGATGTACAAATCTTTGAGATTGAGGTACAAAAAACAGCAAACAAACAAGCAAAAACCATCGTCACTTTTTATTACAAAAAAGAATATTGAATAACAAAATAGCTTATAATATTTCAAAATTGAGAGTTGAAACATAAATGTAATTTTTAATTTAATTAACATTAAGAGTGTGTGATATACTTATTGTTGTACAATAGGCAACAATATCAAATGTATTGAATCACTGAATCTGTAGTGTATAGATAACTTGAAATGCAATAATAATAAAACATACAGCTTATGCATTATTATGTAAATAATAAATGTCTTAAGTTTGAACCACTTACATATAATTTATCCATATGAATATTACACTACTGTTATCATAGAAGACTATTGGTTTGCAGGGTAATTTTTGAATTTTGTCTTTTACAGTTTTCAAAATACAGAATTCACTAATATTCAACTCTGTGTCATCATAACTGTTGGAATACTGAGGTCTTTTAGCAGTAATCAGGGGTTAGATTCAGGTTATAAGCTAAAGACATGATCATGGCAAACAGCTAAGATTAAGTGAATTTTGGAAAACGTTGCAGAAGGAATAACACAGAACATACATTAAAAGTCACCACCATCTAGAAAGAGCCAAAGAAATAGGATGCATGAATCTTGGGAGGCTTTGTTAAAGAAATTCAAGCCTGTTTGTTTCTGCTAACCTATGCTAACTTGGAATAAATTGGTAACCTAAATACCAGAGTATGAACTAAAGCATCTGCAACTTGTCAACTGGTTTTTGAGGACACATTATATATGTGTATGTATGTGTGTGTGTGTGTGTGTGTGTGTGTGTGTGTGTGTGTGTGTATATAAAATGCACTCTTAAAATCAGTTTAAATTGTCAAATAAATGTCTTTATTCTGTCGATGCATAGTAAATTATTCACTTAAGGAATTTTTCTTCCAAGTTTCAAACATATACAAGGTCCAAATTTGTGGATTGCTTAGGTTAGTGAACATCTTAGAGATGCAGAGATGAACTTATTTTCATTCTTTTTAAAGTTGCATACATGGTATGTATCAGTTCTTTCTCTGTGTTCTTAAACTTTCACCTCCTATCAGTTTTAATGGTATATTGTTTGACTACTTGTTTCTAATAGAGGTGAAATTACTTGAAATTAGAGTGGATTATATGTAATGATGGTTTATATTTTGCTAAAATTATCACAATGATGGTTTATATTTTGCTAAATTATTTAACTGTGATAATTTATCACAGTTAAATTATACACCAGGGTTAATTAGCTTGACTAGAGCTAAGATTCATAATTATCCAGGTTATGTTGTTATTTCCTCTTCATCCTTACAATATATATTTGTATCAATTGAAATGCATAGTAGCTAAACAGACTCCACAGGAAATAATTTAAATCAGCCTCACAAGTGGTATTCATACATACATAGAGGTATAGGTGATGGTCATTGGGAGTTGAAGGATGAGATAATACGGCAAAATTATGGAGATAAACTAAGTACCCTTGAATTATATTTTCTCAAAAGAACAAAGTTCTTGTAAGAACCTCAGAAGTGAGGCTGATGGGTCAGGCAACACCAAGACTCATAGCAGAGCCTAATTTTAGCAAAAGCAAGGGCAAAGGATATGGTTGAATTTTGAGTCAACAAAGTAATGGCAATTGTTGCAATGGTACCTTGGTTTGCCAGAGCTTAGTAACGAAAGTGGTTTCAGGGGACAATTTAAACTGATATAAGAGGGCGTGTAAAACTATCTATCGCTTAGAGACAAAAATAATCGAATAAAAATGTTTAACCTCTTTCAGTCATACAAGGGAGCAACAAGGCAAGCAAAGTTTTAAAATTAATGTGATCTAATAATTTGCAATTTTGCTGATGTTTGGGGGCATTTGGCACAAATATATACAGCAAGTTTATATGGGTTAGTTTGATTAGAACAAAATGATAATATATTTAAAATCACATAGTAGGACAGAATTGTTCCTAGAAAAGCTGGCATCTTTCATGATCTTACTCTCAATAATTATTCCACTGAAACAGTGATACCTTCAGAACTTCCAATTACTTCAGAATTATTTTTTTCTTTCTTTCCAATCTTTCTACAAAGCCTATGTCTTATGATGAGAAAATTTGGTCTTAAATAAGCAATTTTTAGCAATTATTATGACTATAATATATGTAGTGATGCCTAACATTTCAAATTTATACACAGACTGCCAACGATACCACTCTCAAGAGCCTCCTTTATCTTTGTTCTGAAAATGTGGTTTTATGTATTTATGCTGACATGAAACAATGCATAAGTGTTCTTTCATGCTGATTCCTCATTTCATTAAGTTGCAAAGAAAAATTAACATATGTGGTGAGTATAAATCTTACTTCAAAACTCATTTTTAATCATTATACTGCCACTGTGGAAACAAATTTTTAATTTGGAGTCAATCTTTTATCTTTAATTCTGGGTATGTAGACTGTGTCATGGAATCAATAAGGGGGGAGAAGTAAAACTTGTTCTCTTAGTCAAATATGCACAGTATAACATTTCCACCAAGATATTTATAATTGTCTCTAGTCACTGGGCATTGATCCACACAAAATGCTGTGGCAACACCTTCAATTCCCATATTTTTATCTCTTCCAGGTTTTGTGGGTACCTCAATCACTACCTAACCCCAACTGGAAATATTGGAATAATTTTGCCTCCCATACCAGGTTAACAAAATACTGTTTAAGGCTCAGCCAATATACACCATGCAAGCAATTCTCTGTTGGAGTGTTGCCACCCCTTTACCTTCTGGTTCCACCAAGACAGTCGTGTAAAATTGTCTTTACCTCTAAAATTCCCCAATATTATAAGAAGAAGACCCCTCTTTCCTGGGTCCCATTCCTTTTTCCTTTCCCACTGAATTCCCTTGCTTTTTCAAGCCTATAAAGGTCTTTTCTAGTCTTAGAGCAGAGTGAGGAAGAAAGTATTGCTTTTATTCATTTTGTATCCTGATAAGTATTTTTGTCTCTGATCTGACTCCTTTACATTCCTTTAGGTGAATAGGATTTAAAAAATTAAAATCAAGGAAAGACTCCCATTTTCTATGTTCTATTCTATGGCATATTTTCCCCGAGGCAAACTAGCATAGAATGGCTTAGATGATTTAATAGAAAAAGGACAGTGGGGGTAATAGGAAATTATATTTCAAAAACATAATCGAATCACATGTAATACATATGAATATTAAGACTGAAGGGGAAAAGAAAAAGAAAAGTGGTTAATAATTCTTGGAATAATTGTAACATTTTATAGCAGTGAATTCCTAAATAAAATTCAGAACCCTTGTAAAACTGACATGGAAGGGGGAGAGAAAGGAGGGGCAATTATAAATACTGGAAGAAAAATGTCACAAAGAAATATGTTAAATTAATAAAAATTACTTATTGACCAAACATTTTGTTGTTGTTTGCCTGCTGTATGTCAGGCAATATGCCAGTGCCTGGAAATCAAAGCATCAGCAAGACATGATTTCTTTACCCAAGGAGTTCAAAGACCAGTGGCAAAGACAAGGAAGTAAAATAGCAAATTTAATGCATCACAGTAAGTATAAAATATAAACTTAGAAGGAATTCTCTGAGAGCAGATGTACTAGTGGTGGTGGTGATGGGAGTGTGTATGTATGTGTGCATGTCTGATGGTTTCCAAGTGAAATGGCACCTGCGTTGAATCTAAAAAGGAGACAAGAGGCACATGAAAAGATGCTCAACATCACTAATTATTAGAGAAACACAAATCAAAACTACAATGAGATATAATCTCACACTGGTCAGAATGGCCATCATCAAAATATCTACAAACAATAAATGCTGGAGAAGGTGGGGAGTAAAGACAACCCTCTTACGCTGTTGAGGGGAATGTAAACTGGTACAGCCACTGTGGAGAACAGTATGGAGGTTCCTTAAAAAACTAAAAACAGAGCTACCATGTGAACCAGCAATTCCACTCCTGGGCATATATCCAGAGAAAACCATAAGTTGAAAATATACATGTAACCCAATGTTCATTGCAGCACTATTTAGAATAGTCAGGACATGGAAGCAACCTAAAGCAACCACCTCCATTGAAGGAGGAATGGATAAAGAAGATGTGGTACATATATACAATGGAATATTACTCAGCCATAAAAAAGAATGAAATAATGTCATTTGCAGCAACATGGATAGACCTAGAGATTGTCATACTGAGTGAAGTAAGACAGGCAGAGAAAGACAAATATCATATGATGTCGCTTATATTTGGAATCTAAAAAAATTGGTACAAATGAACCTATTTCTAAAACAGAAATAGAATCACCAATGTAGAAAACAAACTTATGGTTACCAAGAGGGAAAAGGGGAGGGGAGGGATAAATTGGGAGATAGGGATTGACATATAAATACTACTATACATAAAACATTACTAATAAGAACCTACTGTATAGCACCGGGAACTCAAATCAATACTCCATAATGACCTATATGGGAATAGAATCTAAAAAATAGTGGATATAGGTATATTTTATATGTTCACTTTGTTGTACAACAGAAACTAAAACAACACTGTAAATCAACTGTACTCCAATAACAATTAATTTAAAAATTAAAAAAAATAAAAAGGAGACAAGGTCTTCCCTGGTGGCACAGTGGTTGAGAGTCCACCTGCCGATGCAGGGGACACGGGTTCGTGCCCCAGTCCGGGAAGATCCCACATGCCGCGGAGCTGCTGAGCCCGTGAGCCATGGCCGCTGAGCCTGCGCGTCTGGAGTCTGTGCTCCACAACGGGAGAGGTCACAACAGTGAGAGGCCCGCGTACATCAAAAAAAAAAAAAAAAAAAGGAGACAAAAAAGCATGTAAACAGTAGAGAATGTGGCGCATTTACAGATCTGCAGGTGACCTGTATATAAACTAAATATAAAGCCATCTTAGAAAAGAACTGGCTGACTGTTATATTGTTTCTCTCTCTCTCTCATAGATATATAGATAGATTGATAGATGATAGATAGATAGATAGATAGATAGATAGATAGATAGAGATATACACATACATATATACTTATATACATAACTATACATATATTTATATATTTTATGTTATTATATGTAGAATGCAATTAGTAATGTGTTTCCTTTTAAAAACTAGTGTTAACACATAAGACATTAGTTTTGGGGGTTAGCTGCTTGGATTTATTTTTTATTGATCCCTGATGATGGGTGAAAACATGTCAAGGCAGAGGAATGACCTAGAATGCTTTAGGAATGAGGGAATTCAGTCCCCTTCCTCCATGTATTATCACCCTTAGTGTTTACCAGGAGCTGGGATACTGGGAAAGGTAGACAAGTCATGGTCCTTGTTCTTAGAGGGCTCATCCTCACGGTGTAATGGGGAATAGAGAGTGTTAAATTGATAATTTTGGAATATAAAATGTATAGACCTGTGAATAAAATACTGAGGACAAATCAGCTATCTCACTGGGATAGTTCTCAACGTTTCATACAGGAGTCTATACTGTAGCTTACATTTTGTGTAAAGAGACAACACGAGATAGTCAAAGAGAAGAGGGAGTAAAGAAATTCCTAGCAGAGGAGAAAACATGAGAAGGGGAATTTCTAATTCTAGCTGGAATGGCAAAACCAGTACTAAACTAGCCCTAGCACTGTGGGCAGCAATGTAATTGGATAAACTATGAAACAATTGTTTGCAGACATTAGAGAGTAGGCGGAACAAAATTGTTTTCCAAGGGAGAAAAGAAACAAGCAAGGTGAACCCCCAAAAAATACCCCAAGAGAGGAAGTAATTATTAATATAATAATTAAAACTTAATCCAAGTTTTTTTTAATGAAAATAGTCTCAATATTTCCCTTCTTTAATTGTTACTAAGGAACAAAGTTAAGCACATAAATTTACAATATGTAACTACATTTACAATTGTTTTGATACTTGCTACATGACAAGAAAGGTATTAAATATTATATATACACAATGAAATATTACTCAGCCTTAAAAAGAACAAAATAATGCCATTTGCAGCAACGTGAATAGACCTAGAAATTTTCACACTAAGTGAAGTAAGATTGACAAAGACAAATATCATATGATATCACTTCTATGTGTAATCTAAAAAAAAATGATACAAATGAACTTATTTACAAAACAGAAACAGACTCACTGACATAGAAAACAAACTTAAGGTTACCAAAGGGGATAGTGGGGTGGGGTGAGATAAATTAACAGTTTGGGATTGACCTCTACACACTACTATGTATAAAATAGATAAACAACAAGGACCTACTGTATAGCACAGGGAACTACACTCAATATGTTGTAATAACCTATAATGAAAAATAATCTGAAAAAGAATAGATAGATATATAGATAGATAGATAGATAGGTAGATTTCTGTCTATCTATCTATCTGAATCACTTTGCTGTATATCTGAAACTAATGCAACATTGTAAATTAACTACACTTCAATAAAAATGGTTTAAAAATATTTTATATACATGTGATCAACAACTGCAGTTTATATGGGTGTAACAAAATAGCTGGAGTTAGATTGTTAATGCAATGGAGCCAAGGTGATGGGAAGCATTAAAAGCGATGGACATATTTTGAGGCTTAATATACCTTCAGGAATATTGAAATAATCTTTCAAGAAGGCAGGAATGTGTGCATTTCCAAGACTCTTTAGAATGAAACTGTATATATTTTATAACAGGGAAAGTTTAATTCATATATTCTTTAAAAAAAACCGAGTTAATTATTTAGGATTATGCTTCCTGGTTGATAACGTTACGGCTAAAGCCTTGCAGGGATATTCATTAGAACACCAAAACCATACTGCCTCTTAGGCAGAGGCAGAAAAGCCTGTGTTAACTGTGTTACAAGTACTATTCATGATACAAATTTCAGGTAGACTAGTTCATAAATTATGGTTTTATATTGACCCTGCCCTCCTAGAGCATCTGTTCTTTTCAGACAAAAATGTAAGGAAGCATGTTTATGGCACACTATGTGAGAAAGATTTAGTATTTTGGCTTTATCTGCCCATTTGTAAGACTTCAGTAATTTTTTTTTTTTTTTCGTTACGCGGGCATCTCACTGTTGTGGCCTCTCCCGTTGTGGAGCACAGGCTCCGGACGCGCAGGCTCAGAGACCATGGCTCATGGGCCCAGCCGCTCCACGGCATGTGGGATCCTCCCAGACCGGGGCACGAACCCACGTCCTCTGCATCAGCAGGCGGACCCTCAACCACTGCGCCACCAGGGAAGACCCTGACTTCAGTAATTTTTATATTACGAGGAATAAATGGATCCAAAGCCTCTGATATTAAATCCTTAACAGGGTTCCAAAATGTCTGTTGGATCTTAAGCTAAGTTGTATTCCTGTGTAAGATCCATAAAGCGATTCTGTACCGGGGTATTGATTAACCGCCTGTGGGAGATTGCAAGCTGCAGGAAAGATAAACATCTACTTAGGGTCCTATTCTTTGAAAGAAGGCACTTCTTTAAGTGAGGAAATCTAAAGCTATTTTTCCTAATTTTGACATTGACTTTCCTAAATTATTTTCTTTCTTATCTGTATAATTAATGAGAGGAAAATAAAATGTGGCTCACCATATTCCTCAATTTTACAATTCCTGTTATCATGTAATGGGAGTAAAATATCCATAAAGACATCTTAACCTCACAAATAATTGACCTCTTCCACTCTGATTACCTTCAACTCAGCTTTCTGTGAGCCACAAGTCTCCAGGACTATAATGCTACATATGACAAATACAGGCAGAAATTCCAATCTGTGACTATCACCTCATATCCTTCAGCTTGCAATCTGACACTTTTAACGCTCACTGCATATTTCTTTGTTTCATTCATTCATTCATTCATTCATTCATTGAATCTGCAGGAATCAACACCCTGCTATATGATGATAATTTCCTAAACACTCCTAGTTGGATTGCTGAAAATATGAATATGGACCAAACTATGTATCCTTAATGAGCTTTATGTAATATGTGTGGTTTTCAAGTAACCAGATGGTATGAGTATTAAGAATGATTAAAGGGTTTATTTGTTGTGTGCTGTGGGAACAGAAAGGAAGTAATAGCAAACTTCCTAGAGATGTTAGGGATCATTTTAAGAGAATATGGCCGCTGAACTGGGACTGAGGTAGGTAAGAGAAACAGGAGAAACTATGCTGAACAGGAGCCCAAAGGTCCTGTGAGTTCAGGGGTTCTACTGTGTTCTGTAAATATAAAAGATGAGATTGGAAATATGAGCTTTATTCAGATCATAAAGGACCCTGTGTCCCAGGCTAAGGATTAGGAATCATATGCCACTTTGCAACCTTTAGAATTTGGCTTTAGTTACCATTAATCAGAACTGAAGTAAAATTCAGGAAGGAAGGAAATATAAATCTATTTCTCACTGTCCTTTGTGTAACCTATTCTGACCTTCAAATTCTATTTCAGAAGTGTGAACCATAATACCTGGCTGAAAGATGGAATAAAATTTCAAGTTAGTCAACATAATTATTGTGTTGTTAAAACCCATTAATAAAAGTGAGTCAACATCTACCTGCTTGATTATTAAACAATAAAATATTGAAAGATTGACCTCCCATTCAAATAAAAAGAAAAATGACAGCTTCTCCCAAGAAATCATGTTTGGAATTTATTGTCAGTTGTGGCCATACAGAAAATAAATATTTCAAAAAAATGTTAATGTCAGAACTCTTCTTTAAGACTGTTAGTGCCATTTATCAGAGTGCACATGTGGGTGTACAAATGCATATTAATTTATCTTTTGATCTCTCTTTCTTTATCTCTTTCACTCACTCTTTCCTTCTCTTGTTGTCTTGATATCCAACTGTTCTACTGATAAAAAACTTCATCATTCCCCTATGAATGTTTTTTCATTATCAACGTATCTTTTGCTTCTGTCCACTTGATTGAATTCCATGAATTTCAAGATTGTGCTCCTATGTCCCGATTGATATTCTTATTTCATGTTTCCAATAAAAGTTCTCTAGAGAGTCAATCTGACAAGCTTGACAGTTAATGAGCAATAAGCATATTTTTACTTCCTCAGCTTCTTGTCCCATATTATCTACTTCCTGTCTCTATTATAGATAAACTTTATTCCAGTCTTTGTATGGATGCAGTCCTGTTGCACTGTCCACAACCCCAAATCCCATCCACACTTTGCTTCACATACTCAATTCATCCTTGGTTGAGATAAAGTGCTTCAGAAGTCTTTCCTGGAACCAGTTTTGTGTTTTTTAATTATAAGAAACTTTCTTGATCACAACATTAAAAGAAATTAATTGCCTACTTGCTTTACTCTATCTTCCTCTGGACTATAAGTTTTGTGAAGTCAAGGCACTGTCTGCCTTGATCAAACTGAATCTATGGAGTTCAGTTTCATTTCCTAACATATATAAGTATTTGCTAAATAAATATATGATTCAAAGGCATGAGGAAAAACTCAAATCTTAGTTCAAGTCCCTTATTAGCTTTGTTATCTCAAACTTCACCCCTGAACTTCTCTGGGCTACAGACTTCTAAGCTACATAATAAGAGTTTTGAACTACATGGCAATTATAAAACTTTCAAGTTTATAATTCATCGACTTTATAAATGGTAATATTTAGAAGGAGCCTACTTTCTATTGCCATCACATTTCTGTATCGTAGTATCTGCACTAGAAAAATATTCCTATTTCTCTTCAGACAAGGAGATATGACTTGGAGAATGAACTGGCCATTGGCAAGTTTGGGAGAAGGAACTGGTCATTGGTCATGAGTGTGTTTGATTGTGGAGACTTCATGTTCACTCCTGCTTTCACCAAAATGGTCAGAGCAGGTTCTGTTTCTGCTGGTAAAGGTCTGCAGTTGACCAATAGTCCTGTGATCAGGGAATTAAGTGTATCTAACCTAGACACATTTGCCTATAGATCTAACTCTTATTACCAAGTCACCTTATCAGTAATAGAGGCAGTATTTTAATTTTCTGAATCTTTTGTCTCTTAGCTCTGAACTTTGGAGGAAAACAAAGGAGTTTTATGTATGAGACCTCCAAAATCTCATGAGATTACAGCTAAACAGAATATTAGCTATGTATACTCGTTTGAAATCCTTTCAGATAAGCAGAAGTGTATTTTGAATGTTTGTGCACGTGTATCCCTATATTTACAAGGATATTTAGTGTTTATATGGAAAACTTAAACTTGTATACTTACACACTCAATCTATAACTGTTGGATTTGGTGGCATTACTATCTAGATTCTTCAGAGGTTTAGGGAAATGTATATATCATGAGAGCAAGACAATTCCACAAAGGAAATATGTATGCACATTTTGAAAAGGGAAATAGTCACAAACAAACTGGTAAAATAAATGTTTTAGAAAGTTCTATTTTCCTAATGTTGCTTTTAAAATTCTTAAATAATAAAAATTTTTGTTTTATGAAAAATCAAATAGTAGTAATTTTTTTTAAGCAAAGGCTGAGGAGTGGTCATCTTTCCTTCTTATTGTGTTTCCATGAACTTCTTTTTTGGAGGGATGTGATAAACTGCCTACTTGTTCCCGTTGGGTCAGCCACTGAAGTGACTGGCAGGCTCTGAAGGATGCCATCTCCCTGAATACAGGGATTGTTTCAGGAGTGAGATTATGACTTAAACAGAGCCAAGTTCCATTCACAGGCATTTATGAAGATACTGGAGAATATGAGAATCAATTACTGAGGACATGGACTTGATTTTTTTTAACATCTTTATTGGAGCATAATTTCTTTGCAATGGTGTGTTAGTTTCTGCTTTATAACAAAGTGAATCAGTTATACATATACATATGTCCCCATATCTCTTCCCTCTTTCATCTCCCTGCCTCCCACCCTCCCTATCCCGCCCCTCTAGGTGGTCACAAAGCACCGAGCTGATCTCCCAGTGCTATGCGGCTGCTTCCCACTAGCTAACTATTTAAGTTTGGCAGTGTATATATGTCCAAGACACTCTCTCACTTTGTCCCAGCTTACCCTCCCCCCTCCCCATATCCTCAAGTCCATTGTCTGGTAGGTCTGCATCTTTATTCCTGTCTTGACCTGAGGTTCTTCATGGCCAATATTTTTTTTTTTTTTTTTTAGATTTCATATATATGTGTTAGCATACAGTATATGTTTTTCTCTTCTGACTTACTTCACTTTGAATGACAGTCTCTAGGTCCATCCACCTCACTACAAATAACTCAGTTTCATTCCTTTCTATGGCTGAGTAATACTCCATTGTATATATGTGTCACATCTTCTTTATCCATTCATCTGTTGATGTATACTTAGGTTGCTTCCATGTCTTGGCTATTGTAAATAGAGCTGCAATGGATATTTTGGTACATGACTCTTTTTGAATTATGGTTTTCTCAGGGTATATGCCCAGTAGTCGGATTGCTGGATCATATGGTAATTCTATTTTTAGTTTTTTAAGGAAACTCCATACTGTTCTCCATAGTGGCTGTATCAATTTACATTCCCACCAGCAGAGCAAGAGGGTCCCCTTTTCTCCACACTCTCTCCAATATTTATTGTTTGTAGATTTTTTGATGATGGCCATTCTGACCAATGTGAGATGATACCTCATTGTAGTTTTGATGTGCATTTCTCAAATGATTAATGATGTTGACCAATCTTTCATGTGTTTGTTGGCAATCTGTATATCTTCTTTGGAGAAACGTCTATTTAGCTCTTCTGCCCATTTTTGGACTGAGCTGTTTGATTTTTTTGATATTGAGCTGCATGAGCTGCTTATAAATTTTGGAGACTAATGCTTTGTCAGTTGCTTCATTTGCAAATATTTTCTCCCATTCTGAGGGGTGTCTTTTCATCTTGTTTATGGTTTCCTTTGTGGTGCAAAACCTTTTAAGTTTCATTAGGTCCCATTTGTTTATTTTTGTTTTTATTTCCATTTCTCTAGGAGGTGGGTCAAAAAGCATCTTGCTGTGATTTATGTCATAGGGTGTTCTGCCTATGTTTTCCTCTAAGAGTTAGATGGTGTCTGACCTTACACTTAGGTCTTTAATCCATTTTCAGTTTATTTTTGTGTAAGGTGTTAGGGAGTGTTTTAATTTCATTCTTTTACATGTAGCTGTCCAGTTTTCCCAGTACCACTTATTGAAGAGACTCTTTTCTCCACTGTATATTCTTGCCTCCTTTACCAAATATAAGGTGACCATATGTGTGTGGGTTTATCTCTGGGCTTTCTATCCTGTTCCATTGATCTATATTTCTGTTTCTGTGCCAGTACCATACTGTCTTCTTTATTGTAGATTTGTAGTATAGTCTGAAATCAGGGAGCCTGATTCCTCCAGCTCCGTTTTTCTTTCTCAACATTGCTTTGGCTATTCGGGGTCTTTTGTGTTTCCATACAAATTATGAAATTTCTGTTCTAGTTCTTTGAAAAATGCCGGTGGTAGTTTCATAGGGATTGCATTGAATCTGTAGATTGCTTTGGGTAGTGGAGTCATTTTCACAATGTTGATTCTTCCAATCCAAGAACATGTTATATCTCTCTATGTATTTATATCATCTTTAATTTCTTTCCTCAGTGTCATAATTTTCTGCATACAGGTCTTTTGTCTCCTTAGGTAGGTTTATTCTTAGATATTTCATGCTTTATGTTGAAATGGTAAATGGCAGTGTTTGGTTAATTTCACTTTCAGATTTTTCATCATTAGTGTATAGGAATGCAAGGGATTTCTGTGCATTAATTTTGTATCCTGCTACATTGCCAAATTCAATGATTAGCTCTAATACTTTTCTGGTAGCATCTTTAGGATTCTCTACTTATAGTATCATGTCATAGTCAAACAGTGACAGCTTTACTTATTCTTTTCCAATTTGGATTCCTTTAATTTCTTTTTCTTCTCTGATCGTTGTGGCTAAAACTTCCAGAACTATGTTGAATAACAGTGGTGAGAGTGGGCAACCTTGTCTTGCTCCTGATGTTAGTGGAAATGGTTTCAGTTTTTCAGCATTGAGAATGATGTTGGCTGTGTGTTTGTCATATAGGGACTTTATTATTTTGAGGTAGGTTTCCTCTATGCCTACTTTCTGGAGAGTTTTTATCATAAATGAGGGTTGAATTTTGTTGAAAGCTTTTTCTGTGTCCATTGATATTATCATATGGTTTTTAGTACTTCAGTTTGTTATTGTGTATTGTGATACAATATTTTGTATCACATTGATTGATTTGCATATATTGAAGAGTTCTTGCATTCCTGGGATAAACCTTACTGATCATGGTGTATGATCCTTTTAATGTGCTCTTGGATTATGTTTGCTAGAATTTTGTTAAGGATTTTTGCATCTATGTTCATCAGTGATATTGGCCTGTAGCTCTCTTTTTTTTTTTTGACATCTTTGTCTGGTTTTGGTATCATGGTGATGGTGGCCTCCTGGAATGAGTTTGAGAATGTTCCTCCTTCTGTTATATTTTGGAAGAGTTTGAGAAAGATAGGTGTTAGCTCTTCTCTAAATGTTTGATAGAATTCGCCTGTGAAGCTTTCTGGTCCTGGGCTTTTGTTTGTTGGAAGACTTTTAACCACAGTTTCAATTTCAGTGCTTGTGACTTGTCTGTTTATATTTTCTATATCTTCCTGGTTCAGTCTCAGAAGGTTGTGCTTTTCTAAGAATTTGTCCATTTCTTCCAGGTTGTCCATTTTATTGGCATATAGTTTCTTGTAGTAATCTCGTATGATTCTTTGTATTTCTGCAGTGTCAGTTGTTACTTCTCCTTTTTCTCTTCTAATTTTGTTGATTTGAATCTTCTTTTTTTTCTTGATGAGTCTGGCTAATGGTTTATCAATTTTGTTTATCTTCTCAAAGAACCAGCTTTTAGTGTTATTGATTTTTGCTATTGTTTCCTTTATTTCTTTTTGATTTCTTTCTGATGAGCAAGATATCTTTAAGAAATTTTCTGAAATATGTGTTTACTCCTCTGGAATAATCAGGGACAAATTGTAGATCTTCATAATAGTGAGGTAACCATTTGCTTTCTTTGCCCTTCTTAAATGAGTGCTGTTAGTTTTGATATTTTCAATTATAAAATCCCCCATTTGAAAGCACACACTATATATCCACTTGGCAGTACCTACAAGTGAGTGCATACTGCATGGAGACTGCTAAGCTAGGCTTTATTTGGAATGTGACTTTCTTGGAAACATCACCTTTCTGTATCCATATTTCTCACTCTAGCTTTTGTTGAAAACTTTACAACTGTGTCTTCTGCATAAGGCCAAAGAATTCCATTAAAGTTGAAGTAGAAGCCCTTATCCCTATTGCATTCATTGGTTCAAATCAGCACCAGCTGGAATTTTTTATGGTCTGTGCTTCTACAAACCAACATATTGAGGTCATTTCTGCTTTTTTCTGTCAGTTGTATATGATGGAAAATGTCAATTTGTGATGAGCAACAACTCCAAAAAGTGGCATGGACAACTAATTTAAGCTGACACATGTGGCTCCTATTCACTTTGATGGTTTCATATATGCCCAGACATAATGTGCCTTCTGAAAATGCTGAAGGTGCTCTCTTTTAACCGTTATGAGAACATTTTACCTCCTGGCTTTGATGGCTTGTTATAGTTTCAGCCATTTTTGAAATATCAAGATATATGTTATATTCTGACAATTATATATATATATATATATATATTTTGATACTTTAATCTAAATATTATTTTTGGAAAATATGAAGTTCTCCTCATTCTATTTTTTTTTTTTTTTTTTTTTTTTTTTTTTTTTTTTTGCGGTGTGTGGGCCTCTCACCGTTGTGGCCTCTCCCGTTGCGGAGCACAGGCTCCGGATGCGCAGGCTCAGCGGCCATGGCTCACGGGCCCAGCCGCTCCACGGCATGTGGGATCTTCCCGGACCGGGGCACGAACCCGTGTCCCCTGCATCAGCAGGCGGACTCTCAACCACTGCGCCACCAGGGAAGTCCCTCCTCATTCTATTTTTAATGTCCATTTTTAGATTCTAAAATCTGGCATAGAAATGAAAGAAACAAAATTTATAGAATTACTTAAATGGTTTTCCTAACACAAGAGACATAGCAAAATTTGATCACAATTGCCTTCCACCTCTTAATAAATGGTTTTTAATCAGATGAAAGTCCAATTTCAAAGTGATGTTGATGATAACTTTCTTTCTTTCTTTCGAATTTTTCAATGTTATTTTATATATTTTTTTATACAGCAGGTTCTTATTAGTTATCTATTTTATACATATTTGTGTATATATGTCAATCCCAATCTCCCAATTCATCCCACCACCACTCCCCCCACCACTTACCCCCCCTTGGTGTCCATATGTTTGTTCTCTACATCTGTATCTCTATTTCTGCCCTGCAAATCTGTTCATCTGTACAATTTTTCTAGGTTCCACATAAATGCGTTAATATATGATATTTGTTTTTCTCTTTCTGACTTACTTCACTCTGTATGACAGTCTATAGATCGATCCACATCTCTAAAAATGACCCAGTTTCATTCCTTTATATGGCTGAGTAATATTCCATTGTATATATGTACTTCATCTTCTTTATCCATTTGTCTGTCGATGGGCATTTAAGTTGTTCCCATGACCTGGCTATTGTAAATAATGCTGCAATGAATATTGGGGAACATGTGCCTTTTTGAATTATGGTTTTCTCTGGGTATATGCCCAGTATTGGGATTGCTGGGTTATATGGTAATTCTATTTTTAGTTTTTTAAGGAAACTCCATACTGTTTTACATAGTGGCTGTACTGTATCAATTTACATTCCCAGCAACAGTGCAAGAGGGTTCCCTTTTCTCCACACCCTCTCCAACATTTGTCATTTGTTGATTTTCTTATGATGTCCATTCTAACTGGTGTGAGGTGATACCTCATTGAAGTTTTGATTTGCATTTTTCTAATAATTAGTGATGTTGAGCAGCTTTTCATGTGCTTTTTGGCCATCTGTATGTCTTCTTTGGCTAACTAACTTTCATTCTAGTAATATAATTTATGTGATGGGCTGAAAGTAAATTCTGTTTAATGACATATTTAATGGCTCAGCAGTAATCTTTCATCTTTGCCAATTCTTTTTGTAGCAGATATGTTGTACTTTTATTATAGTGATTTTTACAGATGTTTTTAAACACTTGTGTAAATTTATGATAAAATAGTTGTCCCATCCACTCCATGAAATAACACTTTTGTCAAGTAGCTTGAACTCAGTACACATGTTATCAACTTTAGAATGTGTGGGTTTTTTTTTTTAATTTTGAATTCTCAGTTTTAATTTCCAATACAGTAAATGTCAATAGAAATATCCTACATAAACAACAATTTTTGTTGCTTTCTCTATATTTTAAGGGTGTGAAGAGATCCTGAGACCAAACAGTATGGGACCCATTGGCATATCTATTTGTAAAACTGAAACAAAAGCCTCACAAGAGAACAGTTACCCATCTATTAGGTGATACACCCAGTTTTCTCCTCTATTCTTTTTTATTTCATCCTATAACAAATGCTGGTCATGCCCACGAATGGCTCATTAGCTACAGCTTGAAAACATTCAAGTAAAGCATGAGGGTAGTATAATGTCTTTGTGGGCCCTTTTTACTTAAGTTAAGCATGGTTATTGTTGGAGAAAGAAGTATCTAAGGTCACATTGCCCCTGAGGATCAGGTTCTCACTTCTAAACAGAGTTGGATATACTGTGAAGTTAATCAAGCTTGGTTTTATGGCCCCTCATATGCACAGGCCCATTCTAGGGTCCTGTACCTATTTTTTATGGGTAATTTGGAATTTTCTTTTTAAAGATGGCCACCCAATCTGTATAAGCTTCAGGCCTCACCAAACCTAGATCCATGCCTGCTTCTAAACCATTTTTCCCCCAGTATATAAGCTGGATTGTTTTAAAATAAATGCTTTGCTTTCCTAACTAAAAACAATGGTAGCAATTAGAAACACAGCTGTTGTTTGCATCAGGTCCCTTTAAAGAAACCCACACAAGTTACTTATCTCAAGAAAAATTTGATTCTAAGAATACACGTGCCCTGGAACTTGGGAAGCATCCAGAACAAGTCTGTCCCTTTTTCCCTTAGCAGCCCCATAAACTCTCTGCTTCTTTCTTTTTTTATATAATAGAACTTTACTGGGGTATAATTGCTTCATAATACTGTGTTAGTTTCTGTTGTACAACAAACTGAATCAGCCATATACAGAATGTGTGTTTTTAAACAATGATTCTTACTGCATTACAGAAAAGCAGTCACAACCTACCCCTCAAATAACACTTTTCTCTACATACCAAGTTGGTTGCATTCTTATAACCATCTTTATTTTTGTCATTTTTAGACATTTAAATTCATTTAAAAAGGCAATCACACCAATGATAATCACAGTTATGTTGATTAATATTTTAAGAAATGAAGATTTTTACATTAATTTTTAATAAAAATACAATATCTGAAAAGTACAATTCTATTTCTTTGACTCCTTTATTTATTTCAACTTTTCTAATTCTTGATATGGGTTTTTTCCTTCATTAATTTCAATACGGGAAATATCAGTATCTACTGAAGAATAGAAATTATTATCTCATTAAAAAATATAGTGAAAAAAGAAAGAAAAAAAAAGAGAAAAAAATATAGAGAGACACCATGTAAGGAGAACAACAACAATGAAAATACATAGTGGAAACCCAAAAGTATAAGCTACTTATAAAATAATTGAGAATACAAGGCAGTATTTTCTTCTTCTGCAAAATGGTATGAATAATTTCACATGTGTAGAGGGAAATTTCTCAGAAATTCAAATCACAAATGATATACTGAGAAACACCTATTATCTTTTTCCTTTATAATCTATCAGGTTATAACTTGTGAAATATCAACCTCAAAGTAAAATCAAATAAAGAACAGACATAAAAGTCTACCTAGTATAACCAATTTTCATTAATGCAGTGGACTGTGATAAATGAAATTTTGGGGGAAAAAACTGTTTTCTTAAATGTCCACAGCTCATTTACCTCTTCCATGATAAAGTCAGAAAGGCTTATGTGGATATAGAAAAGTAAGGAAGGAGAGGAGATATAGAGAACATGGAACTCTACATGTAGAAATAAGACTAAGAGGTTAGGGGTCTATGCAAGATCTAATTCATGTTCCCTGTTCTAGTCAGTGTCCCTTTCTCCTTGCTTTTGTGTGTGTGTGTGTGTGTGTGTGTTTGTGTGTGTGTGTGAGAGAGAGAGAGAAGGGAGTTTCTAAATTCCACTATTGCTATTTTCTTTTGAGGTTTATTTTTGCAGGCTCTCTCTCCAGGTTGCCTCCATCAAAGACTGTCATATTTGAGCATGCCCTCAGTCAGGTTGTGATTAGAGTCAGACTTTATGGGCTTCTCTCTGCAGTCTTGTAATTGCCTACATGAGAACAATCACTCAAATCAGCTAGAACAATCACCTTTATCAGCTGGAAACCATTTTTTTTTAACTTATATGAACACATCAGTTTAAACACATTTATTTGAACAGTTATTTCTGTTGGAAAGAAATCATGTGTTATCCCAAAATGTCTTGAATAGAAGAATGGGATGCATGGTTTTAGGACCAGAATGTGTGGAGATAATTAGAAGACATGCCTTGTCTCTTTATGTTGCTAAGTGAAATGAAGTGAAAAATCAATAGATGGTGACCCCTTTGAGGAAAATCTTCAAATCCCAGCCTGTCAAATAATGTTTAGCATACTTGCAGCCTTTTATCCTTCATAATAAACAGAATGAAAAGCTATTTTGGATTTATTAAATAGATTTCCTTTTCTTAACAAAAAGCAGAAATCCACCGATGACACTAAATAACTTCAGATCAGTGTTTTTACCCAATTCACCTTTTGCAAATTCAGCAATACCAGCAATTATGGTCAGTGACACAAATAGGCTTCATAACACAAAGTGAATGACTGGTTAGTCTAGAATATGATTTCAAGGGACATAAAGGATTTTGATGAATAAGAGCTTGTAATTTAATAGCATTACTGATACCTCCTTTGATCTTAAAAACATACACCTAAGGAAAATGGAGAAACCATATTAAATCTTCTCTGTGATTTTTCATACACCCTAAATATGTGGAAAAAAAGTGGAAAGGCTAAAATTAAAACACTAGAAGCTCTGTACTCCCTGTAAATATATCTCTTTTCAGAATATACAAAACTGCTTTCAGTTCATTAAATTACTGAGTAATGCACTTTAGACACTTGTTAAATAAGCTCAAATAATCAACTGGGATTATATTTATCAAACTAACCCCTTGGTTTTAAGCTCTAAGTTTTCTATAAATTGTCAGACACTGGGAAGAGGGCCAATGGCTTATTGTATTTGAATCCTAGATAATTTTTGAAGATTGAAAAATATTAAATTAATGCTTCTCAAATGAATCAATAAAACTATGATTACACACACATACACAATCATACAAGACATAATTAATTCACTATTCTTGGGTGGATCCCTGAATGCATAGTTATAGCAACTCACTGGAATGATAAACTAGGGAAAAGGAAAGGTCTTACATGTACCCTTGATCAAGAAATATGTTTTTAAAAGACATTCTAATATCTTCTCTTCAACTCAATTTTCCATTTGGTGCTTAATCAGTATATGCTTGTTTGATGAATATGTTATACTAAGCAATCAGGTGACAAAGAGTATTAAATATTCTTCTAGACTTTGCAAATACCAATGAGGCAGAAGAGAAAAGTTGCTATATGAATTTGCAGTGTTCAAGTTAAAATGAAGTTAAGCATTTATGTTGCATTAACATAACATGTCATCCTATTCAAATAAAATAACTATATTATAAACTCTATTTTGCTAATGCACTTTAGAGAAATAAAGACAAAATGGGGTGAGGAAATTTTATTCTCATCTATTACAAAAATGTCTTATAAAAAATAATTTGTGGGGCTTCCCTGGTGGTGCAGTGGTTGAGAGTACACCTGCCAATACAGGGGACACGGGTTTGTGCCCCGGTCCTGGAAGATCTCACATGCCACGGAGCGGCTGGGCCCGTGAGCCATGGCCACTGAGCCCGCATGTCCAGAGCCTGTGCTCTGCAACAGAAGAGGCCACAACAGCGAGAGGCCCACGTACCGCAAAAAAAAAAAAAAAAAAAAAAAAAAAAATTTGCAAAAGAATAGTCATTTAGGAGAACTGAACTAAGAGACTCTTTTTAGCTATCTTTGTGTCCACACAGAAATAAGTATTTTTGTAGCCCATAGTGCATAGTGGATGTTAAATGAGTTTTTATTAAATTGTGCTGAAATCACAGTTTCTCCTCCTCAAATTTGTCTTTATTTTTCGAAGTTATAATAGGCCTCAGAAACACATGTAACTAGAATATCAGTTTAATTTTGTTCAATGCAGCACACATTTATAAAGAATACCAGGGCTTCCCTGGTGGCGCAGTGGTTGAGAGTCCTCCTGCCAATGCAGGGGATGCGGGTTCGTGCCCCTGTCCGGGAAGATCCCACATGCAGCGGAGCTGCTGAGCCCGTGAGCCATGGCCGCTGAGCCTGCACGTCCGGAGCCTGTGCTCCGCAACGTGAGAGGCCACAACAGTGAGAAGCCCGCGTACCACAAAAAAAAAAAAAAAAAAAGAATACCAACCCACAGCTCATTGGTTAGATAAATTCCCATTGTTAACTCCCTTCTTCCTTGACAATTTTAATGCAGAACATGAAAATAAAATATTTTAAGGTAAGAATAGGTATGTACCACGACTCTGGCCAATGAGACCTAAGTGGAACTCTATTGTGGGCATGGTAGGAAAGCTTTAGCCTCCCTAATAAATAAAAGGAGGGGGGGGGATTCTCATCTTCTCCATGCCTTGAACATAAAGTAATACCTGGATCTATGGCAATGCCATTACTGATAGGACTAAGAAAATGCAGGGATGCTGAACGAATACCAGCAAATGTCTATTTCTAGATGACTTGTTAATTACACAGGCTCTCTATATAAGTTGCTATAATATCATCAAACATTAATTACATTTGCCAGTTATTATTTAGTTTATCAATTCATTCTCATATCTGTTTACTAAATTCAGTTTTTAGTACAAATGGGAAAATGACGAGTAGGGTTAGGTTATTCATTTTTTCCCCAAGAAATGTTATTAAGTGCTGCTTTTATTTTCCAAGTCTTTTCCAGGCCTGATGATGGATGAGACAAAAATGAACAAATATAAGACACTGTTATTCTAATAATATATAAACATTTGCAGACACTGGCATATATTATCTAACAAAATGAAGTTTTACATGCCAGAAAGTATAATTATTACACATAATTTGCTCTAACAAAAAATGTATTAAACCCAGAAATCAATACAAATCATAACTATATGTAAAAACTTGAAAGCATTTTAATAATAATCTAAATATCATTTAAACTAGAAAGGAAAAACAAAATTAATTTTTGGATAGTTTAGACATTAAAGAAAGTTCAAATATTACATATTAAATTCCGTAATACATGGTCAAAGCTCTATTCAGATAAAATTTATAGTTTTAAATATGGTATCATTAAGCCAAGATTAATAGGATTAATGTTAGCAGCATTTAAGAGGTTAGTAAATATTTTAACTTATTAATTAGGATACAGGGAAATGAAGACAAATGCATAAAATATATAAATTAGGGGAAGAACCTGAAAATAAAAACTGTAAATTAAATAAACAAAAGTATGGGCTGGATTTTTAAGAAACAAAACACACACATATCCAAACACAAAAATAACTTCATACAGAATGAGAAGATGCATTTAACCACAATACTAAAGAAAAAATAACATTTTAACAAAATACTATGTAAAAGTTATTTTAATTAATTTGAAATTTTTGAAGTAATTACTGATACTTTGAGTACAAAACACTAAAATTGATATGGAGATGTCAAATATGAACATGTATAGGACAAAACCATTGAAGAAAGAACAAATCTATCTAAAGTGTTAAGCCCAGAGAGCTTTACAAACATTTACATCAAATATCCAACATTCACGGTACACATAAATTATAATTAAAGTTTCAAAAAATAAATATATTATGAGAGATAAATATATGATGTAAAGTTTTAGTTATAAAGAATAAATAATAAATTCATTTATGTTAATTTAACAAATAAACATCTAACGCCAAACATCGTTCCTCTAGTTTGATGCATATCAATAAAAAAAACTCAATAAAAATAACTACAAGATATAGAGAGGTACTTTTTATTAAAAAAAACAGGCAAATATTTTGTAAAAGCCATTCTCATTAATGATGAAATGAATGCAAACTCAGCTAAAAAATGAGATATTTTCATTTCACAGGTAGGCATCTAAGTACAGTACGTTCCCTATGTACAAACGAGTTCCTTTCCGAGAGTGTGTTCATAAGTCCAATTTGTTTGTAAGTCCAACAAAGTTAACCTAGGTACCCAACTAACACAATTGGGTATATAGTACTCTACTGTAATAGGTTCGTAATACTTTTCACACAAATAATACATAAAAAACAAATACAAAAAATAAAGAAAACATTTTTAATCTTATAATACAGTACCTTGAAAAGCACAGTAGTACATTACAACTGCTGACATCCAGGGACTGGCATCAAGTGAACAGGCAAGAAGAGTTACCGATGGAGGAGGGAGAGGAGGTGGGAGATGGTAGAGCTGAAAGATCGTCTGCAATAGCAGATGGAGGGCAAGCTGCAATTTCACTCACGACTGACGTTGATGGCACAGGTGCTGGTTCCTTGATGGATTCAATTCTATCTACTCTGGAAAAAATTATTCAGTGATGCCTGGGTAGTACCTCTTTTTTTCTCATTATAGATGACAGGGTAGCATTGGATTTTGCTACATCACTTCTCCTTTTACTCTTGCTTCCAGACATTGTGGGCTTGAAATAAAGACACTGTACTACTGTACTCTATACAGTACTGTACAGTAAAGCACACAAATGCACAACAATTTGTAGAGGATGCACACACGTGACAATGTACGCCAGACACGTGAACTAACTTACATGATTGGACGTGCAAATGCACGTTTGTGTTTTTGAAAGTTCACAACTTGGAGGTTCATATATAGGGGACTTACTGTATATCATCACTTTTCAATGTTTCCTTCAGCATTAATTCAAATTTCTCATCCCCAGACCCATATATTCAACCTCCACCCTATATTCTGCTCTTAAAAGTTCAGACACCTCAAACTCAGCAGGTATGTACGAAACTCATACGGTTTCCTTCTGAAGGTCTTCTGAAGGTCTTCTGAGTTCCTGACCTCAGGTAAGAACATATTCCATGCAAAAATAATCATTAAGGTTTATTCTGAATGTATTACACTGACTCTGATCCTTGTATTATAATAACTATTTTCACTTCCTAAGTATCTCTTATATTTATCTTCCTTTCCATTAAAACCAACCTGAAAAGCCAGTGTTACTTCTTATTCACACTACTGCTTTTGTTTCCTAATCTGTTCTCTTGACTCCAAACTGGTCCCCCCTTCAAACCACTCATTACACAGTACACAGAAATGTCTTTTTTAAATGGAAAACTCATCATGACACTTTTCTGTTTAAAAACCTAACATGGCTTCTCATTGCTTTTTGGAAGACAAGCAAAATATTTAACAGGATTTACAAAGCTCTGGGCCTTGGCTTGATTCCAGCCCCCATGGAAACCATTCCTCTGCCCCTCCCACTCATCTCTGTGCTGCAGACAAAATGATCCCTGATCACAGAAGACTGTGTTGTGCTGAGCCCTTGTTCCCTTCAATGTTGAAGCACTGCACAACCCCTTACTGGGGTAAAGGCAACCAAAGAAAACAAAAAGTAGCAAGACACATGAGGGTTATTGGCTTTGAAGGAAGGACTAAGAAAATAAAGGTCAACATTACTGTAGACACATTTCATCTTTTTTTGCATATTTCCAAGGCCAAACTTACCTGTTTCTGCTTGTAGTTGTTCTTAATGAGCACTGTTCTGTAATTAACAGTAATGTCAAATATCACCTGTCACAGGGGGTAAAACCTACCCAATTATGGTACTATTATTTAGCTTATCTTAGTATGGACTTTATATAATTTTATATAAAATTATATCTGATAATGTTACTATTTCTATGTGAAATAGATAACACAAGTTAAAATAAAACTGAATTATTAAATTAACTGAAGATGGTAAATCCTCAAATTTGAACAGCAAGTTGTTCTCTTCTAGTCTTAGAAATCAATAGACATAATGTTGCCAAAAATACATACTGTTAAAAAATAACTGATGGAATATTTATAATAATTTTACATTTCTCTGTCAACGTTCTACACTTAAGGGTAAGAGGTATTTTGCTAAAGCTAAAAAGGAAAATTGATCTTATTGTTTCCCAATCTATCCATCTGGGAATGGATTTGATGGTGGGAGGAGAAGGGGGGACATCTGGATAGAGTAGAATAGTGTCTCTTTCCCTGAAAACATGGTTGATCACTATTATAATCTGGTTGTGCAGGAGTCAATCACTTTTCTTGTTCATTATTAATTTTGAAGTAGGTGAGAATGTGGCTATTAACATATTTAAAGGCTCTACATGCTTGATTTTACTAGAGTCTCCCAGGCTGTCAGTTCTTCTGTCATACTAAATGACACTAGAATATGTCAAGTTATGTTTCATGAGAAGAGACAAATGTCTTTCATTTCTTGCTTTTCCATTCAAGACTTCCTGGAAATTAGAGTTATTAGTTCACTGCCCATTTCTTGTCCCAACAACTTTCAAGAGATTTTATGCTCCAGGTTAGGTTGAATACATTATTAATATGAAGTTTTTACATAAAGGTCAAGGCCATCACAAAAGCATATACTAGAAACAATGCTTAAAGAACTTGAGAGTGTAGGCAATTCCATGCTGTTGCAGAATAAAAGTGGATCCCCCGTCTTACTCTTTGGCAATGACAGAATTCTCAATCAGTAACAAAATCCTGACCTTTGTCTTTCTTCTCTGGTATCTCCTCACCCATTCTCTTTTCAAGTCTTACCTCACATTCTTTCTTGAGAAAACCTCTAACATTCTCCAGTGAAATAAATTTCACTCTTGACCTTTTCTTATTTCCTGATAAATAAAGCAATTCCTCAGATTTGGGCCACATTACTATGTATATTTTCTTCTCAAAGTCTTGGACTCAGAAAGAATAAGAATTTCCGAGAATGAGATTTAATGCAAGTGACTGGTTTTTATTCTGTCTTCCCACCAGTGAAAGTTATTCTTCATGTGAATAAGCACAGCTTCAGTGACATACTTTTTTTTTTCTTTTTTTAATGATCTGACTAACCCATACTGAGTAGGGATCTTTCTCCTTTTCAGATTGTTTTAGTTTTTCCAGCTAGGAACAATAGGCACCCTTCCCACTGTTATTTTTTGAGGTGAATTTGTATCTCTTCTCCTTCACTTAAAGCCTGGCTGGATTACAAGAGGTAGAAAAAAGACTAACAAATACTTCTCTCTCTTTGTTACTCAGCAGAACTAATAACAGATCCATTGAACTAAGTCAGATACTCATATTTTGATTTGAAACTTTCTGTCTAATGGAAGAGGCAAAGAAGAAGAGGATATTGCCCTTTGTGAATGTTCTCAAATACTCCTTTCATCAGATCAACGAGCGCCAACCCCCTCCAAAAAAAACCTCTCATATACGTATATATTTTCTCTTTTTTAAAAAGAAAAGTGAATTATCCAACATGTCATAAAAATATGTTTCAGATATTGTGACAAATAGAACAATGCTTACTAATTATCTATATCTCTTTAAATCTGCTTCACTTATTTTTCATAATTCTATTAGAAGAAACAAATGACTGTGCACCAAAGTACTATCAATAAGATGAAGAGGTTATCTGAGTTTACAAACTCTAACAATATTTTCCCTCAATCTTTTAGTCTATGTATTAGACCTTCCTAAGTGCAAGGATCCAGAACTCCTTGGAGAAGGAAAGAAGGAAAGAAGGAAGGAAGGAAGGAAGGGAGGAAGGAAGGAAGGAAGGAAGGAAGGAAGGAAGGAAAGGAGGAAACAAAGGAGGAAACAAAGAAGGAAGGAAGGAAAAAAGGGAGAAAAGGAGAAAGGGAGGAAGAAAGGGAATATAGGAAAGAGGAGGGAGAAAAGCCATAAAACAAGAAAAGAGTGGAAGAAGATGGACTGATTTGTTAGTTTGTTTGTTTTAATAACTGTTTTGATATAAAATGAAAGGACAATTTTAGGTTTAATAGTTCTTCTGAAAAATTGTTTACCTCATTGCTTTTAAAAAATAATTAACTAAGATTGGGCTAAGGCCAGAAAATAGGGTCACTCATAGTTTGGAATAAGTCTGAAATAGGAACTGTAGAACAACAAGCAGAAACTGAGGTTGGCTTTTCTTCTTGTTTTTGTTTTTGGAACAACATAAGGTTGACAGCAAAATTGAGCAGAAGATATTTCCAGTATGCCTCCTTCCCTGACCCATGCACAGTCTCTCTGCTTATCAACATCCCCCAACAAAGTGGTACATTTGTTACAATTGATGAACCTACATGGACACATCATAATCACACAAAGTCCATAGTTTATATTACAGTTCACTCTTGGTGTTGTACATTCTGTTGGGTTTGGACAAATGTATAATGATATGTGCCTATTATTATAGTGTCATACAAAACATTTTCACTACCCTAAAAATCCTGTATACCCTGTCTATTCATTTCCCCAGGCCACAGAACCCCTGGTAACCACTGATCTTTTCACTGTCTCCATCATTTTGTCTTTTATAGAATGTCTTATTGCTTGAACCTTATAGTATGTAGCCTTTATTAATTAGCTTCTTTCATTTAGTAACATGAATTTAATTTTTTTCATGTCTTTTTGTGGTTTAAAAGCTCATTTCTTTTTAGCTCTAAATAATATTCCATTATCTGCATATACCACATTTTCTTTATCCAGTCACTTACTAAAAGAGATCTTAGTTGCTTCAACATTTTGACAATTATGCACAAAGCTGCTCTAAATTTTCATATGCAGGTTTAGTGTAGACGTAAAGTTTTTACTTTGGGGGCAACTGGCAAGGACAGTGAATGGTGGATTGTAAGGTAAGTGTATGTATAGTTTCATAAGAAAGAGCCAAACCATTTTCCAAAGAGATTGCATCATTGTATATTCCTACTACCAATGTATGAGACTTCCTATTGCTCTCCATCCTCATCAGGATTTAGTTTTTGTCAAGGTTCTAGAACTGGTCATTTAATAGGTGTGTAGTGGTATCTCATTGTTGTTTTAATTTTGCATTTCCCTGATGATATATGATGTATCTTTCCACATGCTTATTTGCTACCTGAATATCTTTAGGGACATGTCTTTGACTTCTTTTTTTTTTTTTTTTTTTTTTTTTTTTGTGGTACACGGTCCTCTCACTGTTGTGGCCTCTCCCGTTGCAGAGCAAAGGCTCCAGATGCACAGGCTCAGTGGCCATGGCTCACGGGCCCAGCCGCTCTGCGGCATGTGGGATCTTCCCGGACCAGGGCATGAACCCATGTACCCTGCATCGGAAGGCAGACTCTCAACCACTGCGCCACCAGGGAAGCCCCTGACTTTTCTTTTTTTTAATTGGTTTGTTGTTTTCTTAATGTTGAGTGTTGAGTTTTTGTATGCTTTGTATAACAGTCCTTTATCAGATTTGTCTTTTGTAAATATTTTTTCTGAGTCTGGTTTAACCTATCATTCTTTTGACATTGTCTTTTGTAGATTAGAAACTTTTACTTTTAGTTAGGTCCAGCTTTTCCATTATTTCTTTCATATACATGTATTTGGTGTTATATCTAAAAGGTCATTGTCATCTCCATGGTCATCTAGGTTTTCTTCTATGTTATCTTCTAGGAGTTTTATAGTTTTATATTTTACATTTAGGTCTCTGATCCATTTTGCATTATTTTTTGTGAAGGATATAAGGTTTGGTTCTGAATTCCCTGTGTGCGTGTGTGCATGCTGATGTATAGTTGTTTCAGCTATTTTTTCAATAGATTATCTTTGCTCCATTACATTGCCTTTACTCTTTTGACAAAGATTATTTGATTACAATTATGTGGGTCGATTTTTCGGTCTTCTATTCTGTTGTACTCATCTATTTATCTATTCTTTCACCAAAATCACACTGACTTTATTACTGTAGTTTTTATTTTTATTTTTTACATCTTTATTGGAATATAATTGCTTTACAATGGTGTGTTAGCTCCTGCTTTATAACAAAGTGAATCAGCTATACATATATCTATATCCCCATATCTCCTCCTTCTTGTGTCTCCCTTCCACACTCCCTATCTCACCCCTCTAGGTGCTCACAAAACTCCAAGCTGATCTCCCTGTGCTATGTGGCTGCTACCTACTACCTATCTATTTTACATTTGGTAGTTTATATATGTCCATGCCACTCTCTCACTTCATCCCAGCTTACACTTCCCCCTCCCTGTGTCCTCAAGTCCATTCTCTACATCTGCATCTTTATTCCTGTCCTGCCCCTATGTTCTTCAGAACCTTTTTTTTTTTGTAGATTCCATATATATATATATATATATATATATATATATATATATATATATATGTGTGTGTTAATGTATGGTATTTGTTTTTCTTTTTCTGACTTACTTCACTTTGTATGACAGACCTCACCACAAATAACTCAATTTAGTTTCTTTTTGTGGCTGAGTAATATTCCATTGTATATGTGTGCCACATCTTCTTTATCCATTCATCTGTCAATGGACACTTAGGTTGCTTCCATTACCTGGCTATTGTAAGTAGAGCTGCAATGAACATTGTGGTGCATGACTCTTTTTGAATTATGGATTTCTCAGGGTGTATGCCCAGTAGGTAGTGGCTGTATCAATTTACATTCTCACCAACAGTGCAAGAGTGTTCCCTTTTCTCCACACCCTCTCCAGCATTTACTATTTGTAGATTTTTTTATGATGGCCATTCTGACTGGTGTGAGATGATATCTCATTGTAGTTTTGATTTACATTTCTCTAATGATTAGTGATGTTGAACATCCTTTCATGTGTTTGTTGGCAATCTGTATATCTTCTTTGGAGAAATGTCTATTTAGGTCTTCTGCCCATTTTTGGATTGGGTTATTTGTTTTTTTTGATATTGAGTTTCATGAGCTGCTTGTAAATTTTGGAGATTAATCCTTTGTCAGGTGCTTAATTTGTAAATATTTTCTCCCATTCTGAGGGTTGACTTTTCATCTTGTTTATGGTTTCCTTTGTTGTGCAAAAGCTTTTAAGTTTCATTAGGTCCCATTTGGTTATTTTTGTTTTAATTTCCATTTCTCTAGGAGGTGGGTCAAAAAGGATCATGTTGTGATTTATGTCATAGTGTGTTCTGCCTATATTTTCCTCTGAGAGTTTTATAGTGTCTGACCTTACATGTAGGTCTTTAATCCATTTTGAGTTTATTTTTGCATATGGTGTTAAGGAGTATTCTAATTTCATTCTTTTACATGTAGCTGTCCAGTTTTCCCAGCACCACTTATTGAAGAGGCTGTCTTTTCTCCATTGTATATTCTTGCCTCCTTTGTCAAAGATAGGGTGACCATATGTGCATGGGTTTATCTCTGGGCTTTGTATCCTGTACTGTAGTTTTATAGTAAGTCTGTCCAGTGTCCTTCCTTCTCTTGTGAATGAAAGAAGAATTGATTTTCAGTCTGTTCAGCTTTTTACTTGTTATTAGGACAGAGAGGTGATTTCCAAATTTTAAAATTTCTGACATTCAAGTATAATCATGTTGATCAATAACTTTTTTAATGACAAAACAGTCTTTTTTCAGGTAAGTTGTGTTATGAACTTATAAACTGAATGGGTGGTTATTTACAAGGTTTTCTGATGCACTTTCATTTATTTAAGCATCTTTAAATAACAACTTAGACTGCTTTTTGTCCTCTACCTCTTGTGCCAACTATAAAATGTTATAGTTGGCTGTTAATTTGAGACACATATTCTGGAAGAATTATATCAAAATGAATGAAAACTAAGCACTATAACAAGGCTGAGAATTGTTATTTCTCCT
This sequence comes from Hyperoodon ampullatus, assembly GCF_949752795.1. NCBI lineage: Eukaryota > Metazoa > Chordata > Mammalia > Artiodactyla > Ziphiidae > Hyperoodon > Hyperoodon ampullatus. The sequence goes on along the minus strand of NC_136914.1, from coordinate 76,194,863 downwards.
GGTTTTAACTTTAGCAGGAAAACTTTGCCCATTGATGGTTGGGTACTACAAAAGCCTCAAGTAATTACTGCTATTACCCATTAAGAAGTTACATACAGTGAGAGCGCATTGTTCAGAGGAAATACAGAACTTGAGCTCTGAACACTTGTCATTATTAAATACCCCATGAGATCATTGGTGTGAGCAGAGTTGTTAAAATGTTGTCTTGGGTAATATCTAGTTTATATAATAATGGTCTGCTCAGCCATATTCCTTCCTCACTTGCAAGTGTTTTTCTTTTTTTAGACTTCCTGTTGTACATTTGTATAAAGTCCCTGTGTTTTGTATTGTGTTGTATACTGTAAAATTATGGAGTTTCAATCCAATAGTGAATGTTTTTGCTTTGCAGCATTGTTCAATGTTATGCCTCTATGAAATTAAATTGATTAAGTTCTCAGGAATCTTTAGGATATTTGTATCAATTTGTAGCCAATACATTCTCAATTAGTTTATTGTTTTTTTTTATATTTAAAATATTATTTAAACTAATTTCTTTTAAAATTTTTTTATGAAAGAAAGAACTCATCACTTACTCTTATATATTTGGCATGATGCAGGAAACAATTTTTACCTTGTGCTTTGCTTACATAAGAAATCTTTGAGATACCTGAGTATTTATACCACACCTGCTTCATAAATTTTGGACTTCCTCATTATATCCATTACACTTTGCTGTACATCAACTCACCCCAAATTTTTTGCCATACAATGACAACTATACATTAGTTTATTATTCTGTGGTTTGGAAACTGGGGCTGGGCTCAGCTGGATGTTCTGATGAACTGAGCTGGATTGGTTGATCTTGGTGAGGCTCATGCATGAAGCTGCAGTTAAATATGGATCAGCTGCAAGCTGGACCTCTAATCCTCCAGCAAGCTAGCCAGCTCTTCACATGGCTATCTTTTCAATATGCCAAGAGTGAGAGCAGAAGTACAGTAAGCCTATGCAGGCTTAGATTTAGATCTGATACAAGAGTAATGCTACCACATTGCTATTGACAAAGCTGAACACAAGCCTGATTCAGATTCCGAGGCTGCAGAAAGAGGTTCCAGGGATAAACTACAAAGAATTGCAATAATTTTTACAATATACTGCCATCACTTTCCTCTCTTTCTCGTCTTCAGTGTACATGCTAGAGTTTTTGATCAGAGGAAAAAAAAAACTTAATGAGAAGATATTTGAGAATTTCAATATTTTATTATTTTTTGAAGAAGTTTATGTAAAACAGTGAAAAGTTATGAATATCTTTCACAGTTTATGAAAACCATGGTTATTGATGAGGTTTATTCTTTATCTATTTTAAAAGGGTTTTGATTAGAAGCAATCCTAGGCTTACAAAGGCCTTTAGGGCCCAGAAAGGAAGGAGCAGAGTTATCATAGCCTAGCATGTTCTGATCGTCTGTCACCAGATCCAGGCAGCTATGCCTAAGCTGAAACAAAACCTAGGAGCAGACCATTGCTCTACAAATGAATGTCAGATATCATACATAGGAGTTTTCTCCGTGTCTGTGTGTGTGTGTTTGGGGAAGTGACAGATCAGGCCACTGTGCACTGCTGGCTGCACATGCCTGTGAACCATTCATCAGAAGTACACAAACCAAGTGTAATGGTCGAGCCCTATTTCAGGTGTTCTGTGTACAAGATATGCTTGTAATATCATAGGGCATGTGACACTTTTTGAGAAGGGTTACAGTGTTATATAGAGGATCAAGGTCCACATCCCTGAGTTTGAGTGACACCTCCTGTTAATACAATATACCCATGTTACATGGTTATTTAATATTTGCATTGTATTTCATATTTTCTATTTGTTTTATAAACCTATGACCTATGTGGGTTCTTTATTTCCTCATCCACTTTTTTTTTTTTTTTTTTTTTTTTTTTTGCATTACGTGGGCTTCTCACTGCCGTGGCCTCTCCCGTTGCGGAGCACAGGCTCCGGACATGCAGGCCCAGCAGCCATGGCTCACGGGCCCAGCCGCTCCGCGGCATGTGGGATCCTCCCAGACCGGGGCACGAACCCGTGTCCCCTGCATCGGCAGGCGGACTCTCAACCACTGCGCCACCAGGGAAGCCCTCCTCATCCACTTTTAATAGACTCACCTGTTAAAAGTGGTAATTCCAATGATAAAGAATCAAGGAAAAGTAAACTAAGATAGGACCAAGCACAGATAGCTAGACAGAATGTGTCATGATGCTTTTGATTGTTTTGGGGCCATCAGTACCAATAGAAAGAGGGTACAGAGAGGAAGAAGGAAGGACACTAGATGTTTGTTTTTTGGAAAAAAAATCTAATTTATTAGGTTGCATAATGCAATCAAACATAGTACAATTATTTTCTTTCATTCAAGAACTTCAACAGATCCTTTATGTTTATTAGTGATTATATTTTGTCAAATTATAGAAAAATCTCTGCTATAGACTCTATTTTAGAGCTGATTTCTGATGAAATCCATCAGAAAAGAAAATAAAGAGAATTAACAAAGTAATGAAAAACAGCAATCCAATTAAAATTAACATTGCTTTTCCTCATCAAGTGGGAAAATGAAACAGTCTAACAGCTTAACAGCATGAGACAACATTGAATGCTAGACATGTGGGGAAGCAGTAACATTGCTTACCATGTACATGAGCAAGGGTACTGACACAGTAATAATAAGAATATTTTGCATTTAACTGGTACCTTACTTTGGGAAAAATTTTTTAATGATAATTATCATTCTTAGAATGCTTCTTAAATGAAGATAGGTAAGAAGAATGTAATCCCTATCTAAAATGAAACTCAAACTAGGTTAAGAGAGCTAACATGCGTATCAATTTTAATTCCCTGGGGGCTTTTTGTTCCTAGAGTTGGTAATAATTACTTTTTAAATATTTGCAGGAAATTGACAAGTATCTCTAAATTCCTTGAGAACATATGTTTTAACCTACTTTGAAAACAGTTGAATACATGACTTTTAATTTGAATTTATACTTTTGAAATTCCAAAAAGCTTATAAAGGCTACTCAAACTATTCCATGTGTGGGAACATTTGTGAATCAATAATGGACAATATTCTTTGGCAACTTAAGACAAAGCAAACTAAAAGAAAACTCTCATAATCTTTGCTTAGACTTCTAAGGAATGTAATATGATTTCACATTGAAGAAATTTTCTCTTATTCCTTAGCTAAGGATTATACATTGAAACTAGGTTTTAAATGGTTTCTGCAAAATTTTGGAGCCTATGTCATTTTGCATGACTTACCCTTAGAGTGGGGAATTCAGGTTTTGATTTTTCACCATAAGTTGCTCAACATTTCTCTCAGTTTTCTGCTCTGAAAATTTCTCATATATATTCTGTCTCCTTCCACAGTTATAAGACTAAAGTAACTGGAAATATTTTTAAACATTTTAATGTTACACAAGTATAAACAAAATTTAGTTACTTCCTATACCATACTTTTACTTATGAAATTACTTCAATATTTCCTTAGAACTCTCTTCATTCATTGACTTCTCAAGATGTTTATTCTGGAGGCATCCAACCAAGAAATTCTCAGCTCTGTAGATTTTCATTCCCAAAGCCATCTTTGCAACTCTCCCATAAAACTAATGGAACAAAAATTGTTTTCATAGGTATACTTTTATTGACAGAATAAACAAATACTTCCATTGATAAAATGTAAAACCATAAAGGGGAGTGTGTTTTTTTTTTTTTTTTTTTTTTTGCGGTACGCGGGCCTCTCACTATTGTGGCCTCTCCCGTTGCAGAGCACAGGCTCTGGAAGCGCAGGCTGAGCGGCCATGGCTCATGGGCCCAGCCGCTCTGTGGCATGTGGGATCTTCCCGGACCGGGGCACGAACCGGTGTCCCCTGCATCAGCAGGCGGACTCTCAACCACTGCGCCACCAGGGAAGCCCAGGGAAGTGTTTCTTGACACATAGACAATACACATAAAAAGCGGGTCAAAATTAATAAGCAGTGAGATGGAAACAAATCACTGTACTAAGAGTTAGGACATCTAGAGTTTCCACTCGAGATAATGACCTTCAGCAGCACACTTCACTTCTCTGGGGCTGGTTTTCTCTCTTCTAATATGAAAAGGTAACCCTGGATCTTTTGAAGGTCTACTCTAACACTAAATTCTATGAAGCTTTACATCATTTTCTCACAATGCTTCATATTTTGTTGACATGTCAGCAGGGAACTTCACACTTCATTGGAAATCTATTAAAACAATTACCATGTCGTTAGTGAAGACTTTTAATTATGAGCTTAGTAACCTAAAGAATTTACTGTGATAGGCAAGATTAGCTCTGTTAGCATGGGCTACATTGGGATCCATTGAATGGAGAGATGTCTTTCCTTTGGAGAATTTGAAGCTGTCAGTCATAAAGCAGTCAGCATTGTTGATTAAGCACGTCAGTTAAAAAGTCAGACAGTCGGGAAAAGACTGATAAACATTCAGATAATTTCATGACTAGAAATTCCAAAAAATAGATGTAACCTTGTTTCATTTGACTGATTCAACAAGAGAATAGAGGATGACAGCACTAGGAAGGGACATTCCAAAGATGACAAGGAGAAGGAAGAAAAAGCTGTAGATGTAAATTCATAATTAAACTAAGGAGATCAGAGTTATAACTATAACTGTGCTGAACTAGAACTTGTGAAAAGCCCTGATAATAACCAGTGCATGCCTGCCCACTTTTCACGTATTGTGTGCTTTCATTAAAATAAAGATGGCCTTCCACATAGCTCGAGCCATTGATCAAATGAGAGGTATTTTTTTCTTCTGCTTTTTATACCAAAGTGGAACATCCTATACAATTCCAAATCAAAGCCAAATATATGGTTTGGAAAAATGGTTGCAAATGTCATCTCACTGATTCATGGCACCACAAATGTGATTGTACTTTCCTCATCTGCTGCTGTGCCTCATTATTAAGACACCTTTTAGTATTCATTTCAGGAAATCCCCCTGTCATCTACAACTAGAAAATTGAGATTACCCAGGGTTGCATCCTTATTCACTTTTCTCATTCTTCTCACAATTTTTCTGTTTTAATAAAAAGTTTTATTCCAAGATAATACACAACCTCGTTCAATAGGAGATAAACATTGACTTTGTGAGATTTAAGGAAAAACATAGGGCAATAATTTTCAGTATGGACACAGGAGGTAAATTTTCTGAATCCTTGTTCCAATTTATTTGCTCTAGAAAATTTGTCACAATGTCTATACTTTCTTAAGTTTGGTTTCCTCTGGTAAAAAATCGAAAGTTCTTATATAATTGGTGGTAAGACATATCTGGATTATAGTTGGTGCTCAATAAATGCTAGCAAGATAATCCTATATCACCAAATGTAAATGCATTTTGGACTCTAAGAAATGGTAGCTAAAGACTGGGATGACACCAGGACCTGAAGCAATTTCACTTCTCCACCTCTTTCTATCTCTTCTGTAGTATATGTGATGCCACATTTTTTTAACTATACCTCTTCTTCCTATCCTGGAAATATATAATCAGCTTTGTTCCCTAAATTCTAGCCATATGTGACAGGGAACCCCTATGGCACAAATAAAGCCCACTAGCTCTTTCCTAAAACTTCAAAGAAGACTGTATTGAACAGTAACACTTACATAAGATTGGTTCAAGATGGCAGAGTAAAAGGACATGCGCTCACTCCCTCTTGTGAGAGCACCAGAATCACAACTAACTGCTGAACAATCATCGACAGGAAGACACTGGAACTCACCAAAAAAGATACCCCACATCCAAAGCCAAAGGAGAAACCAGAGTGAGATGGTAGGAGGGGAATAATCACAAGAAAATCAAATCCAACCACTGCTGGGTGGGTGACTCACAAACTGGAGAACACTTATACCACAGAAGTCCACCCACTGCAGTGAAGGTTCTGAGCCTTCTGACTGTAGGACTTCAACAGGACTGGGGGAAACAGACTCCACTCTTGGAGGACACACCCAAAGTAGTGTGTGCATTGGGACCTAGGGGAAGGAGCAGTGACCCCTAGGAGACTGAACCAGATTTACCTGCTAGTGTTGGAGGGTCTCCTGCAGAGGTGGGGGGCAGCTGTGGCTCACTGCAGGGACAAGGACACTGGCAACAGAAGTTCTGGGAAGTATTCTTTGGCATGGGCCCTCCTGGAGTCCACCATTAGTCCCACCAAAGAGCTAGGTATGCTCCAGTGTTGAGTCACCTCAGGCCAAACAACCAAAAAGGAGGGAACCCAGCCCCACACTCAGCAAACAAGTGGATTAAAGTTTTACTGAGCTCTGCCCACCAGAGCAACACCCAGCTCTACCCACCACCAGTCCCTCCCATCAGGAAGCTGTCACAAGCCTCTTAGATAGCCTCATCCACCAGAGGTCAGACAGCAGAAACAAGAAGAACTACAGTCCTGCAACCTGTGGAACAAAAACCACATTCACAGAAATACAGACAAGCTGAAAAGGCAGAGGGCTATGTAACAGATGAAGGAACAAGATAAAACCCCAGAAAAATACCTAAATGAAGTGGAGATAGGGAACCTTCCAAAAAAGGAATTCAGAAAAAAGATACTGAGGATGATACAGGACCTCAGAAAAAGAATGGAGGCAAATATTGAGAAGATGTAAGAAAAGTTTAACATACTTACAAGAATTAAAGAGCAAACAAACAGAAATGAACAATACAATAAGTGAAATGAAAACTACACTAGAAGGAATCCATAGCAGAATAACTGAGACAGAAGAATGGATAAATGACCTGGAGGACAGAATGGTGGAATTCACTACCACAGAACAGAATAAAGAAAAAAGAATGAAAAGAAATGAAGACAGCCTAAGAGACTTCTGGGACAACATTAAATACAACAACATTCACATGATAGGGGTCCCAGAAATAGAAGAGAGAGAGAAAGGACCAGAGAAAATATTTGAAGAAATTATAGTCAAAAACTTCCCTAACATGGGAAAATAAAGAGCCACCCAAGACCAGGAAGCACAGAGAGTCCCAGGCAGGATAAACCCAAGGAGAAACAAGCTGAGACACACAATAATTGAACTGACAAAAATTAAAGACAAAGAAAAATTATTGAAAGCAACAAGGGAAAAACAACAAATAACATACAAGGGAACTCCCAAAAGATTAACAGCTGATATCTCAGCAGAAATTCTACAAGTCAGAAGGGAGTAGCATGATATATTTAAAGCGATGAAAGGGAAGAACCTACAGCCAAGATTACTCTACCCAGCAAGGATCTCATTCAGATTCGACAGAGAAATCAAAAGCTTTAGAGACAAGAAAGAGCTAAGAGAATTCAACACAACCAAACCAGCTCTACAAAAAATGCTACAGAAACTTCTATAAGTGGGAAACACAAGAGAAGAAAAGGACTTATAAAAACAAACCCATAACAATTAAGAAAATGGTGGTAGTAATATACATATCATTAATTACCTTAAATGTGAATGGATTAAATGCTCCAACCAAAAGACACAGGCTATCTGAATGGACACACACAAAAAAAAGACTCATATAAATTCTGTCTACAAAACACCCACTTAAGACCTAGGGACACATACAGACTGAAAGTGAGGGGATGGAAAAAGATATTCCATGCAAATGGAAATCAAAAGAAAGCTGGAGTAGCAATACTCATATCAGATAAAATAGACTTTAAAATAAAGACTATTACCAGAGACAAAGAAGGACACTACATAATGATCAAGGGATCAATCCAAGATGAAGACAGTGCAATTATAAATATATATGCACCCAACATAGGAGAACCACAATATGTAAGGCAACTGCTAACAGCTATAAAAGAGGAAATTGACAGTAACACAATAATAGTGGGGGACATTAACACCTCACTTGCACGAATGGACAGATCATCCAAACAGAAAATTAATAAGGAAACACAAGCTTTAAATGACACAATAGAGCAGATAGATTTAATTGATATTTATAAGACCTTCTATCCAAAAACAGCAGATTACAGATTCTTCTCAAGTGCACATGGACCATTCTCCAGGATAGATCACATCTTGGGTGACAAATCAAGCCACAGTAAATTGTAGAAAACTGAAATAATTTCAAGCAGCTTTTCTGACCACTATGCTATGAGATTAGAAATCAATTACCACGGGATAAAATGTAAAAAACACAAACACATTGAGGTTAAACAATACAGTGCTAAATAACCAAGAGATCACTGAAGAAATCAAAGAGGAAATCAAGAAATACCTAGAGACAAATGGCAAGGAAAATATGATGATCCAAAACCTATGGGATGCAGCAAAAGCAGATCTAAGAGACAAGTTTATAGCAGTACAAGCCTACCTCAAAAACAGGAAAAATCTCAAATAAACAATCTAACCTTACACCTAAAGAAACTAGAGAAAGAAGCAACAAAACCCAAAGTTAGTAGAAGGAAAGAAATTATAAAGATCACAGCAGAAATAAATGAAATAGAAACAAAGAAAACAATAGCAGAGATCAATAAAATTAAAAGCTGGTTCTTTGAGAAGATTAAAAAAAATTGACAAACCATTAGCCAGATTCATCAAGAAAAAGAAGAAGAGGACTAAAATCAATAAAAGTAGAAATGAAAAAGGAGAAGTTACAACAGACATTGCAGAAATAGAAAGCATCCTAAGAGACTACTACAAGCAACACTATGCAAATAAAATGGACAACCTGGAAGAAATGGACAAATCCTTAGAAATGTAAAACCTTACAAGACTGAACCAGGAAGAAATAGAAAGTATGAACAGACCAATCACAATCACTGAAATTGAAACTGTGATTGAAAATCTTCCAACAAACAAAAGTCCAGGACCAAATGGCTTCACAGGTAAATTCTCTCAAACATTTAGAGAAGAGGTAACACCCATCCTTCTCTAAACCTTCCAAAAAATTGCAGAGGAAGGAACACTCCCAACCTCAAGCTATGAGGCCACCATCACTCTGATACCAAACCAGACAAAGATACCACAACAAAAGAAAATTACAGACCAATATCACTGATGAATATAGATGTAACAATCCTTAAGATAATACTAGCAAAAAGAATCCAACAACACATTAAAAGGATCATACACCATGATCAAGTGGGATTTATCAGAGGATTGCAAGGATTCTTCAATATACGTAAATCAATCAATGTAATACACATTAATAAACTGAAGAAGAAAAACCAAATGATCATCTCAATAGATGCAGAAAAACATTTGACAAAATTCAACACCCATTTATGATAAAAACTCTCCAGAAAGTGGGCATAGAGGGAACCTACCTCAACATAATAAAGGCAATATATGATAAACCCACAGCAAACATCATTCTCAATGGTGAAAAACTGAAAGCATTTCCTCTAAGATGAGGAACAAGACAAGGATGTCCACTCTCATCACTATTATTCAACATAGTTTTGGAAGTCCTAGCCATGGCAACCAGGGAAGAAGAACAAACAAAATCAATACAAACTGAAAAGAAGTAAAATTGTCACTGTTTACAGATGACATGATACTATATATAGAGAATCCTAAAGATGCCACCAGAAAACTATTAGACCTAATCAATGAATTTGGTAAATTATTGAGACACAAAATTAATGAACAGAAATCTCCTGCATTGCTATACACTAATGATGAAAATCTGAAAGAGAAATTAAGGAAACACTCCCATTTGCCATTGCAACAAAAAGAATGAAATACTTAGGAATAAACCTACCTAGGGAGATGAAAGACCTGTATGCAGAAAACTATAAGACACTGATGAGAGAAATTAAAGTTGATACAGACAGATGGAGAGATAAAGCATGTTCTTGGATTGGAAGAATCAATATTGTGAAAATGACTATACTACCCAAAGCAATCTAAAGATTCAATGCAATCCCTATCAAATTACCAATGGCAATTTTTACAGAACTAGAACAAAAAATCTTAAAATTTATATGGAGACACAAAAGACCCTAAATAGCAAAAGCAGTCTTGAGGGAAAAAAACGGAGCTGGAGGAATCAGATTCCCTGACTTCAGACTATACTACAAAGCTACAGTAATTAAGACAATGTGGTACTGGCACAAAAACAGAAATATAGATCAATGGAACAGGATAGAAAGCCCAGAGATAAACCCACACACCTATGGTCAACTAATCTATGACAAGAGAGACAAGAATATGGAATGGAGAAAAGACAGTCTCTTCAATAAGTGGTGCTGGGAAAACTGGACAGCTACATGCCAAAGAATGAAATTAGAACACTACCTAACACCATACAAAAACATAAATTCAAAATGGATTACAGACCTAAATGTAAAACTGGACAGTATAAAACTATTGAGGAAAACATAGGAAGAGCAGTCTTTCACATAAATCACAGTAAGGTCTTTTCTGATCCACCTCATAGAGTAATGGAAATAAAAACAAAGATAAACAAATGAGACCTAATGAAACTTAAAAGCTTTTTCAAAGCAAAGGAAACTACAAACAAGATGAAAAGACAACCCTGAGAATTGTAGAAAATGTTTGCAAATGGATCAACGGACAAAGGATTAATCTCCAAAATATATAAACAGCTCATGCAGATCAATATTTAAAAAAATCAAAAAAATGGGCAAAAGAGTTAAGTAGACATTTCTCCAAAGAAGACATACAGTTGGCCAAGAAGCACATGAAAAGCTGCTCAACATCCTAATTATTAGAGAAATGCAAGTCAAAACTACAATGGGGTATCACCTCACACCAGTTAGAATAGGCATCATCAGAAAATCTACAAACAACAAATTCTGGAGAGGGATTAGAGAAAAGGGAACTCTCTTGCACTGTTGGTGGGAATGGAATATCCCTAAAAAACTACAAATAGAATTACCATATGACCCAGCAATCCCACTACTGGGCATAAACCCAGAGAAAACAACAATTCCAAGAGACACATGTACCCCAGTGTTCATTGAAGCACTATTTACAATAGCCAGGTCATGGAAGCAACCTAAATGTCCATTGACAGATGAATGGATAAAGAAGATGTGGTACATGTATACAATGGTATATTACTCCACCATAAAAAGGAACAAAATTAGGTCATTTGTAGAGATCTGTATGGATCTAGAGACTGTCATACAGAGGGAAGTAAGTCAGAAACAGAAAAACAAATATATATTAATGCATATAGGTGGAACCTAGAAAAATTGTACAGATGAACTGGTTTGCCCGGCAGAAATAGAGACACAGATGTAGAGAACAAACATATGGACACCAAGGGTGGAAAGTGGTGGGGGTGTGTGTGGTGTGATGAATTGGGAGATTGGGATTGACATATATACACTAATATGTATAAAATGGATAACTAATAAGAACATGCTGTATAAAAAAATAAGTTAAATAAAATTCAAAAATTAAAAAATAAAAAGTGTACCACTTAACAGAAGGAGTGTGTAGAACTAAAACTTCATAACTATAATGAATAATCTCCACTGGCTTATTCCACAATATTTCTATCTGTTCTCAACTTCTCCCTTCTAAGTATCTCTGTCAATAATATCCTCCAAACTAATGTCAGAGTAATGGTTTTTAAAAACAAATAAAATCATATTATTTCACTTTAAATCATTCAGTTGTTCCAATCTCTTACTGAAAAATATACAGTGCTCAATCTTGTCTTTAAAAGCACTTAGGTAATCTAAGTCCAAAGTATGTTTCCTATGTCATCTCCAACCCTTGCCATTACCAAACTCCATAAAACTCAAGTACTTGTAGATCATTAAATTAGTTTCATCCCCTGAGCTTTTGTACACCTGAGCCTTGTCTCTCGTAAATCCATGTCTTCATGTCCACCTAGTGAGACCCTATTCATTTTGTTTCATGTTTTGAGACATAATAAGTCACTTTGAGATATAATGGTCAGAGAGTTCCCCCAAATGAAGGTAGGATTTGAGGTGTATTGTAGAGAATACATAAAATTAGGATTTTAATAAAACAACTAACTGTTTTTTGGGACTTCTCTGGTGGCGCAGGGATTAAGAATATGTCTGCCAATGCAGGGGACACGGGTTCGAGCCCTGGTCCAGGAAGATCCCACATGCTGTGGAGCAACTAAGCCCATGTGCCACAACTACTGAGCCTGTGCTCTAGAGCCTGCAAGCCACAACTACTCAACCCATGTGCCAAAACTACTGAAGCCTGCATGCCTGGAGCCTGTGCTCCACAACAAGAGAAGCCACCAAAATGAGAAGCCTGTGCACTGCAAAAAACAGTAGCCCCAACTCACCACAACTAGAGAAAGCCTGCGTGCAGCAACGAAGACCCAGCATGGCAATAAATAAATAAATAAATAAATAAATAAATAAATAAATTTCTATTAAAAAAAAATCTAAGCATTTTAAAATATTTTATGCATTTTATGAGTTAATACATTTGATATGTTATTTTATATTTATAAAATATCAGGAAATATTTTTGCTAGCAGATAGTAATTTTTACTAAGAAAAGAAAGCACAAATCATTTTCATTCTTTTTAAATCATAGTTTAACATTTTGTGATATAGCACTGAAAACATAACATTCAATACCTTTCCCAGCTGAACAAGACTCCTCACAAGTAAACTAATACAGTGTTTGACACAAGTTGACTTTGGGGGGAAAAATAACAAGTAAAGGGACTTAAATTCTTAACCAGCTTGATATGAGCAAAATAAAGATAAAATACAGAACAAAAGAAAGTAGAATAGATTTTCAGAAATTATGAGATATCACATTTTATTCTTTCAAATAAGAACAAAAGAAAATTCACTCATAATATATAGAATAATTAAAACCATAAACAATTTCATTTTAAACTTTTACTACTGAGTTGAATCATTTTCAAACTTACAACGAACAGTTGACAAATATGATCTTTCACCATATGTTTATATTTCTGAATAAATTGTTTAAGGGAATTCTATTAAAACATATCTTAATATATCTCTGAAACTGAGTTATTTAGCCAGTATCTGTATTTATTTTCTTTTGAATTTGGACCAAGTTTATGTATGCTTTTTTTTTAATGGAATTCCTTTATTTTCATTTTTTATTTATTTGTTATTTATTTTTGGCTCTGTTGAGTCTTCATTTCTGTGTGAGGGCTTTCTGTATTTGCAGCAAGCAGGGGCCACTCTTCATCACGGTGCGTGGACCTCTCATTATCGTGGCCTCTCTTGTTGCAGAACACAGGCTGCAGACACGCAGGCTCAGTAGTTGTGGCTTACGGGCTTAGTTGCTCCGTGGCATCTTCCCAGACCAGGGCTCGAACCCATGTCCCCTGCATTGGCAGGCAGATTCTCAACCACTGCACCACCAGGGAAGCCCTATGCTAATTTTTAAATTAGCATAATTTTCTTACTCTAAATATTTTGAGCATTCAACATTCTTGGGTTTTTAAATTATCTTTATCAGGAAGTTAGATTTCTTCTTAGGTAAGACAGTAAGCACTCAACAATTTTAGAAAGCATTATAGGCTGTGTATGTTTTTGTCCTTGCACTCATGTTTACATTGTTATTTGGAATTGAATTTTGAACTTGTATGTGAAAAAGATTTTGTTCAAAATACTTTTAGTATATGAGAAATTACCTAAAAATTGTGTGTAAGCTTTGGAAATACCACTACATTTAAATCAGTTCCTATATAATTAATATTGATTATTTTAAAATATTGTGGACATTTTAAAATCATTTGATGGGCTTTGAAAAAATAATGTGAAGAGTGGAAATTATTGGAAAACCATAATCTATCAAGTTTTTCTGCCCAGAAAGCAGTAGCATCTAGCCTACTCAATAGTCTCCAATTTTATTGGGATGTAGTTGCTAGGCTGTGATTTAAGTGTTACCTCAAAACTGTAAACAGCCAAATTTTTTTTTTAATTTGGAAGATTATGACTTGCCATTTCCATATTTAAATCAAAATTAACAGTCTTCTTTTCCATGTTCATATTTTTTTCCTTTTTGTATTAGATGTCTAAGTTACCATTTCTCTCATCAGATTAATTCTATTGAGTATGTAATTAATTAATTTTGAATCCCCTGAAACAATGCCACAAAGACTAGATTATATATATATATATATATATATATATATATATATATATATATATGACATTGATAAATGTGTATACATATAAATATATATAAATATATATGTTATTTTAGGCTATCTGGAATACTGATTAGTCTTTAACATGATATAAAATTCTTCCTTGAAGTGTTTACTTTTGACCTTTAATTTCTGGAACTGAGAATTCTTCTCTGCTGCATCTCTCAGTAATAACCACACACTGTAATTTGAAGGGGGCTGGAGGAAAAAGATTGGCCAGAATAAGAGTAGGGTTCTGTGGTCGACAAGATTGGAATAAGAAGTTCTTAAGCCAGGCAGCCTGAGGTATCAGAATAGAAAGACTCATCAAAAATAGAGTCAAAACTTTAAGAAGATAGAGAAGATTGAAAAATATCAAAGATGTTCCCAGATTTGTCCTATGAAATATTATGGAAATGTTAATAAAACCAGCCAAGGAAAAGGGTAGCTAGGTATAGGTAAAGAGAAGATTTTGAGCAAATTTTGGATGCTTATTTAGTGAGATAGTTTTCGTGGATGAACTAGATATGTAACCAGTGACATATTTATTGAAATGTATAGCTGTTGAGTGTGGCTGTATTTAACCAACAGAACCTCACTTGTACAGTAGCCTCAATGTTTTTTTTCCGTTTTCAAGATTTAAAGGGCACTGACTAGTGTGGATAAAGATAAACAGTTATGTCTATTGTATAATATATAGAGAGTAAAGGACAATATATTACTAGGAACATTGATTCTGAGAACAGACAACTATGTCTGAATTCTGTCTTGTCCACACACTCATTTAACAGATGTGGAAGAAAGAGAGAAAAGTGCATGTCCAGTGTCTTAGCTAGAAAAATTGGTATTAGCAGATGATTTTAGACTATACTTAAGACAACAGTAGTTTAATCAGATTTTGATCATTTGTTGTGGAATTAACAACCATAAGAAACTCAAATTTCAATGTAAAATGATTTATAATGTCTGAATATAAAATAGATTTTTACAAATATATCCATTGTAAAATTTGGCACACATTAAAGACGGAAGAAGAAAGCATAAAATACCCAACATCCAATCCAATTTTTATCACTAAATTTTATTTCCTCCACAGATTAATTGAACTTTCAAAAAGGAGGTTTGTTGGTTAATTGTAGTATGTATATTAATATATTTCAATGTATTTTAATAGTATAGTGATATGCCATCCTTATGGTTGAGGCACTAATGTTATAACCAACATGGGAAAGTTATTAACTTAGGACTTGCTTGTGCATGGACTGATGTCAGCATAATTCAACTCCTGCTGAATGTGTAAGGGAAAATACTCATTACAATTCTTTCTCTCTCTTTCCCTCTCTCTCCATACATTCAGCATAATTCAACTCCTGCTGAATGCGTAAGGGAAAATACTCATTACAACTCTATCTCTCTCTTTCCCTCTCTCTCTCATATATTGAGCATGAGAGTAGTAGGGCTATAAAA
Source organism: Hyperoodon ampullatus (assembly GCF_949752795.1). NCBI lineage: Eukaryota > Metazoa > Chordata > Mammalia > Artiodactyla > Ziphiidae > Hyperoodon > Hyperoodon ampullatus. The sequence continues at coordinate 76,179,259 of NC_136914.1, read as the reverse complement.
ATATTAATAACAAATACATGCAGAAAAGTGTTCATAATTTTATATGAAAGTCATTAAATAGCATAATTTTCTCTTAGGACAAAGACATATTACAGAGATTAAGAAATTTTATTATTGATTATATTTACCAATGGATTATAGATAATCTTTGGAAACAGGTGGTAATCATTTTAATTATGTTAATTATTAACTTGACTATGTACCATTAAATTTGCATCTGTGCATTCCTTTTTCTCCTTCCTGAACTATTCTGCATCTTTGATCAGATTGATATAAAATTGCCCAAAATTAATTAGTGCATTTGTTTTTTGTATTCTAATTTTTGTTTCCTTTCCTCACTCTTCTCTTCCTCATCCACTTCTCCTTCTACTTTTTACTTATCCTCCTTCTTCTATTAATCGATGGTTTTCTGGCATATCCAGATGTCTCAAAGTTCAGTTTAAATTTTCTAAGACAAAGTAAATTCACCAAGCTAGAGAAAAATAATTCATATAACCTGGTGCTCTAATCATGATAGGAGCTCTTTTTTCCTTACATGTGATCTAATGTGTACTTGTCATTGTTTTGCTTTGCTTGTTTTCAGTCTACCATATAACCCTTGTGCTCCCATCATAGGATATTCTGTGGTTTTGTGATCCCAATAACTATATGAAAATTCTGCACATTTCAGGTTTGTGTCAACATGATTTATAGGTAGAATGCCACTTTTGTTCCAAATTTTAGCCTTCTAGATAAAACATATTTAAAACTTCATAAAGCAGCTTTAAAAAGCATAAAAATGTACAAGTTAAGTACATCTATTAAGAACACAAGAAATAATTAATCCTTGTATCAGGATGATTTACCATGCATCATTCTTTTCAGCATTTATAATTCAATAATCTGAGTTAGGATGAAGATATAGCTATCACTATGTCATTATTATAGAATTTGTTACTTTGACCTTGTAAAATTGTTTATGTGTGTACATTTTCATCTTTCCTATCTCTTTTATTTAATTTATGAGATCCTTTAGAATAGAACATAGCATCTTTATTTTTGTGTGTTTAATGGATACTGGCTTCATATGTGGTGGTTTATAGCATGAACTTTGGCATCAGTTTCACTTGAGCTGAAAATTAAAATATAAATAAGTTTCATCATGGAGTGATAGTAAAAAGAGTTTGTAGTTACATAGGCATTGGGACAATTGCAAAGTGGTTCATTTATTAGAAGTTCAATTTTGGGTAAAATGTACTTAACATCTTTGGGTTTCAGATTCCTTACCAGATAATTAGGTTAATTTTACCCATAGAGCATGGATGGATGAGAATAAAATAAGACAAGTAAAGTAACTGGAATTTTGCCTGGTACATCATAAGTACATTATAAGCCTTTTGGTTGCCTCTATTACTTTTGAATCCAAACCATTTTCTATGAGTTTTTAAAGTGTATTGTTTCAGAACTTGACACATCAGATGAGAAAAACGTAAGTAAACAATGCTGTTTAAATAAAAAATAAAGACTGAAGAATAAACTATTTTTCTTCTTAATACATTTGGCCACAAATAAGGTGCTGCTTATAATAGTACATCACATGACTGAGAGTGTCACATAGGTTCTACATTTATTTTAACAAGTGCTTTGACAAAATAGACATCTCAGTGGACTGTGTTCTCTTACCTTTTGGTGACACAGTTTAATAATTTGTAAAATGAGGTCAGTAATAACACCAACATAAGATAGTTGGAGATGTGAAAGAGATATTGGAGACAAAGGTTTAGAAAAGGATTTTATTTAGAGTAGAAATAAGAATAAATATTAGCTTGTGTAGTCCTCATGTAGTCCAATATTATTAATCCTTTTCATCAAACTCATTTTTTCATTCCTTATTCTAATGTATAATAGAGTCTTAAAATAAGGTCTTCAAAGAGTGTTTGTAACCCTATGAGAAAACTATAAATGATACCCATTTCTTCAGGGAGTTTATGGGGAAAGGAAACTAACAAATAACAATGCTCTCTTAATCTTATAGGTGTGAAAGATACTCATTTAATCAGCAATTGCAGTTACATAAAAATATCTGGTTGTTTGCCAACCAAAAATAGTGACTCCAGACTAAAAATTTGCCAAAATATTAACCTAGTAGCAAAACCCAAACTTAACTAAACATGTTGTCATCTTAATATAATTTCTATATTTGGGACCTATGATACAATTTACCAGAATTTCTAATACACGATCCATGTTTTACAGTTAGGTAAAAATAGTAATAATTTATACAGAAAATGATTGAGGCCTACAATATAGGAGACTTGAGGCTGCATCTCTATTCTGCCAGGATTGGGAAATAATTCATAGTGTTCTCATCCATGAAAAAGTTATTAAATAAACATCTTACACCAAAAAATGCTAGGAATAACTTTTGTACAATATTTTCAGGTTTACATTGGATATTTTAATTGTAAAATATACATAACAATATAAAATTAAAATGAATGAAAATTTAAATGGCACAAAAAACAAAATGTAATCTAATTCAGACCTTACATGATTAATTTCATATTTGATATACTTATATTATATTATGTAGTAAAAATGACCATTTTATTACATGCACTGGCTGTAGTTTGCCCTTTGACCTATAAATGCATGTTCATTCCGGTAGAATTTAATGTACTTATTTGAATTTACGTGTGCTTTTTTTTTTTTTTTTTTTTTCTTTTTTGCGGTACGCGGGCCTCTCACTGTTGTGGCCTCTCCCGTTGCGGAGCACAGGCTCCGGACGCGCAGGCTCAGCGGCCATGGCTCACGGGCCCAGCCGCTCCGCGGCATGTGGGATCTTCCCGGACCGGGACACGAACCTGTGTCCCCTGCATCAGCAGGCGGACTCTCAACCACTGCGCCACCAGGGAAGCCCTACGTGTGCTTTTAATTCGAGTGTTGAGTAATCAGCTGGCGTAGCATATGTGCTGAATGTTTTATTTGCGGATAAGCATTTTCAAAGCTTGCTTGACTTTAACTCTTACCCTCAATTCCAGGTTGAATGTTATTCTACCTAATTTTCAACACTGCCACTTTGAAAGTGAGAGAAATTATATCCTTCTTCTTAAACATGATTAAATAATCTTTTGATAATTAAAAATCATATCTTGATATATTAATATGATTATTCACAATTTAAATTGTTGCATATCATTCCAGAGAAATTGTAATATGTTTATTTCCTTGTATAAAAACTACTTCAAAATTCATAGATATGCACATAGGTTTACAGTATGCTTAGAGCCAAAGAAATTGGATAACTGTGGAAAAAAATGCTTCAGGAATTTTAATTATAAGATTTTCCATTGAAAACCTTGAAAACTGAGGACAGCATAGATTTTTTTCTTGAACGTGCAATATTTTTGTGTTTATATAATTTGAAATGTAGGCAATTCACTGGTTCTTTCTCTCTAAAATAATAAGCTAATATGTCCAAAACATAGTCTACTTTTTTACATCTGATTTTTAATTTATTTAATTTTTTTTTTTTTTTTTTTTTTTTTTTTTTTTTTTGCGGTATGCAGGCCTCTCACTGTTGTGGCCTCTCCCGTTGTGGAGCACAGGCTCCAGACGCGCAGGCTCAGCAGCAATGGCTCACGGGTCCAGCCACTCCATGGCATGTGGGATCTTCCCAGACCGGGGCACGAACCCGCGTTCCCTGCATCAGCAGGCAGACTCTCAACCACTGCACCACCAGGGAAGCCCTATTTAAATTGTTTTAAACATCATTATTGGAGTATAATTGCTTTACAGTGGTGTGTTAGTTTCTGCTTTATAACAAAGTGAATCAGCTATACATATACATATATCCCCATATCTCTTGCATCTCCCTGCCTCCCACGCTCCTTATCACACCCCTATAGGTGGTCACAAAGCACTGAGCTGATCTCCCTGTGCTATGCGGTGCTTATCACCAGCTTTCTGTTTTACATTTGGTAGTGTATATATGTACATGCCATTCTCTCACTTTGTCCCAACTTACCCTTCCTACTCCCCGTGTCCTCAAGTCCATTCTCTAGTAGGTCTGTGTTTTTATTCTCGTCCTGCCCCTAGGTTCTTCATAACCATTTTTTTTTTTAGATAACATATATATGTGTTAGCATACAGTATTTGCTTTACTCTTTCTGACATACTTCACTCTGTATGACAGTCTCAAGGTCCATTCACCTCACTACAAATAACTCAATTTTGTTTCTTTTCATTGCTGAGTAGTATTCCATTGTATATATGTGCTATATCTTCTGTATCCATTCATCTGTCGATGGACATTTAAATTGCTTCCATGTCCTGGCTATTGTAAACAGAGCTGCAATGAAAAATATGGTACATGATTCTTTTAGAACTATGGTTTTCTCAGGGTATATGTCCAGTAGTGGGGTTGCTGGGTCTTATGGCAGATCTATTTTTAGTTTTTAAAGGAACCTTCACACTACTCTCCATAGTGGCTGTATCAATTTACATTCCCACTAACAGTGCAAGAGGGTTCCCTTTCCTCCACACTCTCTCCAGCATTGTCTGTAGATTTTTTGATGATGGTCATTCTGACTGGTGTGAGGTGATATCTCATTGTAATATTGATTTGAATTTCTCTAATGTTTAATGATGTTGAGCATTCGTTCATGTGTTTGTTGGCAACCTGTATATCTTTTCGGAGAAATGTCTATCTAAGTTTTCTGCCCACTTTCGAATTGGGCTGTTTGATTTTTTGATATTGAGCTGCATGAGCTGCTTGTAAATTTTAGAGATTAATCCTTTGTCAGTTGCTTTATTTGCCAATATTTTCTCCCATTCTGAGGGGTGTCTTTTCATCTTGTTTATGGTTGCCTTTGCTGTGCAAAAGCTTTTAAGTTTCATTACATCCCATTTTGTTATTTTTGTTTTATTTCCATTTCTCTAGGAGGTGGATCACAAAGGATCTTGCTGTGATTTATGTCATAGAGTGTTCTGCCTATGTTTTCCTCTAAGAGTTCTATAGTGTCTGACCTTACATTTAGGTCTTTCAACAATTCTGAGTTTATTTTTGTGTATGCTGTTAGGGCGTGTTCTAATTTCATTCTTTTACATGTAGCTATAAAGTTTTCCCAGTACCTCTTATTAAAAAGTTGTCTTTACTCAATTGTATATTCTTGCCTTCTTTATCAAAAATAAGGTGACCATATGCATGTGGATTTATCTCTGGGCTTTCTATCCTGTTCCATTGATCTATATTTCTGACTTCATGCCAGTACCATACTGTCTTGATTACTGTAGCTTTGTGGTATAGTCTGAAGTCAGGGACCCTGATTCCTCCAGCTCCATTTTTCTTTCTCAAGATTGCTTTGGCTATTCGGGGTCTTTTGTGTTTCCACACAAATTGTGCAATCTTTTGTTCTAGTTCTGTGAAAATGCCAGTGGTAATTTGATAAGGATTGCATTGAATCTGTAGATTGCTTTGGGTAGGAGAGTCATTTTCACAATGTTGATTCTTCCAATCCAAGAACATGGTCTATCTCTCTATCTGTTTGTATCATCTTTAATTTCATTCATCAGTGTCTTATAATTTTCTGCATACAGGTCTTTTTTCTTCTTAGGTAGGTTTATTCCTAGGTATTTTATTCTTTTTGTTGCAGTAGTAAATTGGAGTGTTTCCTTAGTTTCACTTTCATTTGTTTTCATCATTAGTGTATAGGAATGCAAGAGATTTCTGTGCATTAATTTTGTATCCTGATACTTTACCAACTTCATTGATTAGCTCTAGTAGTTTTCTGGCAGCATCTTTAGGATTCTCTATGTATAGTATCATGTCATCTGCAAACAGTGACAGTTTTACTTCTTTTCTGACTTGGATTCATTTTATTTCTTTTTCTTCTCTGATTGCTGTAGCTAAAACTTCCAAAACTATGTTGAATAAGAGTGGTGAGAGTGGGCAACCTTGTCTTGTTCCTGATCTTAGTGGAAACGGTTTCATTTTTTCACTATCGAGAATGATGCTGGCTGTGTGTTTGTCATATATGACCTTTATTATGTTGAGGTAAGTTCCCTCTATGCCTACATTCTGGGTTTTTTTTTATCATAACTAGGTGTTGAATTTTGTAAAAAGCTTTCTCTGCATCTATTGAGATGATCACATGGTTTTTCTCCTTCAACTTGTTAATATGGTGTATCACATTGATTGATTTGCGTATATTGAAAAATCCTTGCATTCCTGTGATAAACCCCACTTGATCATGGGGTATGATCCTTTTAATGTGCTGTTGGATTCTGTTTGCTAGTATTTTGTTGAGGATTTTTGCATCTATGTTCATCAGTGATATTGACTGGTTTTCTTTCTTTGTGACATTTGTTTGGTTTTGGTATCAAGGTGATGGTGGACTCATAGAATGAGTTTGGGGGTGTTCCTCCCTCTGCTATATTTTGGAAGAGTTTGAGAAGGATAGATGTTAACTCTTCTCTAAGTAATTGATAGAACTCGCCTTTTAGCCATCTGGCCCTGGGCTTTTGTTTGTTGGCAGGTTTTTAATGACAGTTTCAATTTCAGTGCTTGTGATTGATCTTTTTATATTTTCTATTTCTTCCTAGTTCAGTTTTGGAAGGTTGTCCTTTTCTAAGAATTTGTCCATTTCTTCCAGGTTGTCCAAAATAGTGGCATATAGTTACTTGTAATAATTTCTCATGATTCTTTGTATTTCTGCAGTGTCAGTTGTTACTTCTTTTTCATTTCTAATATTCTTGCTTTTCATCCCCTCCCCTTTTTTTTTTTTGCTGAGTCTGACTAATGGTTTATAAATTTTCTTTATCTTCTCAAAGTACCAGCTTTTAATTTTATTGACCTTTGTGATTTTTCCTTCATTTCTTTTTCATTTATTTCTGATCTGATCTTTATGATTTCTTGCCTTCTGCTAAATTTGGGGGTTTTTTTTGTTGTTTTTGTTGTTGTTGTTGTTGTTGTTTTTTCTCTAATTGCTGTAGGTGTAAGGTTAGGTTGTTTATTTGAGATATTTCTTATTTTTTAATGTAAGATGGTATTGCTATAAACTTCCCTTTTAAAACTGTTTTTGGTTCATCCCATAGTTTTTGGGTCGTCATGTTTTCATTGTCATTTGTTTCTAGGTATTTTTGATTTCCTCTTTAATTTCTTCACTGATCTCTTGGTTATTAAGTAATGTATGGTTTGGCCTCCATGTGTTTGTAGTTTTTACTGTTTTTTTTTTTATTTTTATTTTTTGCTTTATAACAAATTTAATCAGTTATGTATATACATATGTTCCCATATCCCCTCCCTTTTGCGTCTCCCTCCCACCCTCCCTATCCCACCCCTCCAGGCGGTCACAAAGTACCAAGCTGATCTCCCTGTGCTATGCGGCTGCTTCCCACTAGCTATCTACCTTACGTTTGGTAGTGTATATATGTCCATGCCGCTCTTTCACTTTGTCACAGCTTGCCCTTCCCCCTCCCCATATCCTCAAGTCCATTCTCTAGTGTGTCTGTGTCTTTATTCCAGTCTTACCTCTATGTTCTTCATGACATTTTTTTTCTTAAATTCCATATATATGTGTCAGCATAAAGTATTTGTCTTTCTCTTTCTGACTTACTTCACTCTGTATGACAGACTCTAGGTCCATCCACCTCATTACAAATAGCTCAATTTCATGCCTTTTTATGGCTGAGTAATATTCCATTGTATATATGTGCCACATCTTGTTTACCCATTCATCCGATGATGGACACTTAGGTTGTTTCCATATCTGGGCTATTGTAAATAGGGCTGCTATGAACATTTTGGTACATGTCTCTTTTTGAATTATGGTTTTCTCAGGGTATATGCCCAGTAGTGGGATTGCTGGGTCATATGGTAGTTCTATTTGTAGTTTTTTAAGGAACCTCCATACCGTTCTCCATAGTGGCTGTACCAATTCACATTCCCACCAGCAGTGCAAGAGTGTTCCCTTTTTTCCACACCCTCTCCAGCATTTATTGTTTCTAGATTTCTTGATGATGGCCATTCTGACTGGTGTGAGATGATATCTCATTGTAGTTTTGATTTGCATTTCTCTAATGAGTAAAGATGTTGAGCATCCTTTCATGTGTTTGCTGGCAGTCTGTATATCTTCTGTGGAGAAATGTCTATTTAGGTCTTCTGCCCATTTTTGGATTGGGCTGTTTATATTTTTGTTATTGAGCTGCATGAGCTGCTTATAAATTTTGGAGATTAATCCTTTGTCAGTTGCTTCATTTGCAAATATTTTCTCCCATTCTGAGGGTTGTCTTTTGGTCTTGTTTATGGTTTCCTTTGCTGTGCAAAAACTTTTAAGTTTCATTAGGTCCCATGTGTTTATTTTTGTCTTTATTTCTATTTCTCTAGGAGGTGGGTCATAAAGGATCTTGCTGTGATTTATGTCATACAGTGTTCTGCCTATGTTTTCCTCTAAGAGTTTGATAGTGTCTGGTCTTACATTTAGGTCTTTAATCCATTTTGAGCTTATTTTTGTGTATGGTGTTAGGGAGTGATCTAATCTCATACTTTTACATGTCCCTATCCAGTTTACCCAGCACCACTTATTGAAGAGACTGTCCTTTCTCCACTGTACATTCCTGCCTCCTTTATCAAAGATAAGGTGACCATATGTGCGTGGGTTTATCTCTGGGCTTTCTATCCTGTTCCATTGATCTATCTTTCTGTTTTTGTGCCAGTACCATACTGTCTTGATTACTGTAGCTTTGTAGTATAGTCTGAAGTCAGGGAGCCTGATTCCTCCAGCTCCATTTTTCGTTCTCAAGATTGCTTTGGCTATTCGGGGTCTTTTGTGTTTCCATACAAATTGTGAAATTTTTTGCTCTAGTTCTGTGAAAAATGCCAGTGGTAGTTTGATAGGGATTGCATTGAATCTGTAGATTGCTTTGGGTAGTAGAGTCATTTTCACAATGTTGATTCTTCCAATCCAAGAACATGGTACATCTCTCCATTTATTTGTATCATCTTTAATTTCTTTCATCAGTGTCTTATAATTTTCTGCATACAGGTCTTTTGTCTCCTTAGGTAGGTTTATTCCTAGATATTTTATTCTTTTTGTTGCAATGGTAAATGGGAGCGTTTCCTTGATTTCACTTTCAGATTTTTCATCATTAGAATATAGGAATGCCAGAGATTTCTGTGCATTAATTTTGTATCCTGCAACTTTACCAAATTCATTGATTAGCTCTAGTAGTTTTCTGGTAGCATCTTTAGGATTCTCTATGTATAGTATCATGTCATCTGCAAACAGTGACAGCTTTACTTCTTCTTTTCCCATTTGGATTCCTTTTATTTCCTTTTCTTCTCTGATTGCTGTGGCTAAAACTTCCAAAACTATGTTGAATAAGAGTGGTGAGAGTGGGCAACCTTGTCTTGTTCCTGATCTTAGTGGAAATGGTTTCAGTTTTTCACCATTGAGGACGATGCTGGCTGTGGGTTTGTCATATATGGCCTTTATTATGTTGAGGAAAGTTCCCTCTATGCCTACTTTCTGCAGGGTTTTTATCATAAATGGGTGTTGAATTTTGTCGAAAGCTTTCTCTGCATCTATTGAGATGACCATATGGTTTTTCTCCTTCAATTTGTTAATATGGTGTATCACGTTGATTGATTTGCGTATATTGAAGAATCCTTGCATTCCTGGAATAAACCCCACTTGATCATGGTGTATGATCCTTTTAATGTGCTGCTGGATTCTGTTTGCTAGTATTTTGTTGAGGATTTTTGCATCTATGTTCATCAGTGATATTGGCCTGTAGTTTTCTTTCTTTGTGACATCCTTGTCTTGTTTTGGTATCAAGGTGATTGTGGCCTCGTAGAATGAGTTTGGGAGTGTTCCTCCCTCTGCTATATTTTGGAAGAGTTTGAGAAGGATAGGTGTTAGCTCTTCTCTAAATGCTTGATAGAATTCGCCTGTGAAGCCATCTGGTCCTGGGCTTTGGTTTGTTGGAAGATTTTTTATCACAGTTTCAATTTCAGTGCTTGTGATTGGTCTGTTCATATTTTCTATTTCTTCCTGATTCAGTCTTGGCAGGTTGTGCATTTCTAAGAATTTGTCCATTTCTTCCAGGTTGTCCATTTTATTGGCATAGAGTTGCTTATAGTAATCTCTCATGATCTTTTGTATTTCTGCAGTATCAGTTGTTACTTCTCCTTTTTCATTTCTAATTCTATTGATTTGAGTCTTCTCCCTTTTTTTCTTGATGAGTCTGGCTAATGGTTTATCAATTTTGTTTATCTTCTCAAAGAACCAGCTTTTAGTTTTATTGATCTTTGCTATCGTTTCCTTCATTTCTTTTTCATTTATTTCTGATCTGATTTTTATGATTTCTTTCCTTCTGCTAACTTTGGGATGTTTTTGTTCTTCTTTCTCTAATTGCTTTAGGTGCAAGGTTAGGTTGTTTATTCGAGATGTTTCCTGTTTCTTAAGGTGGGATTGTATTGCTATAAACTTCCCTCTTAGAACTGCTTTTGCTGCATCCCATAGGTTTTGGGTCGTCGTGTCTCCATTGTCATTTGTTTCTAGGTATTTTTTAATTTCCTCTTTGATTTCTTCGGTGATCACTTCGTTATTAAGTAGTGTATTGTTTAGCCTCCATGTGTTTGTATTTTTTACAGATCTTTTCCTGTAATTGATATCTAGTCTCATAGCATTGTGGTCAGAAAAGATACATGATACAATTTCAATTTTCTTAAATTTACCAAGGCTTGATTTGTGACCCAAGATATGATCTATCCTGGAGAATGTTCCATGAGCACTTGAGAAAAATGTGTATTCTGTTGTTTTTGGATGGAATGTCCTATAAATATCAATTAAGTCCATCTTGTTTAATGTATCATTTAAAGCTTGTGTTTCCTTATTTATTTTCATTTTGGATGATCTGTCCATTGGTGAAAGTGGGGTGTTAAAGTCCCCTACTATGAGTGTGTTACTGTTGATTTCTCCTTTTATGGCTGTTAGTATTTGCCTTATGTATTGAGGTGCTCCTATGTTGGGTGCATAAATATTTACAATTGTTATATCTTGTTCTTGGATCGACCCCTTGATCATTATGTAGTGTCCTTCTTTGTCTCTTCTAGTAGTCTTTATTTTAAAGTCTATTTTGTCTGATATGAGAATTGCTACTCCAGCTTTCTTTTTGTTTCCATTTGCATGGAATACCTTTTTCCATCCCCTTACTTTCAGTCTGTATGTGTCTCTAGGTCTGAAGTGGGTCTCTTGTAGACAGCATATATATGGGTCTTGTTTTTGTATCCATTCAGCCAATCTGTGTCTTTTGGTGGGAGCATTTAGTCCATTTACATTTAAGGTAATTATTGATATGTATGTTCCTATTCCCATTTTCTTAATTGTTTTGGGTTCGTTATTGTAGGTCTTTTCCTTCTGTTGTGTTTCTTGCCTAGAGAAGTTCCTTTAGCATTTGTTGTAAAGCTGGTTTGGTGGTGCTGAACTCTCTCAGCTTTTGCTTGTCTGTAAAGGTTTTAATTTCTCCATCAAATCTGAATGAGATCCTTGCTGGGTAGAGTAGTCTTGGTTGCAGGTTTTTCTCCTTCATCCCTTTAATTATGTCCTGCCACTCCATTCTGGCTTGTAGAGTTTCTGCTGAGAGATCAGCTGTTATCCTGATGGGGATTCCCTTGTGTGTTATTTGTTGTTTTTGCCTTGCTGCTTTTAATATGATTTCTTTGTGTTTAATTTTTGACAGTTTGATTAATATGTGTCTTGGCGTATTTCTCCTTGGATTTATTCTGTATGGGACTCTCTGTGCCTCCTGGACTTGATTAACTATTTCCTTTCCCATATTAGCGAAGTTTTCAACTATAATCTCTTCAAATATTTTCTCAGTCCCTTTCTTTTTCTCTTCTTCTTCTGGAACCCCTATAATTCGAATGTTGTTTCCTTTAATGTTGTCCCAGAGGTCTCTGAGACTGTCCTCTGTTCTTTTCATTCTTTTTTCTTCATTTTGCTCTGCAGCAGTTATTTCCACTATTTTATCTTCCGCCTCACTTATCCGTTCTTCTGCCTCAGTTATTCTGCTATTGATCCCATCTAGAGTATTTTTTATTTCATTTATTGTGTTTTTCATCGATGCTTGATTCATCTTTAGTTCTTCTAGGTCCTTGTTAACTGTTTCTTGCATTTTGTTTATTCTATTTCCAAGATTTTGGATCTGGGAAATAGAATCTTTGATCATCTTTACCATCATTATTCTGAATTCTTTCTCAGGTAGACTGCCTATTACCTCTTCATTTGTTAGGTCTGGTGGGTTTTTATCTTGTTCCTTCTCCTGCTGTGTGTTTTTCTGTCTTCTCATTTTGCTTATGTTACTGTGTTTGGGGTCACCTTTTTGCAGGCTGCAGGTTCGTAGTTCCCGTTGTTTTTGGTGTCTGTCCCCAGTGGCTAAGGTTGGTTTAGTGGGTTGTGTAGGCTTCCTGGTGGAGGGGACTAGTGCCTGTGTTCTGGTGGATGAGGCTGGATCTTGTCTTTCTGGTGGGCAGGTCCACGTCTGGTGGTGTGTTTTGGGGTGTCTGCGGACTTTTTATGATTTTAGGCAGCCTCTCTGCTAATGGGTGGCGTTGTGTTCCTGTCTTGCTAGTTGTTTGGCATAGGGTGTCCAGCACTGTAGCTTGCTGGTCGTTGAGTGAAGCTGGGTGCTGGTGTTGAGATTGAGATCTCTGGAAGATTTTCGCCATTTGATATTATGTGGAGCTGGTAGGTCTCTTGTGGACCAGTGTCCTGAGATTGGCTCTCCCACCTCAGAGGCACAGCACTGACTCCTGGCTCCTCAATTTGGGATGATTTGTTGTCTATTCATGTATTCCACAGATGCAGGGTACATCAAGTTGATTATGGAGCTTTAATCCTGCTTCTGAGGCTGCTGGGAGAGGTTTCCCTTTCTCTTCTTTGTTCTCACAGCTCCTGGGTCTCAGCTTTGGATTTGGCCCCGCCTCTGCGTGTAGGTCGCCGGAGGGCGTCTGTTCTTCGCTCAGACAGGACAGGGTTAAAGGAGCTGCCTCTTCGGGGACTCTGGCTCACTCAGGCCGGGCGGGAAGGAGGGGCACGGAGTGTGGGGCGAGCCTGCAGCGGCAGAGGTCGGCGTGACATTGCACCAGCCCGAGGCGCGCCGTGCGTTCTCCCAGGGAAGCCGGGCATGGATCCCGGGACCCCGGCAGTGTCGGGCTGCACAGGCTCCTGGAAGGGCGGTGTGGACAGTGACCTGCGCTCGCACACAGGCTTCTTGGCGGCGGCAGCAGCAGCCCCAGCATCCCACGCCCGTCACTGGGCTCCGTGCTTTCAGTCGTGACTCGCGCCCGTCTGTGGAGCCCCTTTAAGCAGCGCTCTTAATCCCCTCTCCTCGTGCACCAGGAAACAAAGAGGGAAGAAAAAGTCTCTTGCCTCTTCGGCAGCTCCAGAGTTTTCCCGGACTCCCTCCCGGCTAGCTGTGGCACATTAGCCCCCTTCAGGCTGAGTTCTCGCCGCCAGCCCCAGTCCTCTCCCTGCGCTCTGACCGAAGCCCGAGCCTCAGCTTCCAGCGCCGCCCGTTCCGGCGGGCGAGCAGACAAGCCTCTCGGGCTGGTGAGTGCTGCTCGGCACCGATCCTCTGTGCGGGGATCTCTCCGCTTTGCCCTACCCAGGTATGTGGGGAGTTTCTTGCCCTTTGGGAGGTCTGGGGTCTTCTGCCAGCGTTCAGTAGGTGTTCTGTAGGAGTTGTTCCACGTGTAGCTGTATTTCTGGTGTATCCGTGGGGAGGAAGGTGATCTTTACTGTTTTTTTTTTTTCCTCTAATTGATATCTAGTCTCATAGCATCAGAAAAGATACTTGATAGGATTTCAATTTTCTTAAGTTTACAAAGGCTTGATTTGTGACCCAAGATATGATCTATCCTGGAGAATGTTCCATTGGCACTTGAGAAGAAAGTGTATTCTGTTGTTTTAGGATAGAATGTCCTGTAAATATCAATTAAGTCCATCTTGTTTAATGTATCATTTAAAGCTTCTGTTTCCTTATTTATTTTCATTTTGGATGATCTGTCCATTGGTGAAAGTGGGGTGTTAAAGTTCCCTGCTATGATTGTGTTACTGTCGATTTCCCATTTTATGGCTGTTAGCATTTTCCTTATATATTGAGGTACTCCTATGTTCGGGGCATAAATATTTTCAATTGTTATATCTTCTTCTTGGATTGATCCCTTGATTATTATGTAGTGTCCTTCTTTTTCTCTTGTAATAGTCTTTGTTTTAAAGTCTATTTTGTCTGATATGAGAATTGCTATTCAGCTTTCTTTTGATTTCCCTTTGCATAGAATATCTTTTTCTATCCCCGCACTTTCAGTCTCTATGTGACCCCAGGTCTGAAGTGGGTCCTTTGTAGACAGCATATATACAGGTCTTGTTTTTGTATCCATTCAGACAGTCTATGTCTTTTGGTTGCAGCATTTAATCCATTTACATTTAAAGTAATAATCGATATGTATGTTCCTATTACCATTTTCTTAATTGTTTTGGGTTTGTTATTGTAAGTCTTTTCCTTCTCTTGTGTTTTCTGCCTAGAGAAGTTCCTTTAGCATTTGTTGTAAAGCTGGTTTGGTCGTGCTGAATTCTCTTAGTTTTTGCTTGTCTGTAAATGTTTTAATTTCTCCATCGAATCTGAATCAGATTCCTGCTGAGTAGAGTAATCTTGGTTTCAGATTTTTCCCTTTCATCACTTTAAATATGCCCTGGTACTCCTTTCTGGCTTGCAGAGTTTCTTCTGAAAGTTCAGCTGTTAACCTTATGGATATTCCCTTGTATGTTACTTGTTGTTTTTCCCTTGCTGCTTTTAATATTTTTTCTTTGTATTTAATTTTTAGTAGTTTAATATGTGTCTTGGCATGTTTCTCCTTGGATTTATCCTGGATTGGACTCTCTGCTCTTCCTGGGCTTGATTAACTATTTCCTTTCCCATATCAGGGAAGTTTTCAACTATAATATCTTCAAATATTTTCTCAGTCCCTTTCTTTCTCTCTTCTTCTTCTGGGACCCCTATTATTCGAATGTTAGTGCGTTTAATGTTGTACCAGATGTCTCTGAGACTGTCCTCTATTCTCTTCATTCTTTTTCTTTACTCTGGTCTGCAGTATTTATTTCCACTATTTTATCTTCCAGGTCACTTATCCATTCTTCTGCCTCAATTATTCTGCTATTGATTCCTTCTAGAGAATTTTAAATTTCATTTATTGTGTTGTTAATCATTGTTTGTTTGCTCTTTAATTTTTCTAAATCCTTCTTAAATGTTTCTTGTATTTTCTCAATCCTATTTCCAGGACTTTGGACCATCTTTACAATCCTTTTCTGCATTCTTTTTCAGGTAGACTGCCTATTCCTCTTCATTCATTTGGTCTGGTGGGTTTTTACCTTGCTCCTTCATCTGCTGTTTGTTTCTCTGTCTTCTCACTTTGCTTAACTTTGTTTGGGGTATCCTTTTTGCAGGCTGCAGGTTCATAGTTCCCATTATTTTTGGTGTCTGCCCCCAGTGGCTAAGGTTGGTTCAGTGGGTTGTGTAGTTTTCCTGGTGGAGGGGACTAGTGCCTGTGTTCTGGTGGATGAGGCTGGATCTTGTGTTTCTGGTGGGCATGTCCACATCCGGCGGTGTGTTTTGAGGTGTCTGTGACCTTATTATGATTTTAGGCAGCGTCTCTGCTAATGGGTGGGGTTGTGTCCCTATCTTCCTAGTTGTTTGGCGTAGGGTGTCCAGCATTGTAGCTTGCTGGTGTTGAGTGGAGCTGGGTCTTGGAGTTGAGATGGAGATCTCTGGGAGATTTTTGCCATTTGATATTATGTGGAGCTGGCAGGCCTCTGGTGGACCAATGTCCGAACTTGGCTCTCCCATTTCAGAGGCACAGGCCTGATATCCGCCTGGAGCACCAACACCCTGTCATCCACATAGGTCAGAATAAAAGGGAGAAAAATGGAAAGAAAGAAAGAAAAAATAAAATAAAATAAAGTTCTTAAAATAAAAAAGAAAAGTAATTATTAAAAATAAAAAAGTAATTAAAAAAAGAAAGAAAGAAAGAAGAGAGCAACCAAACCAAAAAAACAAATCCATGAATGAAAACAAATGCTAAAAACTATACTAAAAATAATGAACAACAACAAAAATAAAACCCAGAAAAACGGACTGACAGAACCCTAGGACAAATGGTAAAAACAAAGCTATACAGAAAAAATCATACACAGAAGTCTACACATACACACTCCCAAGAGAAATAATTAAAAAAATATGTATATTGTTGCTCCAAAAGCCAACTTAATTTGGGATGATTCGTTGTCTATTCATGTATTCCACAGATGCAGGGTACATCAAGTTGATTGTGGAGATTTAATCCACTGCTCCTGAGGCTGCTGGGAGATATTTCCCTTTCTTTTCTTTGTTTGCTCTGCTCCAGGGGTTGCTTTGGATTAGGCCCCTCCTCTGCGTGTAGGTCACCTGAGGGCGTCTGTTTCCCTCACACAGGACGGAGTTAAAGGAGCAGCTGATTCGGGGGCTCTGGCACACTCAGGCCGAGGGAGGGGGAGATACTGACGCAGGGCGAGGCTTCGGTGGCAGAGTCCAGCAGGACATTGCACCAGCCTGAGGCACACATGTGTTCTCCCTGGGAAGTTGTCCCTGGATCACGGGACCCTGGCAGTGGTGGGCTGCACAGGCTCTCGGAAGGGGAGGTGTGGATAGTGACCTGTGCTTGCACACAGACTTCTTGGTGTCTCCAGCAGCAGCCTTAGCATCTCATGCCCGTCTCTGGGGTCTGCGCTGATAGCTGCAGCTCGCTCCTGTCTCTAGAGCTTGTTTAGTCTGCGCTCTTAATTCCCTCTCCTCGTGCACTGCAAAACAAAGAGGCAAGAAAAAGTATCTTGCCTCTTCGGCAGGTGCAGACCGTTTCCCAGACTCCCTCCCAGCTAGCTGTGGCACACTAGCCCCTTCAAGCTGTGTTCACGCAGCCAACCCCAGTCCTCTCCCTGGGATCCGCCTGAAGCTCAAGCCTCAGCTCCCAGCCTCCGCCCGCCCCAGCAGGTGAGCAGACAAGCTCCTCGGGCTGGTGTGTGCTGGTCGGCACCAATCCTCCATGCAGGAATCTCTCTGCTTTGCCCTCTGCACCCCTGTGGCTGCACTCTCCTCCATGGCTCCGAAGCTCCCCCCTCTGCCACCCACAGTTTCCACCTGCAAAGGGGCTTCCTAGTGTGTTGAAACATTTCCTCCTTCACAGCTCCCTCCCACTGTTGCAGGCCCCATCCCTATTCTTTTGTCTCTGTTTTTTCTTTTGCCCTACCCAGGTACGTGGGGTGTTTCTTGCCCTTTGTGAAGTCTGAGGTCTTCTGCCAGCGTTCAGTGGGTGTTCTATAGGAGTTGTTCCACATGTAGATGTATTTCTGATGTATCTGTGGGGAGGAAGGTGATTTCCCTGTCCCACTCTTCCACCATCTTGAAGCTCCTCCTCAAAGCATAATGTATTTTTATGACATTGTCTCACTAAATAAATTGAGCTAAATGTAAGGAAGTTGCTTCCTGAATGAACTTTTTAAAAATCTTCTATATAAGTTAAATGTATTTTTTGACTCAGAGTACTGTATTTAATAACACACATTACTGAGAGAACATTAACTTAGTTAATCTCTAAATATAAACTGTTGTTAGTATAAATCTGTGGATCTATAACTGTTAGCATTGTTATATTTTCACACATTGAAAAACTAAATCCAAAAATGTTACACGTATATTTTATTGATATTGTGGCATTAATTTCAATGTGAAGTAATCACCTCTGTATTGTTTTAAGTCACCAGTGGTTCTTGTTTTGTATTTTCCTACTTCTATGTTCCTATCGCACACATATACATACCTACACACACATACACACAGTCACACACACATTTAGGTGCTCTTTTTTATTTGCCCCTGCCTTCTTATTCTTTGCTTTCCCCTCATTTTGTGCATTTGTTGATGTCTACAGAAACAGAAAGACATCAGATCTTCATAGTTTTAACAGTCATTCTTGTTCTTACAAATGTGTTAAGAATCACTTTATCTTGGGTTGTAAATTATTCTTCTTTATGCCACAATGTGGTTACATAAAATCTTATTATAATTTTTATATGATAGTAGAAAAATGTGAAAATATGGAGGAAGATGAAGAAGAAGGAAAAGAAGTAGAATAAAAAGGGAAAAGAGGAGAGGAAGTACATTTTAGATGAAGATAATGTAGTGTGCCTCTAAGTAAAATCCAACTGAAACCCTTTGTTTCACTCCATGGTTGATTACAAAGTAGAAAACAATTATTGAAAACAGAGTTATCATTACACTATCCTGGGCATGTTATACTGTGTCTTCTATACTCAGGTCTTATTCAGTACCCTGTACTGGGGTACTGGAGGTAATAAAGAATAAGCTCTCCACTGCTGTCAAGAAGCTCACTACATATTAGGAGACACCCTGCATGAGTGGGAACCTATCATAGCAAGGTGAGGTGTGTGAGAAGTTCAGGAAGAATACAAAAGACTAATCAATATATTCTGTCCAGGATGTTACAAGAAGATTTCCAGTTGTGGGAAGAGGTATTTGAGTTGGAATTTAAAGGATAAAAGGATTTCTTCCAACAGAAATATGGAGGAAGGGCAAAGCAAATAACTTAAGCAAAAGTAATCAAACATAAGCAAATATAAGGCATATAACATTTAAGGCAAAATGAAAACAAACAAACAAAACCTAAATTTCTTGGAGGAGAATGACAGGTGATAGATCCAGTATAGATTATATAAGGATTTCGCTGATATTGGACCAGTTTCCAGGTTTCTTGTTTAATGGTGCCTGTTATATTGAAGGAGTTTGATAATACTGTTGAGTTCAGTTATTTGAATTAAGTTGATCTATCTAATTTACAGATTATATTTTACATTTTCTTATACTTCTAAAGATCTGTTATGCAAAAATGTTGTTTTATATTTAGGAGTTTATTTATTGTGTTCTTAGGTTTTTTTCTATATGTAATTTTAGCAAAGCTTTCTGCTTCTCTGATTTGCACAGGTCACTGCCACATTTCCAGAGTTCCCCAACATGTCTTTGAAGGTGTGCACACAAATTTGAACCTGTTGTGGACATAACTTCCTTGCTTGCCACCATGATTGAACATTTTATTTGCTGCTCTGATCTCTGTTTCAATGTACTGTGCCCAGCATGTCCACAGTACTTAATTTTTAGCTCTTTAATTAGCAGCTGAAATGATCTTGTAAATAAATGAACGCTTATTGAGCACTTACTATGGCCTAGGTATTATGCTACCTGTTTTATATTTGTTAACTCAATAATTATCATAAATCTTTCAATGGCAAAACACAAACGGTCAGAGAAGTAAGTCCTTGGAACCAAATCACACGACAGTAGGTGATTATATTGAAATCCAATCAAATTTTGTTAGAATCAAGGCATTCTCTCTACAGTTTACTGATTCTCCACTAAGAGGGACCAAAAGTCGGAATTCAAAATACACAGGGAGTGTCAAGATAAAGGCTGCAGAAGATACATATGCTCCACTAAATCTTCCAGATTGCTCATTACAGAAGTAGAAGAGTTTAATTGGGCTAATCACTAAAATCTAGTAATAATAGAGAGACAAACTGGAACAAATGACACAAGAATTTATCAGTGACTGGACAATAAAAATGAAGCTACTTAGGAGCCCAGTGATTCTTAACCACATTTGAGTTAACTAGATTATTCTCGTATTATGTAAGATGTTTCACTGTGGTTAGAACATTGGGAGTCTGATATAGAAAAGGAAGAGAACAAATGAACTTGACATACTGTAATATATTAAAGTATAACATCTGTCATTAATAAATCATTTTATAATATCTTCAACCTAAATTTGATTCTATATTGAGGATATGGTTAAAGGAGACATAAAAGAATGAGGTTACCTAGTTCAAAAGAAAGGAAGAAGCCTGGAAATATAATAACGGTTTAGGAAATAGATATTCAAAAATAACTGGCAGATGCACAAGGAAAATCTGAGTTGTATATAGTGCTGCTCTGCATAAAACATAGAAAACAATAGTATTCTTGTAATTGCTTTTGGGTATTGATATTTACATCCATCAGTAATTTGCTTGATAAAAATAGTTGTGATGTATTATTGAAATATAGAACACTGAATCCTTTGAAATTCTATTTTACAAATAAAAACAATAAATTGTAATTATTACTTTGCTTTCACTGCTTATTTCAATTCCCAAGTTACTAAGAATTAAGGAAAAACTTCTTATTTTGAAACATTTAATGAAAGAATTTGTGCATCTATATGTGTGTGTGTGTAAAAAAGAGAAAGAATAAATGAAGTTATTTACTCTAACATCATATCGCATATTTTAATAAATTTACTTTCTATCCTAATTGTCAGAAATATGTTACTGAACTTTGACTCTCAATTTCAAACACTATGACTCACAAATGCATCTTTCCTTTCGTATTAACTATTTTCCCCCTCTGCCCCCAGCAATGTTTTCTGATTCTCTTTAAGAAGTTAGTCCCCAGAACGATCAAGACAAACAGAATTCCTGACCCCGATTTGAGAAGCCATGCTTTGTTTTAACTGAGATGATTCTGTATTGCTGTAATGAGATTTCAGCCCATTACTTATTGTACTTAGTCAACTCAAATTCAGAATATAAAAGCTTTTCATTCACCAAGGGATTTATTTTTGCCATCTTTAAAAATAACAAATGTCTTACATGGGCTTTTATCAAGCTCTATTTTTTTCCCCTGAAGATTTGTATCTTGACTAACATCATCGCTTCATCACTTATGCTGCCCTTTTGGTCAATAAAATAAAATTCACACCCTATGAAGGTTACCAGTTAAGTTCTCTATTAAGAATAATGAGAGGGCTTCCCTGGTGGTGCAGTGGTTGAGAGTCCGCCTGCCGATGCACGGGACATGGGTTCGTGCCCCGGTCCGGGAAGATCCCACCTGCCACGGAGCAGCTAGGCCCGTGAGCCATGGCTGCTGAGCTTGCGCATCCGGAGCCTGTGTTCTGCAACGGGAGAGGCCACAACAGTGAGAGGCCTGCATACTGCAAAAAAAAAAAAAAAAAAAAAAGGAAAGAAAGAAAAAAAAGAATAATGTGGAAAAATATCAGTGCCAATATCAAAGAAATAAATGGAGTCCACAGAGAAAGACCTTCTTACTCTGTCAGCCACATGAAACAATTTGACACTATTTTTGAAGTAAAGGATTTGTACCTGCCAGGAGCCAGAAGCCTCTCACTATTATTCTTCCATTCACTACCCAGGGCTGCTATTTGGTCTTAAGCTGTCACAGTTCCATACAAAGGAGTGGCTTTCAGTTCTGGACCCAGATGATATAAATCTGCATATCCACGCAATGTGCTCAGGACCCTGGATTCAAAAATTCTTTAAGTGATTCTCATGAGTGGCATAATGTGGGTACCATTAACATATATTTGTTCCTTCTATGTCTCCATGCCAAAACAGAACCACTCTGTCTTCACACTCTGAAAATATGACATAAAGTGTGCAGAGCATGGGTAGGGATTGTTCTGTGGTGAAGAGGATTGGGCTAACTTTATATGTTCCTTCTTGAGTCATCCCCACTATGAAAGTGAGGTGAGACAGAACAAGGGGGCAGTCCTTTCCAGTACTGTTTTTTGAAGAATACCTCCACACCCCATATTCTTTAAGACATAAATTCTCATAAATTCTCAATTACCAGATGCCACTCTAACCAAGTGATAAAGGTTTACATCACAAGTAATAAAAATTAATGACATTATAAGCCCCTTGATATGAGCCACTGAGAAGAATGCTATATAATTTCTATGGTATCCTTGACAAAAAATAAATAGCTTCATTCCAATCACATGAAAATATCAGAAAAACACAAATCAGGGACATTCAACAACATATCTGACTACTTTTCACAAATATCAAGACCATTGAGGACAAGCAAAGACTGATTCATTGTTACACATCCAGGGACACCAAGAAAGTCTATCAACAAAGTACAAGGTGGAATTCTGCATAAGATCATTAAATAGAAAAAGAATCATTAGTGGAAACGCTGATGACATTTTATAAGGTCTGTAGTTAATTATATTGAACCAATGTTATTTTTATGATCTTGATCATTTTACTAAGTTTATGTAAGGTGCTGATCTCAGGGCAGCTTGGGAAGAAATGTACACAAGAAACTGCTGTACTATGTTTGCAACCTGTCTGTGTCTAAAATTAATTCAAACAAAAATATTTTAAAAAACAAATAAATAGATAAATTATCTATTTTTCACAAGTAAAGCAATTTTCAAGGGGAGAAAGCAGTCCAAATCAGTACACACAAAACTCAACAGTAAGTATAGTCTAGTACTTATCTTCTGATAATGAAATCTACAAGTAGCACATTTTATCAGAAGCAAAGTGGACACTGAAATGGGACAAGAGCATTTCCTGTACCAGGCATATTGATAAACACAAGATCTTCATCTACTCTGCTTTGCTAGATGATAAAATTGGTTAATAGAAACAAAACACTTAGAACACTGCCTGGGATGCCATAAGCATTATATAAGTGGTGGCAATTATTTTAATTGCTAAAGAAAGAATAAAAGTGAAAACAAGCCACTTTACTGCAGTAGTAAAGGCTGTTTTCTTAGATATTCAAAATGAAAAACAAACTGCTGGAAATCATTTTATACAGTAAGAAGAAGTACATTTCATTTTTGCTGTTAAAATTAATTTTAAATATATTTAATGAGCAATTAATATGCATCAGACAATGTTCTGGGCACCAGGGATGTTAAAAACAAAACAAATCCATTCTGTACTTTCATTGGGAATAACTAAAAATAAGCAATAATTCTCAATATGTCCTATAAAGTGATTCAATACAAAACATACAAACAAGCCATACTTAACTGCATCATGGTAAAAAAAAAAAAAAATGCTACAGTTAGTATCCAGAGAACAGAAGGCAGGGAGAAATTTATCTTCAAAAATACCAAAATGAGGATAGATTCAGATTTCTCTTATTTAAATTATCTGAAGCATATGGAGAAACTTTTGAGAATTTTGAGGGATAACTGAAGAATTCTCTAGAAAGACATTAATAACAATGATGATAACAACAGCCATGCTACTTTTATGGATAAAGATGATAACAATACATCAGAAAAATAATTATTGTAATCAACAGTTGATTACATGTCTTCTTTATGAAGGCTATATAATTAAAGCTTCAAAACAATCCTATGAGTTGGATGGATATTAGTTCTATTGTTTGTAGATGAACACTGATTTCAGACAGGTCAATTGCCTGTTATTACACTAATAGTAGGATTCAATATCAGTATTATTGTAATAATAAACAAGTAACAATTCAGATGGAAAAGCCATAGAACAATATTATCAAATACAAAGGGGTTCATAAGATGCATTGTCCAGCCCATTTACCCTTCCTGGAATGATTATCTGAAAACATACTATTCTGCAAAGAGATGGTAATGTTGGAGAAATTCATATAGGGGAAAGTTTTAGAAAAGAATGGAGTAGTTAGGGCTAAAGAACTAGCAATCTTACAGAGGAGTTAAGAGTTCATGGGTCATATTGACTTCATGTAAAAATCTGTTTCTGTTAAATAATGGCTACAGAAACTTGTTCTTTAATCTCTGATTCAAGTAACGTGGAGACTATAATAACCCCCACCCCATATCCTGAAAAAATAAAGGAAAAAAACTTTTAACACTCTTAGAACAGGGTCATGTATGTTGTAAGCCTAAGTTAATGTAAGCTTGTAGTATTATTACCAAATATTGGAAATGGCTAGACAAAGAGGGAAGCCCAGATGAGTTATGAAAACATTATAACAAAATTTAGATTGTTAATGTTAACTGAAATTATTAAAAGAAATATAACAAAATCATCATTCTAGGGACAGGTTATAAAATTCCTTTTAAAGAATTTGTTTACAAAATATATTGTAATTTTTTTCAGATTATTTTCTTCATGTAGTCTTTTAGTGACTTGTGTAATCATAATTGAATCATTTTATACTGAGGGCTTAAATTTCATAACAAAAAGAACAAAAAATTTAAATAAATGAACTCAATTGCTTATGAGAGGGATTTTTTAGAGATGATTCAATAACTACTGCTTGAAATGCTAGCAGAAATAATTTAAATATTTAATTGTATGATTCTGAGAAAGATAACTAATAATATGTAAAAGTGATTGGCTACTCCTGCAATGTTAGGTGCAACATTCATCCCTAAATGAAAAGGAAGTAATTAAAGTCCATGAAGAAAAACAAAAACAAAACAAGACTTTGCCAACTTGAGGGAGCCCTGAGAAACAGTCACAAATTCTGTTTCCAGCAGCTAGGGAGCTGCTCAGGGCCTTTTAAGAGAAATCCTTAAGAAATGGTTAACAATTTTAAAATTGTATGTTCAAATAAAAGCTATGTGTAGGAGAGGGTCTGGTAAGTGTACTAAATCTTATAGAAAGCTACAGACATAACATATACACATGTTTGCATGCACATACACATTCACATATTCTATAACATTTTAGAAAACTATGTATATAACCCCAAACTAAGTGAAAGTGATGTACACATTTGGTATCTTGAATTAACAGAGAGGAGATAAATGCATATATTTCTTAAAACAGAAATATTATATTTGAAAGTGTCAGACTGAAAATCAGAAATGTTGGATTGAACTAACACATGTAAGATTTAAAGAACACACAGGGGCTTCCCTGGTTGCATAGTGGTTGAGAGTCCGCCTGCCGATGCAGGGGACACAGGTTCATGCCCCGGTCCGGGAAGATCCCACATGCCGCAGATCGGCTGGGCCCGTGAGCCATGGCCACTGAGCCTGCGCGTCCGGAGCCTGTGTTCCGCAATGGGAGAGGCCACAACAGTGAGAGGCCCACATACCGCAAAAAAAAACACACACACACAAAAAAACAAAGAACACATAAAAATATGAGTAGAATAGGAATACAAATGATAAATAACCATTTCAAAGAACATTCTAATTAGTTAATAATCAAAATATGAAAGTTAAAACTAGATACCAGCTTAAGATATTTTTAAATATATATGTTTAAAGTAACACTTAGTTCTGGAGAAAGTATGATGAGAGATCATAAAATATATCCCAAACTCTGAGGGTTAGGGAAACCTAAATTCTACCAACAGAAAGTATGGTAAATAACTGGTATGGTAAATAATAATGTGGTAAATAACATATGATATATCCATATAATGGGCTACTGTGTAGCCATTTGAAATTATGTTTTTCAGTTTTGTGACCTAAGGAACACTTATTATCCCATGTTAAAAGAAAATAGATACATAGCAAGCAAAATGGATAGATAGCAAGATAAATTGCAGACATCAGTACAATTTTCCTGTATATTTTAGCATGTAAATTGTTGACTAGAACTCAATATTTGTTTACAGATTTTTGTTGTTGTTTGGTCTTCAAATTTAAATAAAATGTTTTAATTGTCGCTTTAATTTTTCCCTTTTATTTAATTTTTTTTTGTTTTGAAGTAATTTTATGCTTATAAAAATTTACAAAAATAGTACAGATAATTCACATAAACCTTTACCCAGCTCTCCCAAGGATTAACATCTTACTTAACCACAGTAAAGTTATCAATACTAGCAAAAGAGCATTGATAAAATACACTAAGTAGTCTATATACTGCATTAAAATTGCACCAATTTCCAACTAATATCCCTTTTTAATTTAGGCTCCAATTCAGGATCACACATTGCATTTAGTCATGTGTCTGTTTTCTTACATAACCTTGACACTCCTGGAGTGCACTGGTCAGTTATTTTGTAAAATATTCTTCAATTTGATTTTGCCTGATGTTCACTCATGATTAAATTCATATTTTCCTGCAAGAAGAGCACAAACTTGTCTTTATAGGTGCAGCATATATGGAGTGATATGATAGATTTCCATGGAGAAACTTGACACACACCAACTTTACTAAGTGGTCTTATCTTTTTGAAGGAGAATTCAGAAGAGGATATGTGGAGCTAACATCTTAACTATACTTCCTGAAATTATAATTGTTTAGGTGGTTTTATCACCAGGCTTCCATTTGACGTTTTTCTTAACATGTGACTGACAGTTTAATTTGCCATCACATACAACCAGCATTACTCTAACTTTGTAGTTCTGCTTCTAGAAGTTTATTTCAGGAATTGCATACAAACCATATTTTGTACTTAATGACTCAACTTTCCAGTACATATTCCTATATTTTGTAAGCTTCTGAAGACATATAGTATACATGTTTTATACTTTTTTGAACTCTCCTTGAAAATAATTTGTACACAGTGTGTACTGAATTAATGATTCTGAACGCTGAATGGTTACCTGACTAACAAGTTAAAAGTGGAAATACCAGCTTTAGAATCTGGTGAAAATATTTCAGTTTTCTAAAGAGCCCTCAAAAATATCTCTATAGGCTTCCAAAGCAAGGAACAAGGACTGTATAAGCTGCCATCTGAATTATTTTTCTTATGTAATTTAGAAAACAAATGGACTTGTGTTCTAATTACACTTTTATATGGCTACTTAACATTTTTTATACCAGTTTTTTCCTAAAATGCATTATGCAAAAAAGTTCTTAAACAGTTATCATAGAAAGAGGGAATAGAAATAAAATCAACCTAGTCAAATCAACAAGATACAGTATTTTTGTGTCTTTATATTATCACACTTATTTTATTTTATTTTAATTTTTTTAACATCTTTATTGGGGTATAATTGCTTTACAATGGTGTGTTAGTTTCTGCTTTATAACAAAGTGAATCAGTTATACATATACATATGTTCCCACATCTCTTCTCTCTTGCATCTCCCTCCCTCCCACCCTTCCTAGCCCACCCCTTTAGGTGGTCACAAAGCACTGAGCTGATCTCCCTGTGCTATATGGCTGCTTCCCACTAGCTATCTACCTTATGTTTGGTAGTGTATATATGTCCATGACACTCTCTCACTTTGTCACAGCTTACCCTTCCCCCTCCCCATATCCTCAAGTCCATTCTCTACTAGGTCTGTGTCTTTATTCCTGTCTTACCCCTAGGTTCTTCATGACATTTTTTTTTCTTAGGTTCTGTATATATGTGTTAGCATATGGTATTTGTCTTTCTCTTCCTGACTTACTTCACTCTGTATGACAGACTCTAGTTCCATCCACCTCACTGCAAATAACTCAATTTCGTTTCTTTTTATGGCTGAGTAATATTCCATTGTATATATGTGCCACATCTTCTTTATCCATTCATCTGACGATGGACACTTATGTTGCTTCCATCTCCTGGCTATTGTAAGTAGAGATGCAATGAATATTTTGGTACATGACTCTTTTTTTTTTAATACATACACTAAGCAAAATTTAATTGATATAATCGAGAAATATTCAGATCAAATGCTGTTGTGTTACATAACACAACTCTACAGTAACTCCCTTTTATTTTTTTTTACTTTTTTATTTTTTATTTATTTTTTTATTGAAGTATAGTTGATTAACAAGTTGTATATTTTTTTCTGCTTTATAACAAATTTAATCAGTCATACATATACATATGTTCCCATATCCCCTCCATTTTGCGTCTCCCTCCCACCCTTCCTATCCCACCCCTCCAGGCGGTCACAAAGCATGGAGCTGATCTCCCTGTGCTATGTGGCTGCTTCCCACTAGCTATCTAACTTACATTTGGTAGTGTATATATGTCCATGCCGCTCTTTTGCTTTGTCACAGCTTACCCTTCCCCCTCCCCATATCCTCAAGTCCATTCTCTAGTAGGTCTGTGTCTTTATTCCCGTTTTACCCCTATGTTCTTTATGACATTTTTTTTTCTTAAATTCCATATATATGTGTCAGCATACAGTATTTGTCTTTCTCTTTCTGACTTACTTCACTCTGTATGACAGACTCTAGGTCCATCCACCTCATTACAAATAGCTCAATTTCATTTCTTTTTATGGCTGAGTAATATTCCATTGTATATATGTGCCACATCTTCTTTAACCATTCATCCGATGATGGACACTTAGGTTGTTTCCATCTCCGGGCTATTGTAAATAGGGCTGCTATGAACATTTTGGTACATGACTCTTTTTGAATTATGGTTTTCTCAGGGTATATTCTTAGTAGTGGGATTGCTGGGTCATATGGTAGTTATATTTGTCACTTTTTAAGGAACCTCCATACTGTTCTCCATAGTGGCTGTATCGATTTACATTCTCACCAGCAGTGCAAGAGTGTTCCCTTTTCTCCACACCCTCTCCAGCATTTATTATTTCTAGATTTTTTGATGATGGCCATTCTGACCGGTGTTATCACACTTATTTTAGTTCAACATCTGTTGAATGACATCTCAGGCTATATTTTGGGATGTGTGACAATTTTTTTCACGAATTCTTTACTCACAAATCAGGATGTTTCCATTAATTGTGATCTGTAAAGGATGCATTTAACTCAGGGCAGATGCTGAGCAGCATGAGTATGGAACTATGGCAGGTACAAAATAGCACATGAAATTCACAAGTAGGCATGGATGGCCAGATGATATTGGCATCTGAGAGATTTATTACACCAACTTGGCAATAAATCATGTGTGATCACTAATTTAATACACAAAACTGGTCCAGAAAAATGTTTATGTTAAACAAATTTCCTCTCCAAATATCAGGTGCAACATATTTTATACATAGTCTCATTTCCCTGTTGAGAGAACCAAATACAGAAAATTGAATCCCTCCTTTCCAACATGAGTTGATTTAGGGCAAGTCATGACTATATAAGAAACCTGAAGTTAAATAGATGCATGATTCTCAAGATATTGCAGGCCAGTGAAACCAGAGAGTCGATAAATCTAGGTATGATTTTACTTGATTTGTCTAAATTATTATGTTTGTCTCACACTTGATCTTGTTTACATACAACCTCTGTTTTCATATTTCACACTAGCTAAAATGTTTGAAATTCCATATGAGGAAATGTAAACTTGGTTTTAGGTTACCAGAATATTCTTTATGCTGCTCACTAAATCTTTTCTTAGGAAACCAATGTGTGTATATATATATATATATATATATATATATATATATATATATATATATATATATATATATGTATAGATATATAGCAATTCTCCAAACTGAATGAATAAGCAAGAATCTTCCTGGAATACCTTTTCTTGTTTTTGATTCCTAGCTAGCTACAACTGTTTCATTAAGTATCACCTCAGATGTTATAATGTACATGAAAACTTCCTAATTTCCTCCACCATGGTTGGATGCTCCTTTCTCAGAGTTCCCTGGAAAACAAATAATATCTCTGTTATAGGTCTCCTCTCAATCTTCCAAAAGATCACAGTAGAGCTAATATAGCATTTAGTGTCAGGTGTAACTGGTTTCTAAGGTGTGCAACTATAGAAAGCTATTTTGTTATTTTGTTTCCTTATTTCATTCCCTAATTGGTAAAATAAGGATAATAATACCAACTCCATCAGAAGTTTAATTTTTAAAATTATGTTAGATCTAGTAAAATGTATAGAACACCATACATAGTATTTGTTGTTGTTATTGCTGTGTTGATACACATCAACACTAGATTCTAAGCATTTTCGATGGCAGAGACTGTAAATTCACCTTCATATCACTGAACATGCTACACCCTATTTGAAACACACAATATGCACACACACATACTTGTGAGTAGGTGTGTGTGTGAGAGAGAATGTGTGTGTGTTTAGATTGAGTAAAAAATAATAAAAACACAGAAAACAAGTAACTTCAGGTGACATATGAAAGACACACTTATAGTTCATGTTCTGAAGCTTCTTTTCAAACCAGCGTTTGTCAAATAGCAGAATTTAAGAGCAAGATCATGGCCACAGAACATGTTACCAAATATCATATATTCTACATTGATCTGGAGAGTTAGATATAAAGACTAAAGTTAGGTTTATCTTTATAATTTCCTAAGGCAAACATACAAAGATCTTGATAAGGAATCAGGCAGCCATTGACAGGGAAATGAACACATGTAATTATCTGTATGAATTATAATTGGACCATTTAAAAAATAGACTTTGTATGAATTATAATTTGACCGTTTTAAAAATAGACTTTTATTTCATTGAATTTTTTGTGATGTCAAATAAGATTGTAGTTAATTATATTATACAACTGCCGTCCAACTATAAATCCATAAAAGCATGGTTTGTGTGGTCCAGATAGCCTGTCACAGACCAATGTATTTCAGTTTTCGGTAATAACGGAATGCTAAGGTGATTTTGCAGTGGTGAAAAAGATGAAATAAATCATTCATTATCACCGATTCTAGTTACTATATGCCGTATTTTTTCGCCAAGTATCTAACTGAAAAATGTAAATTTTTAAGCTACAATGAAGGTCTTTTGTACGACATTTGGATATTCTGAAATACCTGCACTGCTTTCAGTTTTTATCCCAAAGAGTCTCAACTTTCAAAAATAGACTTTATGTGTCTTTATACAGATAAAATATTTGTGTGTGAAATTTGAATTTTGATGGCTGTAAATGGAGAGTATTTCAGGAAGAAGGGATGTTTTATTTTATTTCTGATAAGATGTATATCTTTAAAAGTATTACCAACTCTGGAAAATTCTCATGGCACATAAAAAACACAAGTTATATAAAATGAATAAATCGCAATATAAAATAATGAATTATACTATAACCACAAAATGAAAAAAATACGCCAAAATGCCAAAATCAATTAATTGCATACACAGTTCTAGACTCTGTTCTGAGCACCTCACATGTAAATTTTTGTTTAATCTTCAAAAAGAAACCTATGATATAAATATTATTATCACCATTTTTCAGAGGAGAAATACAAGTCATGGAGTGGCTAAATAACTTACCCAATGCCGTGCAGCTGGATCCAAGATTGAAATCCAATTTTGACCACAAAGTCCATTTGCTTTGCCATTGCAATACAGGCTCTTGAAAAAGAAAATCCGGAGAGTCTACCAAAATGTTAATGAGTTACCTTTCAGCCAATGTTCATGTGTAAAATAATTTAGCAAAATTTCTACACTGGGCATGAATTACTATCATCATAAAAGTAAACTTTATTGTAATAACGCCATTCATGCAATTTAAAAATTAAGTATACTGTCAGAATGACAAATAGAACCTATCTTTATAAATTGCTTCTAACAGATGAGATAGGAAGCTATGGAGATTTAAAGACACATTAAATTAAAGTTGAATGCTTTATTGTCATAGCTATACTGATTTGTGTTCTGATTCTAAATGGTTAAAGATAACTCATGACTGCAAAATTTATTCTGTTCTTTTGATTTTATGTCTGAAACAAGGCTGATAATATCTGATCAACAAAATGAATAAAAGAGGTTAAACAATATCCAGGGACTTCTTTTGTGCTCATATGAATGTGCATCACACTGTCAATACATATTATAATTGTATACTCACTCTCTGTCAGCTTAAATTCACTGCATGCCTCCAGGAGACACCAATCAGTTCATACTAGTCAGTAACTACTCTTATTATGTCTGATGAAATCACTGAGAAACTTCTTTAATACAGACAGGGCACAGGAAAACAGTGTCTGAAGTAGTGTTGAAATGTGCCCAAGCTAATCAGGACAGTTTCTCAGAGGAGGTAGCATCTGAACCTAAATTTCATGGAGAGTTTACCAGATGAACACTCAAGTAAAGAACTTCCAGGCATAAATAAATATAAATGTGAAGCCTTGAGAAACAAGAAAGCATATGTTGTTCAAAAAAATACAATTACTATTCAAGGGTAAAGAGTGATGGAGCAAGTAGAGATGAGTCTGGATTAGTATTCACAAAGCAGATGAAGAATCCTGTTGTATGTCATGCAGAGTAATTTAAAACATGTTCTGAAGACTATAGGGTGTAAATGAAGGATATTGATGAGGGCAGTGAAAAATAAGATACATAAGGAAAAGAAACCACTCTTGTGCACACTGAGGACTCTAAGGGAGCAGGTTGGTCTAGATACGAGAAAATTATTACCCTTGTCCAAAGAAAGTAGTGGATTTTTTGGACTTAGCCAATGTCAATAATGATGAGCAAGAGAGAGCAGCTTTTTGTTTTGTTTTGTTTTATTTTGTATCATTCTAAAGCTATAATTGCAGTATTTAGAGATTAATTCAAAGTGAATGGCAAGTGAGTTGGGAAAACCTAGTAGGATTATATTGTTTAATGAATATTGATGAGTAAATACAAAATAACTAGATGAATCCAAATATTTTTAGTAGGGAATAGGGAAGATATTTACATAAATAAGAAATAAATGAAAATGAGTAGGTGTGGAGATAAAATAATAAGCTCAGTCCTGGATCTTTTAAGCTAGAGGGATTCTTGGAATATCCAGATAGAGACTGCTGGCAGATATTTGGATTTAGAGATCTGAAGGCAGGTTTGAGTTAGAGATGTAGGTTGAAAGTCATTTCTACAAAAATGAGAGTACAAATGTTGGAGCCAAATGAAAACATGCCACGAAAAATACACAAAGTGGGAGGAAATATGGGATGAAGACAAAAAGCCTTTTATGAAAAGGACAAAGAGAATCTGGCAGAAAAAGACAGAAACAACTGACAGACAAAAAGTTTACTAGCCTGTTTTATTTATTTATTTAATTTATTTCATAACATTGTTGTATTTTTTGAAGTTCCAGGTCATTTGTTTTACAGAATGTCCCTCAGTTAGGCTTGCTTGCTTATTTCCTCATAATTAGATTCAGGTTCTTAATTTTGGTTTTACAGGAATATCTTATAGGTGATATTGTGTTATTTTCAGGGTATCACACCCTGAGGCATGTGATGTCAATTTGTTTCATTGTTGGTGATGTTAAATTTCATCACTTAATTAAAGTGGTGTCTGCTTGACTGTTATATCATAAAAATATAAAATTTCCCTTTGTAATTAATGATCAGTCTGTGAGGTGATAACTTGAAGGTATGTAGTCTGTTCAGTAATCTCCAGTTCAATATTTAGCTTCAATTTATGATTCTTTCATCAACAAATTTTTACTATGGGTTTTGTTAAATGGTGATTTTACAAATTATACTAGTCCTTCCATATTTATTAGTTCATATTTCTTGTGAGAGAAATTTGAGCAGGATTTAAGCTAACTGGCAAGCAAACTTAGTATTGTCAACATTGTGGAAAATATATAACCATTAAAAATTTTGGCCATAACACTCAGTCGTACTATATATAAATTTCAAAATACAATCCATCCTTATTTTAGAAAGAGCATTGCTTCTAAGTTTAAACTTAAGACATACAATTTCTTCTCTAGCACTACTTTAGTCAACACTTGTTTAAACTATACACATATAAAGAAGATAAAACAAACATGATTTTTGAAACATAGGAAGTACCTACTTTCCAGAGATGGTGTAAGAACTAATTCATTTACTTTAGTGAAGAGTGTTAAAAATGAGGTATGACACAAGTGCTAAGAACTATTTCTATCATTTTTAGGCTGAAGACCAAAATTGGAAAGAATCTATCTTCTCCTACATACTTTCCTAGCCAATCAAAATATTTTTCCTATCTCCATGGTAACAATCTCAAGGACAGAGTGGAATCAAATAATTAAAATATGATAACTTCACTGGACTAACAATATGTTGAAAAATACTCCTGTTGCCTATAACAACAAATGATTTTGTTGTAGCTCATCAGTTACAAAAGACTGCATGAGACTGCCTAGAGGACTCCCAGAAAGAACTTTAAAGTAAATTCATAAGATTAGACTAAATTAAACAACTTGAAGATGTAATTGGAGTCCTATGAAGAAAACTTAAGCATAGTAACAGCAGATAGATTCTTTTGTTGCTGCTGTGCAGAGTTATATCTGGAGAACATTTTTCTTTCCCCCCATATGTTGGAATACAACTTTTCTTGAACAAGTTGACCTATGCAAATATTTTCAAGAATAATTATAGTCTGTAAAAGTTTAAATGGAAAGATAATTTCAAAGTTAGCTTATTCTCAGAGCCATGGTGCTAATTCTGTCTCTTACTTCTCTTCATATAAATTATATTAGAATCTTACTTCAAATTCCAGTTTTTCTTTTTTTTCTCTATTTACACCACTTGCAGGCTAATATTTTTGGAGCTATAACTCTCTCTGATCACTCTTTGCAACTCAAAAAAAAGCCTAATTGCTAAATGTTCTATAATCTGACCACATTTTATCTTTTACTTCAATTAGTTTCAATTCATTTCAATGCACTTTATTAAAATCATTATTGCAACTATATATTTTGCCAGCGTGTTAGATCTTGACCTAAGAGAACTCTCCAGTAGAAGTTGCATATGTTTAAATAAGGATTACAATACGTGATGAACATATACATGTAATTATGTCACATGGGTTACATGGAGATGAAATACTTATTTCCTTTGTGGAGACAAGTAATAAGTCAGATGGAAGGCTACTTATGAGTAGCAAAAGACTGCATGAGACTGCATGAGTTGTGCATTAAAAAAAATTAAAATATTTTTTACCAAGCAAATGCAAAAGGAGGCAGGGACTGAAAATGGCCCTTAGCTGAAAAGCTGAAAGTATATGTGGTGGACTGGGAGAGGCGACAATTTGTGATAGTCGGTTAAATAGAATAGAATTTTGTTGCAGGTTTTGTTGACTACTGTCTTAGCAAGTTCAAACTGCTATTACAAAGTATCATGGACTGGGTGACTTATAAATAGAAATTTATTTCTCCCACTTCTGGGACTATGTGCCAGCTTGATCGAGTTCTGGTGTGGACCCTCTTTGGGGTTGCAAAGTTCTTGTTATCCTCACTTTGTAAAAAGAGAGCAAGAGAATCATCTGGAGTCCCTTTTATAATGACACTAACCCCATTCATGAGGGCTCTACCTTAATGATCTAATTATCTTCCCCAAATTCCACCTCCTAATACCATTCATATTGGGGATTCAAATTTCAACATATGAATTTGGAGGAGGGACACAAACATTCAGTCCATAACAACTACAATAGATATGTTCCATTGTAAGTGTTTGTGAAGTTGAGGAAGAAACAATGAAGTTGAGGAAGAAACAATGTAGGATGTTACAAAAATAGGCAGTTCCAGAGTTATGGTAGATTTTTCTTTTACAGAATACTTTTCGATAATTCTCAGACCATGTCCAAACCTGAGTGCTTTCAAATACTCAAGTATAGAAGCATGTGCATGTGTGTGCATTACCATGTTAGTGTTGTTTGCAGGGATCAGGTGGTGAGTTGTGTTTAGGATTTGTTAAATTTGAGAAGTGTGAGTTTATCTAAAGAAAGTTGTATCTGGCCTCTGAGATTTCTACTTAAATTGTCTAATACAAACTCCAGTTTACTATTAGACAAAGATGATGCTTTTTCTTTTTTTTTTTTTTCTTTTGTGGTACATGGGCCTCTCACTGTTGTGGCCTCTCCCATTGTGAAGCACAGGCTCCGGACACGCAGGCCCAGTGGCCATGGCTCATGGGCCCAGACGCTCTGCGGCATGTGGGATCTTCCCAGACCGGAGCACGAACCTGTGTCCGCTGCATCGGCAGGCAGACTCTCAACCACTGCGCCACCAGGGAAGCCCAGATGATGCATTTTTGAAACTTGATCCTTGCCTATTTTTTTTAACACATGTGCTGCAAGATATTTAGAAGGAGGGGATAATGTTAGGCTCATCTGTGGCCTAGCAGAATAACTGAGACATGGTAGACTGTTAATTAGTGTTTTCAAAAGATTGACTGGGGAAAAAAGAAAGCACATATAAGTGCGAATATTTCTTGTAATGACAATTATTGCTTGTGGTTTCTACCATCCTTTTGTCAGCACCCCACATTTATTCTGGGAGAGATATCTTCTCCATATTTGATGAAATCTGTTGGTAGTGTCAGTCAGGGCACTGCACTCTTATAGACAATATAATCCCCTCCAAAATTGTCCCTATTGACAATGCCAGAACCCCAAAATATGTCACCTTGCATGGCAATGGTAGATATGATTAAGGATCTGGTGATGGGAAAATTATCCTGAATTATTTGAATGGGCCAATGTAGTCACACAAGAACTTAGAAACAGGTAAGAGGCTCAGACTCAGAAAAGGTGATATCATGATGGAAGCATAGGTTGCAAAGACATGCTTCGAAGGTAGAGGTGGGGTCCATAAGCCAATGAATGCAGGTAGCCTCTAGAAGCTAGAAAAGGCAAGGAAACAGTCCTCTCCTGAAGTCTACAGAAGGAATGCAGCCTTGTTGTCACCTTGATTATAACTCTTTAAGCTTCATTTCATTTAAGCTTCTAGAAGGTAATAAATTTGTCTTGTTTTAAGCCACTAGGTTTATGGTAATTTGTTACAGAAGCAATAAGCAACAAATATAGCCCTTTGCCAGTTAATCAGTAGACCCACGGACCAAGCTAAAGCAAAAGGACACTTACTCCTTGAATAATTAACATGGTCACTCAAGGATGACAATAATTGAATCTGTGATAATACTCTGAAGAACGTATGTTACTTCTAGAGACATTACCAGCACTTTCTTATTTCCTGTTAGCTTAATTTGGGTTTCTTCAAAAGCAGAGCTGAAATGAGAATTCGAATGAATGCATATAGCATGGATGAAGAAGCAAGATTAATCTCCATCTCTGAATTAAGCATAGGAGTGGATGCTAGAGAAGTATGGAGAATACCTTAGACACTGATGTGTCTGAAAGCTGGTATATTCATCCTCTGCAATTATTCCCTATTGGCTGAGGGCTGCACCAGAGGCCATTCATTTCCCTGCCCACTTAGACTACACCTGCAGACAGAGCAGACTCACAAGA
This sequence comes from Hyperoodon ampullatus, assembly GCF_949752795.1. Classification (NCBI taxonomy): domain Eukaryota; kingdom Metazoa; phylum Chordata; class Mammalia; order Artiodactyla; family Ziphiidae; genus Hyperoodon; species Hyperoodon ampullatus. Next base: position 76,142,296 of record NC_136914.1, on the reverse strand, counting down.
CTTCAGAGAAAGCCCTGAGACAGAAAAAGTGAAGACACTTGTGGAGTACTAGCTTCAGACAGGACAGTGTCATCACACAAAACTGTGACACAAATCACATATTAGCCCATGGGATGTAATGTGGGCCACCCAAAGCATCCAAGCTCCTGTCGTCTATAAACCTGGTTCTTGAGCTCTGTGTTCTTTCTGTGAACTGCCCCAATTCTCTTTTTGCTTAGGCAAGTTGCAATCGGGATTTTGGAGTTCGCAAACAAAAAGCCTAGGTGATATATGTTTCCTAAGTGATTCTTCCATGGTTCAGTCCATTCTTTTTCTAAATTATTTGAGTCTTAATCATGCTAAGGATCATTTATCTAAGAATTGTAACCATTATTTCTTGCATATTTAGCATGAATTTTCAATACATTCCCCTCTGTTTATTTGATTCACATGTATGAACCTTACATATAGGGAAGATGTCGAAAACAATTTAAAATATGTTTAAAATACAGTCATAAATGAGTATGACATTGCTTTGTAAAATTTCTGTCATGTATCATACTGAATATTAAAAAGAATCACACTGTATTCTCAATGCCAGATTGTGGTAATATATAAACTCTGAAGACGTTAGAGAATGCACAGTTTTATAGTAATTTTAATTGCATAGATTCTTTTAATTTTGTTCTACTTAAACTCTTATTGACGCTAATGAAAAAGAACATTAAGCTTTCAACTATATGAACCATTTCGTGAAGTTACAAAACCCTGATTTGTGGAAATACTGCAGTCAGTTCTCAATGGTCTCCCTCTCCCAGCCTAGTGCAGTGTAGCTCTGCCACACTCCAGTATAGACAATGACAATTAAGCTGTCCTGGGCTGGCTGTGCAGTCTGATGCCAGGAGTGGAAACTGTCAGATCGAATGATACTTTCCCACAGTGTGCCTGTCCTGGCATCACACACATGCTGTGCACCACTTTTCTTCTGCTTTTCACTGCTCACGGTTCAGATAATTCCACCTCAGAAAATCCTTTCTCTAAAGTACTGAATACTAATTAACCCTCCTTCTCCTCTCTTTGTCTCTTTCAATTCTTGCCTAATGAGCTATGGGAAAACTCCCTTCTCTTTCCTTCACATTTTCCTGGGTTTCATCATCTACCTTCACCACATTTCTTTCTCTTCTTTCTCTTCTCTTCCTTCCTACTTCTTTACTTTCCTCTTTCCTTTCGTTATCTTTTTATAGTTACTCTTTGTTTTCGCATTCTCTATTCATCCATCTTTGCCTTTCTCCTTTCTCTCTTTATTAATTTTCCAGCTGAATGGGCCTATTGAAGAAAATACTCTATTGAAACTATTAATCATGAGAGAAATATTAGTGATAAATTTCTTCAAGAAAAATCAAGCCATAAATTTAGAAATTCTTCCATAAACAGTTACTTCCATTGAGCTCTAAAGACTGTTAAATTCTTCACCTCTTACCCTCCCCTTACCAAGCCCACACCCAAATAAAAATATTTTCTGAGTTTTCCATTGATGAGCTGGAAATGTTTTTGGAAAGTGTTCAATCCCTCATTTTCAAAAGCAGTAACATTTTATAATTTAATGAACTTAATTAATGGAATTATATGAAGCTTGCATATATTATTCTCTTTGCAATATGGATCATTCCATATTGCTAATTGTCTACAGAATTTGGTCACTATGCCTCATTATTTGATTTTTTTTTCTTCTGATTCAGTGTCTCATTTTCTAATGTTATTCCTGTCATTATTCTTGGTAATTCTTGGTGATTGCATTACTCACATAGATGATTCCTCAATTACCCTGGCCATTCACTAATTTGAAGTCTTCCTCCTATGATTTTGTGCTCTACTCTACACCCCCTAATTTCCACAGTTATATCTGAGTACTTGACATCCATAGTAACTGGAATCTCTTCATAATTTAATATTTAAACACTGGAATCTTAATCCAACACCTCAAATATTTCCATTTTGATATTTCCAGAATCGTAAATTCTATAATTATTTCACTCACCAACCCCTACAGTATATGGACCCTGTCTCATTTTCTAGGTCACTCAGCTTATGATGCCCTCAATTCCTTTTACATCCAGCTTAAAAGATTTCATGACTTATTATTAAATTCAGTAATTTTTATGTATGTTCCAACTCCTTTTGTACTTTTCTCCCTTCATTTACTTCACCTGGGGAAAGAAAAAATTGCTCAGGTTAAATTTAGGTCTTTGTCTACTCTGTGCCAGTAGAAGCAGAGTTGGAGTTTGCTGGGGAGAAATCAAAAACACGCTAACTGACCCCATTTAACATTTATGATGTCAAATTACAAGCTCACCCTAGTGTTGCACAACAAGTCTACTGCATGCTCTCAGTCCATGTATTTACTCATTTCTCTCAACAAGAATTTTATACTTTTTTCTCTCTCCAACATTGTCTCGAGGGTAACACACTCAATAGTAATGTTGTTTTCTATTTTACTGAGAAAAGGGAATCATTCAAAAGAACATGTCCACATGATCCCATTAATTCTATCTACTAACCCACTTTCATCTGTATCCATAAGTTTTCCCTCTCTCCCATACCATGAAAGACTATATTCATCTCCTCAAACCACACTCTTCATTTGAGCATCATGTGGCCTAAATAGTGAGTGTCCTTGGTCTCATTACGTGACAGTAGAATCAAGTCTAACCTCTGATGGAGATCTTCCAATAATTTCCCATCTCAATCAAAATAAAGGCAAAATACCCCAATATTCCCAAGGGATGCTGACCAGATCTGGTCCCCAGCTAGCAGTTTATATTTGTCTACCTGTAGCCACACTGTTGGTTTTTTTTTTTTTTTTTTTTTTTTTTTTGCTATTCTTCTTCAGACTCACCAGACACACTCCAAATTCCAGGCATATGTACTTGCTCTTCTCTCCAGTATATGGTTTCCTCCCTGGTACATTTACCATCTTTTCTCAAATCTTTATAAAGATTCTCTTTTTCTGATTAACCATAAAACATTAAGTCCACCATCCAATTCACTCTTACTTTGCTTTACTTTTCTATAAAGTATAAACATTTAAGATTTTAATTTATTTATTGTTTTTCCCCTCCCCCCTACTGCCACCTGACATACAAGAATGTAAGCCATGCAAAGGCTGGTGTCTTCCCAATGCATTAACTACCATATCTCCTATGCTTAGAACCATACTAAGATTTTAATAAAAGTGTTTTGAATGACTGAATAAGTGAATGGATAAGTGAGTTGTTATAAAACCTAAGTGAAGTTCCTCAAAATGTTTTACTAGATTAGTTATTTCAAATTACTAAAGGTGCTTAATTTAAATGCATACTTCTGTGCATAATCTTAATTAAATCTTAATCACCATAGTTGAGATTCAATGATTTGTTACTTTAAAAAAAATTTATAGTTGTGGAAGATTTATAGTCAATTAAGCTTTAGGAAGCACTGGTCTACAGGATTAAATCCAATTCTCATAGCCTAATAAACTGTTCCTCCTGATCTAACCCTTGCTAACTCTTTTGCCAGCCTTATCTCTAGTGATTTACCCTTATATGCTATGTTCTCCAAGCACTCTGATCTGCTAGGTTGAAAATCCAACTGACTTTATTATTTGTGATGGCTTTCATCCACCTTTCTTACCTGCACAAGCTCTAGTGTGTACTTGACTCCTCCTCCAATGATACTGCAGAGAAAATAATGTAAATAAGGAAGCTTTTTTGTATCATGTGTGATATCATTTGAGAATCAGTATGAAGGGGGCCATGCAGGGACGTTTGAGTGGGATTAAGCATTTGTATAAAGACTGTGTATGCTACAAGTCAATCAACTTGCACATTAAGCTGTGAGCACTTGTGTCAGCAGTCACACTGAGATTTTACATCAGTCAGATTTTTAGATATAAGTATTTATCTTTGATCATTTTAAGGAATAAAATAATTTTTGAAAGGATTTATGGTATTTTAGAGCATCAGTGGGAGTGGTGAAGAACCAGGCTTGGGAAATTAGACAGATGTAGAACATGGCTGGGAAGGTAACCTTCCAGCACAAATCAGCCCAGGAAGAACCATCCGGTGAGAACCACCATTGCCACTGCTGGATACCACATACCATAGCTTTTACTCTAGATGCTGCCAGTACTTGAGAGCACCATTTGCAAGGAACTCTTGATAACTTAATAGTAATACCACTTCCACAGCTACCACTACAATGAATTGTCCACCATCTTTATTCTTGTGTCATTAGTTATTGAATAAACATGCTAGGTCACAGTGTCTTATTGGCTCAGTCATGTCATGTGCTTGCACCAAACAGGAAGATTTGGCTGAAGGAGCTACTATCATGAGAGATGAAGTCTGCTTCCCCAAAAGATTCATACAGTGGGGAAATTTCCAAATAAGTTATTTTGATGCTGAGTGGCCAATCAGACAAGTGTCCAATTCCAAGACAATTAAGAAAATTGTTTCCAATCACAATTTTCTTCCAATTTTTGAAGTGTGGCAGATATGCCAGTATCTTTCTATGAGAAAGGTAAGACCTCACTGGCTCCTCTCTGAGCTTTATTAAGAAGGTAGTTCCTTAGTTTTGGTGAACCTTTGGCGTAAACAACATGAACAGTATTCTGTAACATAGTTGTCTGCCAGCATGTGCATTTGCCCTTACTGTCCCCTCTATCTTCCACTGTTCTTGGAATATATCTGGCATTGACTTCTCATTCCTTCTTCTAATACCACTTTAGACTTTCTCTCCTTTCCAAAGTCATTTTTAATGCTTAGAAGCCAACTAGCTGCATCCTCTAGCGGTGTATCTCCCCCTAGAGTACCCACACCTTGAAAGCAGTGATGCCTATCTATCTCTTTTTTATTTGTATCCTCAGCACTTCACACTAAGTCTAAAACAGAAGGAGGGGTTCTATATATGTCTTTCGCATAACTGAGTAGAGTTTGAAAGGAAATTATATTCCGTTGGGTTGTTGTTCTTGGTCTATATTTGGTACTGACTAAGAAAACACAATTATCAGGAGTGAGAGAGGGAGAACCTCTTACACAAAATAATTAAGTTAGTATTTTCATGGGAGGTAGGTCAAGTATATTCCAAACTCTCCATTGCCTGATTAAATGTTATTGCTCTGCTTTTTTCTGGGTGTTTGAACTAAAATACTAGAGGGAAAATATCTATGGAAATAACTCAAATATAATTATTTGTCAGCGACTCTTTGCTTAGAATTATTTTTCTACTGATTTACTGTATGTTACACTGAGAAGAGAAAGTTTGCCATGAGACAGTACATCATGCTGGTTATTGATCTTCTGTGATGTACTGTTTCATCCACTCATAGTGCTCATTTATGATGAGTGTATTTCTATCATCAGGGACACTTTTGTGCTAAATTTCTAAAGCTTCATGAGTCTTCTAAAAACCTCTTCCTTCAATGAACATATATTATGACTACACAGATGAGACTCTTGATGGAATTACCAGAAGCTGAACTTCAGGAATACAGCTAGTACTCAAACAATAAAAACATAAACATTTAGAATGAAGTTGAAGAATAATGAATTTTGCAAGCTGTTTATTCTCTCTAATTATTCAGACCATGCTTGATCATCCCTTTAAAATTAGTATGAAGGGGCTTCCCTGGTGGTGCAGTGGTTGAGAGTCCACCTGCCGATGCAGGGGACACGGGTTCGTGCCTTGGTCCGGGAAGATCCCACATGCTGTGGAGCGGCTGGGCCTGTGAACCATGGCCACTGAGCCTGCGCATCTGGAGCCTTTGCTCCGCAACGGGAGAGGCCACAACAGTGAGAGGCCCACACACCACACACACACAAAAATAATAATAATAATAATAAAATAAAATAAAATACTAGTATGAATATCTCTTAAAATAAAATTTGTCTGCATTTTGACTATAACTGATGCATGTTTAGAGCTTCTCCACAACTATCTTACATTTAGACACACATTTTCATTAAATAAAAGTAATTTAATACCGATATTGTACCCTACAATTAGTGGGTGATTATAAATATTGTTTTCTCTTGATTTAAATTAAATACTAAGTCACAAATCAGACAGATTTTACAAGGGACATATTTTCCTCCCCAGTTTAAAATGAACAAATCAACAAATTTAGATTAGGGATATTTGGGAAAAATAACTTTTTCTAGAAAAGTATACACACCAGAAATTAGTATCTACTTGCCTATTAAATGTTTTGATATGGTACACTACACTTTATTAGTTTATTCTAGCACCTTTTCCTTAATAAAACACTTTTTATCCTTCCATTTTAAGTCCTTAGTAATAAAAATATATAAATTATAATAGGGCAGTAAATATCATGCTCTGTTCCATGCATTGCCCTATTACTCTATAAACATATAACTTTTCCAAATGAATCACTTTTTTTTTGGCCTCAAAATTATTTTCTTTGAAAGAGTATAGAAAACCATGTAATCAGTCATTCTCCTAACTGTCGCACTCATGATCACCACAACTCAAATATCCAAGGCATGCAGGACGGGCAATTCAACTCTTTCTGTGTGATTTTTTCTTATATACTAAAATTAAATTAAATTTAAAAGTTTAAAACACAAGTTCATTACTTCATTATTTTTCCAAAGCTTATGTAAGTTTTTCTTATTATAAAGTAGATAAAGAGACTTGGGCATAATCTATTTTCCAGCTGTAGCGTTCCACATAGTATGTTACATTGTATACAATAGTGGGGAGGGGGGATTGCAACAGGACATATGAATCACAATATTAAACAGATAATACTGTCAGCTAGATTTAAACCTAAGTTATCTGTCTGAAAATCAGCTGGTGACAACAAAAGTATGGGAGGCCCTATATGCTATAAAACATGACTAATACAATACACTGAAGTATTAACAGTAATAGAATATGTTAGCATAAGTCATTTTATATAAAGAGGTATATATCTTTATTTGAACACAGGAAACTTTAATCGCTAATTAACATACAGATTCTTTAAATAATGGGAGATTTGACTTTATGTTCTAAATTAAATTAATCTGTGATTTGTGGAAAAATTAGAAAAAATAAACTTTGCTAAATATTTTAGAATTCATTGCTAACTTTTACATGTCATAAACCAAAATAAGCTGTAAAATCATAAAAATTAAAGTATAAAGCTGATATCATAAAGTAATGATTTAATATCAATAATAGTAAAGTCTTTCTAAACATTTACAAAGAGGACAGATTCTTAAGAATGAAGTATAGGGGACTTCCCTGGTGGTGCAGTGGTTAAGGATCCACCTGCCAATGCAGGGGACATGGGTTCGAGCCCTGGTCCGGGAAGATCCCACATGCTGCAGAGCAACTAAACCTGTGTGCCACGACTACTGAAGCTCATGCACATAGAGCCTGTGCTCTGCAAAAAGAGAAGCCACTGCAATGAGAAGCTCACGCACCACAACAAAGAGTAGCCCCCACTCACTATAACTAGAGAAAACTCATGTGCTGCCACAAAGACCCAAAGCAGCCAAAATCAAAAAGTAAATAAATAAATAAATTTATTTTTTTTAAAAAGAATGAAATATAGCTCATATCTAAACTATTTCCAAAAGATTGTCCTAAAAATGAAACAAATATGACAATTTGGAGGAAAAAATTTAGTATAAATGGCAAATAAATGAACATAAACTTCTCAGAAAAAATTAAAATTAATTCATATATATATATATATATATATATATATATATATATATATGCACATACACATGGAAATGCAAGTCAGGACATTAAAATAACGTAATCAGTCAAATTTAAACTTACATTTCACTCCTGAAAGTCAATGAGTACAACCAAAATATGGGATAAATTGTTTACTGAGTGAAATGGCTGGCTAATAAAATCTGCTGAGATTAAAATGATTTATTGACACTGGAATAAATGAGTGTGTATGTATACACATAAAGGTCTCTATATATACATACAAAACCATATTGTGTCTCTCTACATATATGCATAGATACACATATGTACATATATCAGTGTTTATTCATGTATATGTATGAATATAAAAATATAAGACTATGTGTGTGGGTATTTATACTCACATACAAACGTACCATAAAAAGAAAATAGCTAATAAAAATGTTTAAAATTAGATTGTGGTGATGGTTGCATAACTCCATGCATATGCTAAAAACCAATGATTTGGTTTGATAAATAAATGAATTGTATGATACATGAGTTAGATCTCAAATTGTTTTTAAAAAGAAAGAAAGAATAAAGGAAACTTCTGGACCATCACTTCTTGAAATTTCATAAAAAATGAAGTTTTAACTTGTTTTTCTATAAACCCTAAAGGCAAAGAAAAATAACTTACAATAAATTATTGGGATCTGGAAAGCAGGCGGACAATACCAAATTATTCAGTGAAGCTAAGGATGTTGAATCTGAGTTAGCAAAGAGGAAAGCAAAAATTAAACTGATTTACCCATGGAACCTTCAGGAAGTAGAAGAATTGGGATACCTTGAAAAGTCAGGGAAGTTGTCTGAAATTTAAATAAATGTTTTGGAGTTTAAGTATACCTAGATCTCCTCCCCAGTTCATCACTGTTGGGGAGTTGTTCCACCTATGTTCTTGGAGATAAATGGAAACTTATTCAAATAAAGGAAATCTGGACTAGTGGCCAAAAGGGGTAGCTCAGTAGAATGTATTCAGACTTCTGATCAATCTTCTTCTCATTCTCACGTCCCAGAACAGAGATGATTTCACAGAAGCTGTCATTAAGATTCTGAGGAATCTTAAATAAATTACCTCTAAGAAAGAAGAATGATATATACATATCTCAGAGAATTAAAATAATGACTTCGTAGAATTAAGATTATAGCGCAACCGAAAAATAATTCAGCAGATAAGTGAAAAGATATAATTGAGGGAAGACTGACTGAAAATAGAGCACAAACAGAAAAAGAAGTACAAAATATAACATAAAATACTATGTAAAACAAATTTAGAGGATTAGCTCTGGAATTCCAACATCTGAATATTAGGAATATATCCAAAGCAAATTGTGTTATGAAATTTAAGAACATTGCAGACCAAAAGAACATCTTCAAAGCTCCAGAGAAATGTATGACAAAATGAAGCAACACAAGAAACAAGTATCAGAATGGCATCTGCCTTCTAATTAATAACAACGGAAATGAGGAAAGACAATGCTTTCATTCTTTAACAATTGCAATCTGTCACCCCTGTGACTAATGAAAAATCAGATGATTGGTATCCTGTACATGCTAAATATCTTTTTCTGACCTCATCCTTTTAGAGTAGATAACTTTTGACAATGTTGATCATCTCCTTCATACAATTCTTATTTCTTATCTACCTCTTCCTGAATACCTATATCAGTTAGGACAGGCTAAGTTGTGCTGCAGTAACAACTCCAATATCTTACTGTGTTACAACAACACAGATTTATTTCTAATTTTGCTATATGTCCATCTGGTCCAGTTGTAGGTCTTTCTGATGTGAGCCTCATTTAGGAGCTAGAGTTAGTAGAGCATCATTCACCTGGAACAGGGAAAGTAGAAGAGCATATGCTGGTTCTTGAAGCTTCCACTCAAGGCCACTACATGTCACTTCTACACAAATTCCATAGGCCAAAGGAAGTCATGTCTGTGTTCAAGAAGTCTAGGATGTATAATCCTCTTTCGTGGAGGAGCTCTGAATTCTTATGGAAGGTGATAGTGTCTACCAGATCCACATTTCTACTCTTGATAAAAAGCTCTATTTCTATTCACTTATGTTGTCTCAAACTTAGCATATAAAAAATTTAAACTTTGAACTGCATCATTAAAACAAGGCCCATTTCTCTCTTCATTATATGTTAACGGCATATTCTTTTAATCACCCACACAGACTTGCAGCCTTTTTTTTTTTTTTTTCACTTTTCTCAATTTCGGACCAAAGTATTACTCCATTTTCTTCTAATCCTAAAATCACCATCCACTTCTTTATCATTATAACTATTAAAATAACAAGAACACATTATTTTTTAATGAAGGGAAGTTTCGTGTTTTATTTTCTATGTCCCAATTATTCAATTTTTTAAACATTCTCTAAAACATCTTATATCATCATTGCAAAAACTAAAGTAGATACTATTATAATTCCCTTGTTACACAGGGTGAACTGATTCATTTCTCCATTTATGGTACAACCACAAAGTTGAGTTCATCTTCTGACTTCTTTTCTGGACTCTTGAAAGCTGCCTAACAGCTTTCATACTTCTCAGGTGAACAAATGAATTCTAAAACTCACTGCCATATTAAATCTCCAAAATTATACTCTTTTCCTAATATATCCTACTTGAAATCCTTCGTTGACTCTCCATCTCTACCTGTATTAGACATAATTTTACCTGTACTAGATTTAAGAGCCTCCCTAACTTCCTCTCCACTCAAATCTTACCACACCTCAATTTATACAAACTAGCTTAAATGTTCTTTTCTTTTTTCTTTTTTTTTTCGGTACGCGGGCCTCTCACTGTTGTGGCCTCTCCTGTTGCAGAGCACAGGCTTTGAACGCGCAGGCTCAGTGGCCGTGTCTCACGGGCCTAGCCACTCCACGGCATGTGGAATCTTCCCAGATTGGGGCGTGAAGCCATGTCCCCTGCATCGGCAGGTGGACGCTCAACCACTGTGTCACCAGGGAGGCCCTGGCAGTACTTTTAATGTGAACGTTTCCTTATAATTGAGAAAGATTTGTTCATTTGAAGAAAATAAAAAAGAAAAATAAGCAGAGTTGAAAGATTTTATAGAGCATCATGAAATAAATGTCAGAAACAGTAATTCACATACACTCCCCTTATGCTAATTTACATATGAGTAGTATGTGTTGCATATATCAAATTTTTTGACATTTATTTCAGGAAGCATTGTAAAACTTTCAACTCTGCTTACAGCATTCACTTTGAATTTTATCTCAATGATGGTGCCATTGTCGAATGGAGAAGTAGCACAGAAATTGCAACATATATTTTCTGTTCCTATCGTAGTATGATTACATGAAGTTGTTTATTCCTGCATAGTGACATTATCCCTTGTCAGTTGCATATCAAATATGATGACATTGAAACAAATGAAACATAAATATGTATAATGTTTCCCATTACTTCACCAAATCTCAAGGTACATCTGCAAAAAAATGAAATTAAAATACTGATGGGAGAAGGTTCCCTCTGTACTGTAGTATACTAAATGAGAAAAAAAAAACAAAACGCATTTAAGCCATTTGCTGAATAGCTTCTATCAAAGTTATTTAATAATGTAAATATTTTATATATCTCTATGTGTTAAAATATGAGCATTTCCTAGTGAACTTCATAAAATAAGACCATTAAAAATTTTTTTGCATTGTTTCATGAAAATAATCCATGTTTAAGTCATAAGAAAAGGCAACACCACAAAGCATTTAATCTTTAGTAACTTATTTTTATAAAATGGCCTAAAACTCAATTTTAGGAATTAGTCCCCCTACCTGCCAAAAACAGCAGAGTAGAAATTAATCAAACTTTTTTTTTTTTTTTTGCGGTACACGGGCCTCTCACTGCTGCAGCCTCTCCCGTTGCGGAGCACAGGCTCTGGACGCACAGGCTCAGTGGCCATGGCTCACGGGCCCAGCCGCTCCACGGCATGTGGGATCCTCCCAGACCAGGGCACGAACCCGTGTCCCCTGTATCGGCAGACGGACTCCCAACCACTGCACCACCAGGGAAGCCCAATCAAACATTTTTTATTAAAGTTCCTTTATGACAATTTTCATCTCAGTTGAAAATAAAAGTAGTTTTCAGGCTATATGCCATAGGAAAATCAGAGTTTATAACAAAAATCCTACAGTTGGACTAACTTCTGTTTTGATGACAAGACCAGAAATCTGTAATTACCTAAATGCTTTATATTTATGCCTTCTAAGCTACTTGCTCATTTTTGCTTTCTTTGAGCATAATACAGTATCCTGATTCAAAAGAAAAGATATTTGGTGCTATTCAGGGATTAGTAGAGGTTTAAATGTTAATACTCTGAAACACAATTTCTTCTGAAGAATTCTCATTTAAATTCTTACAGGGGCCCTCAGAGCATATGCTGTGCTTAAAAAGGGCATTTGTGGAAAAAAGTCTATTTTGGGAATGCAAAACACTACAATAATCTTTGAACATTACAGCACTCTGCCTTTTAAAGTGTTCTGAATACAGCAAACTCAGTAAATACAGCTTAATGGATATAGTTTACTTAAGCAAATATTTACCAGAGGTAAAATGTGATTTTATTTTTTCCTTAATTATTTTTATTAAAAAATAAAATATAATTTTATTATTGGTAAAAGGAGAGTTCTACTTTCTTCACATTAATATATAGGATAAGAATTTCAAATAAGATTCATTTTAAGCAGATTGAAAATGCTCTCTCTCTCTCTCCTGATGTTTCTCTCTTTCTCTTTCTCCCTTTTTCCATTCCTGCCACCCTCCCTCCTTCCTTTCCTCCCTCTCTTTAGTCCCCTTCCTTCTTTCCTTCCCTCTCCTTCCTTTATTTTTCTTCCATTCTGTTTTGTTTTCATGCTTGATTATTACAAACAGAGGCATAGAACTTTAATTCAACAGAAACTCTATAAGAGAAATGTTTATTGTACATGATATTTTTTAAAAAATGAAGATAGCCATATGACTTTAATTTTCACTTAAATCTGGTTTATAGTTCTATGAAAATGTGATATAATTTTCTATTGTTCTATGTGCCTTAGAAAATAAAAATTCAGAGAGAAAATAAGTTTTCTCAGCTCTCCCATAGTTCATTTCAGAATCTGGTTTTTGCTCGGTTCTGAGATTAATACATTTTCAAAACAGCACACCAGGCCATAACTAGTTTGAGACCAATCTTTGGGAGTCTACTGATTCCTGGATGAGCGACTGAAACCTTAGGATGGTTGCCTTTGCCTTTAATTCTATGCCAAATGGTGTGCACCAACTCATTTCCAGATAACCCATGGGGCTGCAGGAGCTCCTGTGTTTCTCTAGACCCCAAATTATGTTATGTTGGTTGGTCAATTCCAGTTCGGCCTATAACAGACATGTCATGTAATTTTAGATTTTAAAATTATATCTTTTACAATTTCTTTAGTTTATAAATAAGGACACTGAAATCCAGTGTGCTTAAAATACACATGCAAGGTCACAAATCTGGTTAAAGTTTAGCTTAATATAAAATTTCCTGACTCTTAATCCAGTGCATTTTCTTATCTGTACTCATTATTGTTAATATCTTTATTGGAACATAATTGCTTTACAATGGTGTGTTAGCTTCTGCATTAAAACAAAGTGAATCAACTATACATATACACATATCCCCATATCTCCTCCCTCTTGCATCTTCCTCCCACCCTCCCTATCCCACCCATCTAGGTAGTCACAAAGCAATTAGCTGATCTCCCTGTGCTATGCGGCTACTTCCCACTAGCTATCTATTTTACATTTGGTAGTTTATATAAGTCCATGCCACTCTCTCACTTTGTCCCAACTTACCCTTCCCTCTCCCCATGTCCTCAAGTCCATTCTCTACATCTGTGTCTTTTTTCCTGTCCTGCTCCTATGTTCTTCATAATCTTTTTGTTTGTTTGTTTGTTTTTAGATTCCATTTATATGTGTTAACATAGAGTATCTGTTTTTGTCTTTCTGACTTACTTCACTCTGTATGACAGACTCTAGGTTCGTCCACCTCGCTACAAATAACTAAATTTTGTTTCTTTTTATGGCTGAGTAATATTCCATTGTATATATGTGCCTCTGAAAATCTTTTCCAGTTTTAACATTAATTGTAGAAATTAAGGATGGTCCATATAAGCTGGTAATGCTCAACTTTATACTGAAAACATTCTCTCCTGGAAAAGCATAAATTTTAATAACCCCAGGGACAGGGTCTTTGAGTGACTGCTCATCCATCATGGATAGCTCAGCAAGGCTCAGGAGGTCCATGGACTGTCAAAAAAGTAACCACCTCTTTGGCCATCTATAATGACAGTTATAAGTTATAAAATGATGTTTAAGAGAACCAGCATGTGGCAATTTATTAATAGAAATTGATGTGTGTCCCTTACCAATATAAAAAATAGGTTTTATTTTCTTCTACTTTTTTTCTCTGCACACCACTCTCAAAGATAAGCACATTATTATCTTTTATCAGTACAAAATGTCCTTGTCCTAATATTGTTGAGGCTCATTTTTCCATTGGGCCTAACAAATATGCCTTTCAAATTATCAGGGGAGGGAGAGATATACCTTTAACTTACTCTGCCTGTATATGTGGCCCATGAGGACTTGATTGAATATTTTGAATTATGATGCGGCTACTGAGCAGCCTTGGCAGAAACATGCAACATAGAAGTAAAATTTATCTGTTAATAAAACTCAAATTTTCAAAATAAATAATTTGAGCTACCCTTGAATTCCCTTACCCAAACTGGAATAATGACAGTGTTATCAATTGCATCAAAATTACTAGCAACAGAGAAAAAAGAGCAGAGTAAACAAAGGTTAACATATGAAAGAACTCTTTGCCCTTTCTCACCATTTAAGCTTTTGACACCCTATGAAAAGGTAGTCAATATATTGAGACATTGGTACCAACCCCAAGAGGTGAGACAATCTCACTTTCAGAGTAATGCCTGGTGAACAAACAATGTTCCAAAGGTCCGTGTAACAATGAAATATGAATGTTGTCAGCAGAGAGCATGAAGACAACAGGTTGACATTGATGAAGAGCAAATGTTATTATGTCACTGAAACCTTGACCAGATATTGTCTAACTAAAATACATGATCAGCTTGAGCTACTTTTTACATTTTTTTCTGTTGTAGTGTTTCTCACCCACATTTATAAATCAAACATAATCAGAACATAAGAGAGTAATGATCTAAAATACAGTAACAATAGTGAATCTGATTCTCCCAAATCAAGTTAAATTTGCTGTGAATTGCTGGGTTTTTTTAAGAGCTGTGGATAAAAAATTCTTGCATTTGCAACACCTGACGTTGGGTGTTATAAAATTTCCAGCAGAGTGCCTTGCACATAACAGGGGCTCAAAACTATAAAAATTTAGGGAACAAATAAATACTGATATTGAACCTGTGCTCTGACTCTAAGTACTTATACCACCACATTTATCATCAATTCTATATTAACACTCCACTTCTGGACAAGTTGTCTATTGATACTTTTCAAAACTTTTATTTTTCTTACCTTTGCAATTTGGTTCTCTTCAAAGTACCCAATTCTCTCTGTGTTCTGCCTACCTCAATTATACTTTTTTTTTTTTTTTCAAAATTCAGCTCACCAAAATTATCCATTAAAATTCCCCTGTCTCTTCAAACCTGGATGCCAGAATAGTGCTTCTCAATCAGCTTGTCCTGGAATGAACACATCTTATGAAACACTTACCTTTCAAATGTGAATAACAGTTTATATTATATGGGTCCTTTAATTATTTCTTTTTTATTAGTATGATGATATATATGGTATGTACACAGTGAGCTTTGTTAGTAAATACTAACCATTCTTTAGACACCCAGGCTTTGTAATTCTTTGTGCCAGAGGAACATGCAAAGGGAAGACAAAACCATTGCAGAGACTGGCTGTGGTCACCTGATAAGTAGAAGCTTTAATTTGCCTGCTTTAATTTTATCATTATCAAATGATAACATCTCATTTGACATGGGACCTTGATAAGTAGGTCTGCTATAAGAATCTTGGTGTCAGGATTTCTTATTTCAATAAAAATAATACAAATTAGAGAGAAAGGGAAACATAGTACTGGTGCTTAAAGTTATAGCATCTGTTACCATCTGTTGCAATTTATTTGATATTTGATCACGTTCTGTTACTGATGTCTCCTTTGCTACATTTGTGGTTGTCTCACAGATTTCTAGAAGAAATTTTGGAAGAAAACTGAGAAATAATCTTTGTTTATCCCCTTTACCAGTATTTTCAACTTGTACAGTAGAACATCTGTGATTCATGATCTAGTAACCTAAAATTACATTATATGGACGGACGACTACGTTTAAGAAATAGTGCACACTCTATCCCATTGTTGGAGATTCATAACATCTATGTGGACATCAAGGATTCTAAGATGTATATTTATTTCACGAAGACATGTTTGGTCTAGACACTCTCCCTTTAGCAGATTAATCCATTTAAACTTAGAACAAACTTATGAGAGCTACCATTATTATCCCATTGTATATAAGAGGGAAAGAGAAATTAAATCATTTTTCAAGATCACAAATCTAGCATGGGGTAGAACTGGGGTTTGTACCCAGATTCCCTAGCTCCTGAATCCATTCCCTTACTCACTGTGCATGCTACAACTCTATACCAAACTGCAATTAATGTTAACTCTTTACAGAGATTTTACAGTTGAAGGGTTGATATCTTCTGTAAATCAATCTTCCTAAAATTGGAAACCAATTTTTCTGCAACTTAAAATTGTTTTTATAATAGTACTTCTTATTAAATTATTTCTTAACTGTAAAATAGAAAAGAAATAAAAAACATAGAGATGACTACAATAGTAGCCTACAGATGAGATCTAACCTTGATTGTGGCTGTCATTTAAAAACTCAGTTTCTAAACTTATGGTTACCAAAGGGGAAATGTGGGGTGGGGGTAGGAATAAATTAGAAATTTGAGAGTAGCATATACACAGTACTATATATAAAATAGGTAAACAACAAGGACCTACTCAATAGCACAGGGAAATATACTCAATATTTTGAAATAACCTATATGGTAAAATAATATGAAAAATAATAAATAAATAAATAAATATAAATATAAATAAAAAAATATATATATATATATCTTTGAATCACTTTGCTGTACACCTGAAGCTAACACAACATTGTAAATCAACTATTCCTCAATAGAAAATTAATTAATTAAAAAATAAGTATAAAATCTCAGTGTTTGATAGTATTGGTACTGTTCTATTATAGGGCAACAATCAGCCAGGAAGAGGATATAAGTTTGGAATTTTTTTCCATATTACTTTTACATCTTATATCTGGTCTGCTACACAGAACTTTTATGCATGTATCTGTATAAATATCTGTATGCACACACACACAAACAGACACTCTTAGTATACAGTGTTTTAAAATTTTCAGTAAAAATGTACAAATCAGGAAATGTATATATCTTACAATCTTCAAGCCAGATTTTGCCTGTGGGTCACTAGTGCAATGCTTCTGTTTTATCTTTTTTATCCATTATCAAGTCTCTCTTCAAAGCCTTCCTTGACCAACTCAAAATAGAATGAACTCTATCAGGTCCACTGAATTAGTTTTATGTTTGTTTTTGGCAATTGCATGCATATATTTTTTCTGCTGACAGATTTTATCTTAAAGAAAGGCAAAAAGAGTTACTTACCCTCTTGATGTTACACCCTTAGCAGCAAGTGAATAGGGTGCTCAGCTAAGTTAATTGAGTAAATGATTTTATTCCTTTAAAATACATCTATCATAAACTACTATAGGAAATGTTTAACTATATTGCAAAAAAGTACTCCCAGTTTTCTTTAGGTTAATCAATGTATTCCACCACTTTAAAACCCTGAGTAGCTCCTTGTAATTACATATGAAAATGAATCTGTTGTTGTAAGCAGAGACACCTCTAGGGAGCATGGCTTTGCATGCACATCCCAGATAGAAGCATTAAAGCACAACGCATTTAAATTATCAGTTTTGATGTCATTCATCCTTTATCCAAAGTAGTCTGCTTACAATAAATTATTTTAACACTGGTTTCAATCATGTTCTCTAACTTAACTTTCTGAAAAATATATAGATGTCACAACTAGATAAAATAGACTGGAAATTACCTTTCTTCTGAACTCAATTATATTTTTTACTTTGGAAAATAACGTGAGAGAGAGAAAAAGAGAGAGAAGAATGTGACTTAACATAGCCCAAGATAGCCTACTGCTTCCATGAATGACAGATTCCTGGTGCCATGAGACTCTGTGGGAATTATAACCATGTCAAGGCTGTGGGTTGCAGAACATCAAATAAAATGGTCTTTCAAGGTGAATCACACAGCAAGTCAGAGGGTAAGGTTTGGCATTCCAAGATTTTGCTCAAGAAAATCCAGCATCACGTAATTGCCTGCCACCATCTGTGACTATTTTGGAGCAAAGAAAATTCTCAAATTTCAGGAGGGCATATGAAGATAAATAGCACTGTGCTAGTCACAAAACAGAGACAAAACTGGTATCTCTTGTTTGTAATCAGCAAACATCCCATCATTATCAGGCATTCAATAGGTTTTGCTATTTTTAAAGTCAAATACAATCAGAGGCAGAAAAATGAATTGCTTCTGAAAATAAATGCACCAGTATCCTGTGGTTTTTTTTTTTTTTTTTTTTTTTTTTTCTTTCCTCTCCTGTTTCGGAGCACAGGCTCTGGACGCGCAGGCTCAGCAGTTGTGGCTCACGGGCCCAGCCACTCCACGGCATGTGGGATCTTCCCGGACCAGGGCACGAACCCGTGTCCCCTGCATCGGCAGGCGGACTCTCAACCACTGCGCCACCAGGGAAGCCCTATCCTGTGTTTGTTGTTTTGTTTTGTTTTGTTTTGTTTTTTTGCGGTACATGGGCCTCTCACTGCTGTGGCCTCTCCCGCCGCGGAGCACAGGCTACGGATGCACAGGCCCAGCGGCCATGTCTCACGGGCCCAAACGCTCTGCGGCACGCGGGATCCTCCCGGACCGGGGCACGAACCCGCACCCCCCGCATCGGCAGGCAGACCCCCAACCACTGCGCCACCAGGGAAGCCCCTATCCTGTGTTTTGAAACCAATTTATATGCTCAGATTTCAAGTGTCTGTCTACAACAACATGGAGAAAATTGACAGATTTATGTCACCAGCAAGGCTATGTTTACTGACTTACTGATTTATCAAGTATGTGTGTGATGAGGAAGAGCTCTGTGGCTTCACCGGCAGCTCTGGCAAGATAATTCAAAATGAGTTAGACAGCCAGCACATTTCGTGCTAAGTCGATTAGCTCATGATTAATTGAAAAATGGTAGATAGGGCAAGACTGCTGCCTTTTGTTTCAGCTTGGAGGCAGAGGTCTATTTAGGGAAACACAGTACATGTTTTGTCCTATTTGCTTCTTGATGTTACCAGTCACTGAAGTAATTGACCGTTTATTGCATCTGTTCAAAAATTTAGGATACAGGGTGTAACAAAATGAGCATTTGTGTAATTACATGAGCTCTAAGACTCTTTTACTTAGAGACAACTGCCATCCATCACACTGTCCTTTAATTCCTCAGTGTTTGTTTAGGGATGCAGTATTCCAAAGCAAATGTAGGGGTATTTGAAGTGGAAATGTGATCATCGACATTTGTCACATTACAGAAACAAGATAAGTAGGGGGAAATTTTTAAAAATATCCTACCACTAAATGAAAGTGACACTAAAGTGTTACTAGCAGCAAATCAGGAAAAAAAACATCACTTTTTCTTACAACTCTGTTTAAGAGATGAGAGCCCCTGCAGTCTAATGAAAGAAAGTCAACACATGTAGTTATCATTATACCCTAATCTCCTCTACTGTGGTTAATTCCTAACTTAAACCATAAAGCAACAAAATGTGACTTACTAAGAGACTTGCCCTTGAATCTTTGGGATCGAAGAGAAGAAGGGAGAAACTTCATTATTACCACTTGCTAGTGATACTAGTGTTACTTTTGGCTTATTTAAACATTTTGAGTTTCAATTTCTTTCCAGATGTATTTTGTGGATTATATTATATCTCATATGGCACATATGTATGCCATATAACATGCTATAAATTTCAAAAGGTATGGGGAAATTATAATATATATAATATTTTCTTTATGATATTTTATGTTATGAATTACTTCCCCAGCTCTCTGTCAGGCATAGATGGTAGTACATTAGTGACAGGGACTGGATATTTTTAATGAATGGAATAATTTTTACTCCAGTTTAGAAAGTAAATAAAGTTGATCTTTTATTTCTTCTTCATGTGTAAAATTTTACTCTTAAGGAAATAATTCAAAGAAAGACAAATAATATATGAATACACTTGTATGTGAAATCTTAAAAAAATAAAAATAAAACCTCATAGATACAGAGAACAGACTGGTGGTTGCCAGAGGTTGGGTGAAACAGGTGAAGGTGGTCAAAAGGTATAAACTTCCAGATATAAAATAAATAAGTCCTGGGGATGTACATACAACATGGTGACTATAGTTAATAATAATGTACTATATATTTGAAAGCTGCTAAAAGAGTAGATCTTAAAAATTCTCATCATAAGATAAAAAAGATTGTAACTGTATGTGGTGATGGATGTTAATTTAGACTTATTGTGGTGATAATTTCACAGTATACACATGTATTGAATCATTATATTGTGCAACCAAAACTAATATGTTATATGTCTTAATGAAAGAGCTCAATAAAACAACAAAAAATTTTACACTTACTTCTAACTAATTCTCCTGGTCTATCCATCCATCCATCCATCTATCCATTTATTCCATAAATAATTTTAAGTAACTCCCTGGTATTAAGAATTCTGAGAGTGTGTCAGTTGGGTCTTCAGATGTCAAGATGGAATTACAATTGCAAGAAATGTATTGAGGGTAAATGCCTGTGAAAGACAGGAGGGGGCAGGAGTAGACAGGAAAAGGCTTTACCATGGTGCAGTATGACATCTGTGCAAAGAGGAAGAAGAAAGGAAAAACCTCATCCTGTGAAGCTGCTCTGAGAGATTCTCAACAATTCCAAGGGGAGCCTCAGCAAATTGATTTCCTACAGAACATGGAGGGCAGAAATGAGCAGATCTTGGTGTCCCCATTGTGCTCAGACTTTGCCTGAAGGCTGCCTGAGAAAGTGCAGATTGCCTCAGCTCAAGTACTTTGGTAGGTCTTGAAAGCCAGCAATTCTATGGTGTCAGATAACTGAAATCCTTATAGCTGATTGGCAAGTTCTCTTGAAAGGATATAGAGCTGCACGTCTTCATGACTACCGTGGAGAGGCATTGGAGATAAAACAGATCTAGCTCTAATAAGGCATAAGACATGATCATTTCTCTACTGAGGAAGTGACAGCTATAAATAAACTGAGTTTGAGTGAGATGAGTATTAATAAAGAAGTGATACTGAACTGCACCCAAGTGTCTAATTGTGCCTAGGGAAATGAGCGACTCATACATTCCAGTTAAAACCACTGAATAAATTTAATAAAAATGAGGGACGAGGAAGGAGTGTTACAAACTGGCCAAATAGAACAGGTAACGCAAGGATCATCTACTGATTCCTGAGAAAAAAATTTCAAAGGCCTATGTTCAAGTGATCCCTAGTTCCTTTATTCTTCTGCTTTCACTCTTCTCTTTATCATGGACAAAGTATAGAATTCAAGAATTTCTTCATTCATTATACCTATAAAATATATATCCCAACCACACCAAAATTCTCGAATATTTCTAGTAGAGCAAATGATGACTATTATATTTTACTCTGTGATTACCTTTGAGTTTTACAAATGGTTGTCAAATTGCCCAATAGAGAAAAATAGGAAAAAAACTTCCTCTAAAGTAGTTTGAGTAAACTCTTATTTTTTTCAGTCTCAGTCTATTTATGGGGATGTATACGGTGCCTTTATATCTAACCAGGCATATTTATATGCCATTCCTTTATCAGGACTTGCTAAATTCTCTCTTGACCCTTTGAACATGATATTATATCAAATCTAATTTTATACTCCTTTTATGAAATAGGCCATAATTTTCTCATTCAAAATTCTGTTCTCATAACTTTCTCCTAGAATAATCTTCCTAATGGTAGTCATTCCCTGAAGCTAAATGTAAATAGAAATCCTTCAGGGCACAGCTCAAATGCTCCTTATCTATGGAGAATTTACTTTTCTTTTTTATGGGAAAGAGTTTGCCACCCTGACAATTTCTACATTTTATTATGTCTCTTTTAAAATATGCCTTACTTTCTAATGTAATTATTCATGTCAAAAACAATAATAGCTCTTAAATACACAGAACGCCTGAGTATATAAGAGCCTTTATGTATATATATATATATATATATAATTCTATATCTACAACAACCCCATGAGGAGGGGGATATTATACTAATTTTATTAGTTCTAGGTCAGAGGATTTGTCAATTTGCCTAGATGCCCAAATTAGTAAGTAGCAAAACCAAGAATCAAACCCTGATCTTTTAGCACCAAGTTAAATGAACTTTCTATAATTTTTTTTTTTTTTTTTTTTTTTTTTTTGCAGTATGCGGGCCTCTCACTGCTGTGGCTTCTCCCGTTGCGGAGCACAGGCTCCAGACGCGCAGGCTCAGCGGCCATGGCTCACAGGCCCAGCCGCTCCGCGGCATGTGGGATCCTCCCGGACCGGGGAACGAACCCGTGTTCCCTGCATCGGCAGGCGGACTCTCAACCACTGCGCCACAAGTGAAGCACTCTATAATTCTTTGATGTAAATTCTTTGAGGGTAAATTGATGTTTTTGTGTACTAACCAAATTTCCATATAATCACTATTCAATAAAAGAGTTAAATGAGTGAAGATATGAATAGGAGCCAACCTACACAAATCATTTGAATATATCTCTCACAAATAGCATATAACTGGATTTATTTCCTCCTTTGTACCATACTCTACTTGGCATTTGTCAGTTGTTTGCTTCTGTCAGTAGTCCTAAGTAATTTATGCATGTATATTTTTTGCCTGCAAAGTCCTGGTATTTTCATCAAGGGCACGACAGAGTTTTTGGCTATTGTTTATTGTGTTTTTGGCATCTATTCTGTTATTTCACAACACAAGAGTGAGAGTATATGTATATTCTTAGCCTCCCTTTGGAAAAAGGAAGAATGGACCCTGAAAGCTGAAAAATTTTGTATATGTTCTAGAGGAAATTTATCTCCAGAACCATGACTTTTATAATAAATTTCTAACATGTTTGTAAAGTTTTCTAAAAATGACAAATCTTTATAACATCATAGAATATTAATAGTGACATACTGAATTAACTTTTAATAAATTTCATCTTTATCTTAAACTGAGAAATGCATTGTAAATTTTCATGACTGATTATTTATTGTTTGATGATAAGAATCCTAGTCCTTGCAAATACACTTAATAAATATATTCTTAGTAAAACTTTTGTGAAATTAAGTGCATAGGATACCAGAAAAAATTTATTTACACTATTTATACATATAACAAAAGAATCATTGCTTATAATTTATGTATATAAATTAATATATTTTATCTTACACTATTTTTGTTATTTTGATTTAGGATGTTGACAATTAAAGCAAAATATGTTTATTTTATGAGGGGATTTTCAAAATAGAACAAAACTTGATTGTTCTGCACATGCATTCTTCATGTTCTTTATATAGGTCAAGAAAAGATATGTAAAAGTGAAAAAGTGTGCCTTAACATTTTATTCCAGTAAAGATATATTCTGACCACTTTTGAACTGTGCATCTTACAGGAAATTTCCAGATCTTTAAGTGACACACACCTAGAGTTTTGTTCACTTCCTGAATAAAAGCTTTTTTTTTCCCCCAAGTGGTTTAAAAGGTTTTAGATGGGGAGGTACCAGATGTCAGCAGTTCTAATTTTTTTAGTGCAACTATAATGGAGCACAGCTTAGTGATTACCACAAAGTGGAATTTAACCTTCAGGTCACTGATTCAATCCCTTAGTGCTGCTGGCCTTTTGATAATAATAGCTCTACTCTTGGGTACACACAACACACAGACACACACACCACTTCCACAAAAGAGACAAGCAGCCAAGGCAATGTATTAATAGAATGTAAAAACTCAGTTTCTTGAAATGAATTGCAAAGAATAAAAGTGAATGCCACTTACTCTTCCTCGTATAAAGCAGTTAATGGGTACAGTAAAGTAAGGTTTAATAGATTAAAAGTATTTTAAGTGATATTACTACAGAATAATATTCTGGATTTTGAATTTCCTTAATACTCTTTCATTAGGATTTAAGGGAGTTTGCTTCCACTGATTTATAGCCAATTCAGCTTGGTTGTGGTCTTAATCCACAAAATAGTATGGAAGGTCAAAGTTAACCAAACCCTGGAGTGTTCCAGGAAAACAATGTGGAGAGTCAGTAGATAGTGTTCTTCCCTGAGTCAGGATAAACTATGATTATTTTAAAACAGTTTTTGATTGTGAATGGGTTAGGTTTTATCTCAGAAAGAAACCAGGCTACATATTCACATATGGAGTATCAAGAGTACTGTGGTAATTAAGGAGTTACCCTAGATTGCAGAGTAAATTGCAGGTGCCTTAGTAATGATATTTCAGCATGGAAGATGTAATCAGAAAGACCTTTGCTTATGTTTCAAAAAATAGCATGAGCTAGAAAAAAAATGCAATACAAATAAAAACAGCAACCAGCAATAACCATCATGATACAATATATTGACCACTTTATATTAACAGGGCCTCCACTAAAAAAGTTAATATTATTTAAAACAGATTTCAAATCAAGGACACACATATTAAAGTCCTCCTTTTTGGGTAGAAACAGAGGTTTCCAGTGGTCAAATAACTTGCTAAAAAAGGCCATAAGGCCAGTAAATGGAAGAGTCCAAGGTGAGGTTCAAGTCCAGGTACA
This sequence comes from Hyperoodon ampullatus, assembly GCF_949752795.1. Lineage (NCBI taxonomy): Eukaryota > Metazoa > Chordata > Mammalia > Artiodactyla > Ziphiidae > Hyperoodon > Hyperoodon ampullatus. The sequence continues at coordinate 76,117,553 of NC_136914.1, read as the reverse complement.
TCTGATGTTGATACTCAACCACACTGCTGTATTGAAGCTGTTCATTAAAGATGGGGTGAAGAAATGTAACTGCCAGGCTGTTTGACATGTATCTAATGAGGACGCTACAAAGTTTTAGAAATGTCATTTGTGTAAAGGAAAAGAAAGACTGCAGGTCCAGGTAGAGTACTCTTAACCTGAATGAACTGGTCAACCAGATCTAAGAAAGATTCAGCCTTTAGTTTACTTTATCATTCAATTGTTCATAGCATTGCTTGTAGTTCAGTGACTTATATTCATCACTATGCTGGGAGTAGACACCACTCTATCACCTCCTTGATCATGTATAACCTTGGGATATTCTCTCACTAATTCATATAAGTATGCCTTGTGTCTCTGGCTCCACTGTACAAATTCTATGATCACTTCCTTTTTCTTTTTCTCTTCTTTTTCTTGTATATGTTTGATATAAATATTAAGCAAAAAATATTCCTAAATGAACCATTATCTATGTATCTATAGGTATGCATGTGTCTATCTATCTAATTTACATGTCGATTCTGATAACACTGAAGTAAAACTGTTGCTATAGCCAGCAAGTCAAAGAGCAATCTTTTAGGGTAGATTTCAATTCTTAGTAAAAAACATAAAAAAGAAGTAAAAACTAAGGTAAAGTAAACTCGTGTGTTTTGCGTAGAAAATTCCAAAAAGTTCCTAACTGTATTTGGGAAAATCCAGTGAGACTCACTGAGTCTTTATTCAATAGTATTACTTTCAGTAAATGAATTTATATAGATAAAAAAGAGAGTAACTTTGTTAAATCTCGAGAACAGTTTTTTGCATTTATTGCATGGTTCATTGCATAACTCTGCGTCTTTTGTCTCATCTGATGAGGAATGGAGCATATTTCAAATGTGAAATAGGAATAACTAGAGAACCTCAGGCAATTATCACAAAAACAAACACAAAAATGAAATAAAGCTATTAAATCCTAGTGTTTTGGTCATCTACCAGTTTGGGTAATATGTTGCTCTTAAAGTTTTAGCCAGCTAGAATGTTGTCCTTGTTGTTATTGTTTTACCATAGTCTATCAGTTCATGTCAGATTGCTTGCTGCTCTGCTAAGCAAACTACAAATTTTATTCCACAAGAAGAGCAGTGTATACCAGGATAAAAAATGGGATGCATGTTATGTATTATGTTCAAAATTTTAAGTTTATTATTGTCCATTCTCCTGTTACCCATATTTTAAAATCATTGATATGGTATTTACTTTTAAATTTGCTATGCAAAGGATTTTGAAGTTACAATATTTTACAACATTCTGATGATAACATAGAGGGAAAATTCTGGAAAATTTTGACACATGACCACTAATGATAATTGGCAGAAAATCCATTAAGGTACTATGTGGAACCCATGAGATCCTGGACTCCTGCTATATCACAGCATATTGCTGCATGAAATTCAGTATAATAGGAGTCCATCTTAGGCCTGAAAGATGAGAAAGAATTTGTAACTGATCCCATAATGTAAATATTTTCTTTTAATATTGTCCTTTAACATAGATCAATAATATCTAAAAATATCTTATTAGGATTTTTTAAAAGCAAAATCTTGATTATTCTTTATGATTTATATACTTTTTTTGTAAAGAGTTTGTGACATTATCTAATTTAACAAGTGTTTGGCACCTATTACGTGCCAAGCTTTGTGATGATTTAAGAGATACAAAGAATTTTGTATCTGTATGTATTTGATGATTTAGGAGATACAAATAATTTTTACTTTAGTTTGACTTCACATCTCATCTCCCAGATCCGTTATTTGCCTAGAAATTTTAAGAAACAGAGAGTTCTTTCTATACTTTTCAAATGGACATAGAAAGAAATTCTATCTAAATTCCTTCACAGATTTAGAATTGTTCTTCCATACTAAGTTAAGATTTCTTAAGATTTCTGGTTACTTCTTTCACGCAATTTACAAGAAAATATCATCCAGTCTTATAAACAAATTACAAGAAAGAATAACTGGAAAATAGTTATACTGCAATAGCATTAGTTTTAAAAAATATTTATCTTTTTTCCCCTAAATTAGTGGTCATTAGCATTCAAATAATGTTAATGTAGTATCACTGACAAATATGGAAATTTGATATTTCTAAGTAGAAATGCGTCATCATTTCTAAGGCACAACAGAAATTTTCACCTTATTGTTGCTTGGCTATACAGTTTACATAACTGAATTCTTAGAAGATCCATTTATGATGATAAAAGATGCTGGCCACAAATTTGGAAACTTCAAAAATAGAAACTGTTAGCACTAAATAAATACACAAGAAAGACATTCTAAGTTGGAATTAAAAAAAGAAAGGGATAACTTCTAGTATCATTTATTTACTAATTTTTTCCTTAATCTCTCTGTTGCTTAGTCAGTAAAACAAGGAGTTAGTGTTAGATATATTCATTTCATTTCTAATATCCTTTCTTATATCCTATCTGAACTGAGTCAAATTTTCTTTAGATAATGGATTAAGTTTCAAGTGTAATTAATACTACCAAAATGTCTGCTAAATACAGTTCAGTGTTTTAGTACATGACAAATTATGACTACAGATTTTCCCAGGTGATTGGGTGCAATTCTGAAAAAAGAATTAAAAAACAAAAACAAAAAAACTAGTCTCTAGGAGACGAAATTGTGGAAATATTCAATTTTCCATTAAGTCTTGAAATGACCGAAGTCAAGAAATTTTGGGCAGACGAGTTATGGAACTGTTCTAGACTTCCTCTCCAAATACCCTAAATCAAAGGCTAAATTAATAATCCCTCCTTTATGCTTATATTGTATAATTATATTAATATAAATCTGTAACTACTGTTACATTGGTAACTAATAGCATATGTATGATATAATGTATTATTTCATGTAGTTGAAGATTTGTATATTTTTACTTAAAGCTCAGTTAATGTGATTTTGAAAAAAATCTATTGTAGAGTTTCAACAATCACACATCAACTCTATATAGATCAATGCCTCCCTCCATGTGATATCTGAAACATTTGTGGTCCGTTAAGATGGTAACTGATATTCATAAGATGTATTTTTGAAAGTCTAACACTTCATCTTTATAAAATATGGTGAAAACCTTTCAAATAAGAGAAAAGACCACATGGTCAGGGTCAGATGTCAGCTTTCATCTTGACGAAAGCATGTACCACAGAATCTAGTTGAAGACAATGAGATAGAAAGGGACACATTAAGAATGTATTCATATAATGTAAGCACAATGATATACAACATTTATTTTTAAAAATACTACCTTTAGAATATCACTGTAGATGTAAGTGATTTCTACATAATCTTACTAAATATTTCATTTTTGATACATACCCAATAAAATATTTGAAACCAAACTTATACTTTTATTATATAACAACTAAACTGAACACTATTTTACTCTGCAGCAGAGGAACTGAGGAAGGAAAGAGAGAAGAAAGGGATGAAAATGAGTTTGCAAGTTTTGTATAATTTTGCATAAACATATGTTGCCAATATATAAAGAACTCCAGACTTATCTGGATGGACCAATAGTAAAGAAGAAAAGGAAAAGAGGAAATTGAGCTAGTATTACACCCAACGTTGGTGTATTAACATTTTTCTTAATCCTCACAAAAGCTGAAGGGCCAGAAGTTAATACTTTTCCTTGATGGTCTACTTCCACAGTTTTTCTTTAACATTCCACAAATTTGTATACTCTGTAAAGTGGAACTCAAGGGCAAAAAATAAATAAGAGTGTCAGTGAGAAATATATATATTATATACATATATATATATACATTTATATTCACACATATATATGTACATACATATACAGATATATATTATTTTTTGTTAAATTGTGATTATTGAGCAGAACTATAACATATATGTTGTCAGTTATTTAGCCATATGTATTTTCCATTGTAGCATGTCAGGTAGTGTTTCATTGTATTGTTTTTCTTCCCAACAATCAGACCATTTTACTTTGCAATGAGGATCTAGGAGCTCTTCAGCCTTGTTTTTCAAAAAAGGCTCCATGTGATGGAATTTATCAATCTTCTTTCTAAATGTGCATGACATTTCCTGAGTGAAAATGTTTTGTCATGTGTAGCTACAGAATGAAGACCATAATATGATATTCATTACACTGACAGTATCTTACTAAGGAAACCATGCTTTAGAATTTCAAGACTTTGGTGTAATCTGACTCTAACATTCAGCATTACATTCCCAAATTATTTAAATTTATCCAGTCAGACTTACACAGAGATACTTCTTGCTATCTCAAGACTCATGTTGGATTAGTATGAATGTAATGGAATTAAAGGAAACAAATAATGTGAACATTATGTAAGAAATTTCTATTGGTGACATTGGTTGGAGAAACTCTGGAATACTTTAAATATATATATATATATATATATATTTAAACATATACATATATATTTACAACTACCTTTTATATTAAAGTACAAGTTTTAATATAGCGGGAAAACCTACTTAAGCAAAATCTTTGTCCAAATATTCGTAAAAATCAAAAGAGTTAATCTAGTGTCCTCTAACCTTTCGAAAATATTGTCATTTAATAACTACCTTGGAATTCAGAGGATGTTATTACCTTAACAAAGAGAAACCTTTGTTTACAGCAGCACTACATATCTTAAGCCAAGGAAAGCAAACCTAACATTGAGGCTAGTGTAAGTTAAGAGAATTAGAATTTATGTAAAGTGTAACTAACTGAGTCAATGGGCCTCACAAGAAAAATCAGACCAAAGGATTGAAAATATTTTTATCCAAAATGAAATGGCTAAAATAACCAACCAAACATGAGGAAAGCATGTCTCAAATTCTATTTTGTGAAATAATAGTTTCAAGTTATAAATATTAGTGTTACTTAGGAAACAAAAAATATTCCTTAAACAAATAAGTGAGGCAATGTTGTATTAGAAGAAGTTGAACAGTTTTCTTTATTGTATGCCTTATGAGAACATTCCAGTTTGTTATGCAATCCAAGAACAGAACATATATACAATTTTTTAAATATTTAAATCACCGTTTGTACCATGAGAGCTTTGTATGATCACCAACCCACAAAAGTCACTTTGAAACCATGTTTATAATCAATATCACATGCAAATATAGATGTAACTATCCTAAATAAAATTACTAAAAAATGCAACTAAGTTAACAGTGCATGTAAGAGTCATTCATGATATGCAGGTAGGTTTTCTCTCACTATTGCCCTCTTGATAGTTGTAAGTAAAATATTTCCTTTTACAACTTTCAAGGATGCTGATATTGCTTTTTCTTTAATGTTTGACTGTTATACCAAAAAGGGTATTAATGTTGTCAATGTATGTGACACACAGATGTCCTATATATAGAGTAAAACATTTAAAAATAAAAGTTAGCTATATACCTTTTATTTGATAACTTTACATTTAATCTTCAACCTCTGCTATGAATACAATTCCATAATTTATCTAATAACAATGTTCTGAAAAGTTAACTCAAACGATAAAAATGATACTAATAATGATACATTTTAAAACATGATATTACAAAAGGCAATTTTGATGCATGTAGATGAAAACAGCACTGACAGGATGGAAAATTGAGGTATTTTAAAACACACTTGACTTTAGCAGTTAAGTTCTGTAATTCTAAATTCTTCTTAGAGACATGGTACTCTTGAAAGTCCAGGTGCAAAAGATTGTTGGATATTTCTTATTTGCGCCTAGAAATTAGAGCATTTCTCTGCAGTCATTAACTTTTTCCTACAGAAGACACTGAATTAATAAATTTTTTCCATCGAGGAACTTGCTTTTTACTTCAGTATTGCTCTTCTACTTTGTTATTTCCTCTCTAGAACAACCCCCCCCACACACACAAACACACCCTCTGGTTGGCCCTATATTTTTTCTTAGCTACTTAGACTTCCACCTGTTGGCTTCATTCTTAGGCTGTCTCACATTCACCAAATGGCGATATGCTTCTTCATGTATGTTGATACGAAGAGAAAGTGTTTTCAGTCACAACTATTAAAAGCTATTTTCATTGACTGAACCACCTTCAGGGATATCTACCTTCAGGTAATGTCATATACAGGTAAAATTAAATTGAGGTTTCCTGAGCCAGTGGCCATGGACAAGGGAATGTGATCACCCTCACTGCACCACCAAAACGCCAGCCTACTACCCGATGGAAGAAATGGGAAATAGCTGTTGCAGAGAAAAGCAAATGCCTCACCCAGGATCAGAAAAGTATAGGCTAATGATTCTGGTTGTAAGAAATTTCATTTTCTTTAAAAGAAGCAGCATGAAATCTAATCTATGCTGATATTTAAATCTCTATTCCACTGTTGACATTGGATTCCCTTAAGCTTCAAATTTGAACTCAATATGTTTGTTTTAGGCTAGAAAATTCTGTGTAGCCCAGGTTCTGGAAATTATAAAACACTTTTTCTGCCCAAGTCATAAGCATCTCCCCATGGGTCCTCTCCAAATTTTAGACGATGCCATAAAAATACATATCTTCCATGGAGTGCCTACATTCATGTATTCATTCACACATCGTAAAAGAAAAATTATAGTGTGCTATTCAAAACTCTTCCTTTTGAATATTAAGAGTGTTAAAAATTAATACTCAATTTTAACTCTAGTAGATATATAGATTAATGTAAAACACTGTTTTTTCATTAAATGATAGTAATTGTAAATATGCAAGTCTTAAGAGATTTAAGCACTGCCTGAAATAGAATTTTTTTAAAAAGGTCAACTTTAATTAAATAGCCATGGTGAGGAAAAATGAATATTTAGACAGATAGATATAGATATATGCAATTTATTTATCATTTATTTATTTATTTATAAATGGTAAGATTATTTTATTCTCCATTCACTAAACACAAAGAAATGCATCAAACACTGCCTCCACCCTCTGTTCTGAGAAAGTCCTATTCATGCATCAGAATTAACTCAGCCGTCACTTCTCCCTGATTCTTTTTCTGGACAACTCAGCCAGAATCAATCATGCACTGCCTTAATGCCTTCTCACTGTATGTCCTTTTCTATTGTTAAATTTGTTTCACTTTATTGTAAATACTTGTTTTCATATCTGTGACCCACTAGATCAGGCCCAGCAAACTTTCTCTGTAAAAAGCCAGATAGTAAATATTTTTGGCTTTGAAGGCTATACAGTCTAAGTTGCAACTACTCAAATCTGCTATTGTAGCACAAAAGCATCCATAGACTATACGTAAGGAAGGATGTGGCTACATTCCAGCAATATTGTATTTGCACTAGCAGGTGGCAGACTGGATTTGGCCACAAACTGTAGTCCACAATTCCTCAAAGGTAGAAACTGTGATTTTCAGTGCTTTCGTCTTTGTTTTGCAGCTGTAAGCACAATGCTGAATATGCAAAGGAGAGTTGATAAACGTATTTTTAATTTTAGTTCTATTGAATCAAGTTACAGCAACTCAAGTTCCAATGATTTCCAGCCGTAAGAAGTCTGGTGCTTAAAATTTGAGCTGTGTGCTGTCCAATAGGTAACAACTAGTGATGTGTGGTTGTTTAATCTTAAATTAATTAAAATCAAACAAATTAAAAATTCAGTGCCTCAGACACATTAACCACATTCCAAGGCTCACTAGCCTTATTTAAATACTACCATATTTAAATAGCACAGACATAGAACATAACTATCATTACAGAAAGTTCTATTGGGCAGTCTTGGCTCGGATGATGTGAATATTAAGACAAGGAGAGGGCTTCCCTGGTGGTGCAGTGGTTGAGAGTCCGCCTGCCGATGCAGGGGACATGGGTTCGTGCCCCGGTCTGGGAAGATCCCACATGCCGTGGGGCGGCTGGGCCTGTGAGCCATGGCCGCTGAGCCGGCGCGTCTGGAGCCTGTGTGCCACAATGGGAGAGGCAACAGCAGTGAGAGGCCTGCGTATCCCACCCCCCCCCCCCAAAAAAAAAGAAAAAATAAGAAAAGGAGATATCCTCAAGAAGAATCCTGGTGGTGTATAAAATATGGTTCAGTATAGCTCAAATACACTATCTTGACAAAATTTCACAAACTGAAATTACATTATGCACAACAAATAAAAAGGTGTGAATTTACTGAATATACTAGGTAATTAGACACAAGTATTCTACTACTTGAAGCAGATTCAGTAGACCTTTGGGTGTATGTGAATTTGCACATGTGTGTAACTAAAATTCAATATTCACAGTAGATTTTATGCAATTAAAAAAAATTTCTCCTGTTACAGAAGCCATAGAAGAGAAAGTGGATTATACAAAAGAGAAGCATCAGTGTAGGCAAAAGAGGATAATATTGGGTGCTCACTAACTCAAGAAGTAGAACAACTTTGACAATATCAGGAGAAAATGCAAAACAGTAACCACCAAAAGCATTTAAAATGCAAATGCAGGAAAGAAGACCGTTTTCATCTAACTGATTCTCAATTCTTACTAAAGAAAGGGGCAAGTTTAGATTTTTTCTGCTGAAGGAGGCCATTAAGATCATGAAGTTCCAAGATCAAATTCAAGCTTAAACTATTATTCATTATTGAAGCTTGACATTACTTTTTATCATTCTCACCTTCAGTTTACTCTCAGTACAATGATAATAATAAAACCGCTTCAGCAGACTACTGAGAGGACTTAGTAGATTGTTCAACACATTGAATACCTGGGAAATTGTAGCAATTTTATTACAGAGGTTGAGCATGGTTTGGTAGGATAAGGAAGCTGAGGACAGTGGGGAAGTTTTAAAATTGCTTTGTGAAGAATAAGAAAGGAAGTTGAGTGAGAGAATATGAAATAATTTCTCAAAAGCTTCTAAGGCTCAGATAAGATAGGAAACAATGAATTTCTTCTAATAGCAGTATTTGAGGTTATGTGATTATTTTTGCTAGCTATGTCAGGATGTCAATTATAGGAGAAGAGAATGCAGAGAAATGAATCCTGAACAAAATATCTGTGGGCTATTTGTGATCAAGAAACATGAAACAAAGGCCTTGAGGCGAAAGCAAGGGAGTGACCAAAGAGTCCAGGATTAATAAAGACCAAAGTAAAGCCAAGGAAAATTCATAAAAAGGATAAACTAGAGAAGCCAAGGTAAAGAAATTCCCACTAATGCCAAAGCTATGTTGGGCTAAAAATAACACATGAGTCAGGGAGAAAAATGGAAAACTGTCATCACCAACTTTGATGCTCAAAGTTCAATTTTTAAAGGTAAGATAGATAAATGCAGGTCAAGAAAAAAACTTTAAAATTCCTAAATGTTGTCCAGGACGATGGTAAGAATTGAGGTAATAGGGAATACAATAAGCCAGGTACCAAAGAATTTTAAGCAAACATGGAAGTGAATTGCTGGCTGATGTGGCCGGGAATGGTAAAGTGATGTAATCAACTATTCTTTTAACCTCAAAAAAGATTATTATATTATTTCACTTTAGATCTTTGAAAGTATTTGAAACAAATTGGTTTTGAAATACATATTATTTTATGTTTAAAAGTTGAAAACTTCAGGAAATATTAATGTTTGCATTATTATTATTATGTTTATGTTCATTATGTTTTATGAAGTGTTCTTCAATAAGAATGACAGTATTGCTGAAATGTAGCTAGCATTACAAAGGAGTGTGGACATTGGTGAAATGTGAGTAAAATAGAGGTACTTTCTGAGTTTTTCATGTGTATAGGGAATCAAAAAATGTTAGTTTTCCTAGACTATTTGGAGTCTACAGAGTACTAAGGTGCAAAAAATTCTTTCGATTTCCAACTGTAAATATACAAGTATTATTTCCTCCTATCACTCAGTTAAAAGAAAATAAACCAATACACTAAGTATTTTAAGTCTATACTACAGATCCAAACATCTTTAGAGACTTGTTTCATAAATGTCTTCATAATGTAAATTTTTCCTCTTTCAAAAGCAAGAGGGAATGGGGGATGGGAGGGGAAATCTCTGCAGTATACTTCTTTAGAATTATTTTCACAAATGCCAACATCTGTCTTTTTCTTTAACTTAAGATGGCACCTGCAACCTCTTTCAGTCTCGGTGGTAAAACTGCACGATCTCACAGAAACATGCTTGCCAAAGAAGTCTGGAGGCTTGTGACACAGTTTACACCTGTTTAGATGTCTTGTCACCTCACAGAGTTGCTTTCAGTTTCCACCTCATGTAAATTTTGCATTCAAACTGCTGACTATCATTCTTTAGCAAGAGCGTACTTTTCTCTTATTTTCGAACTTGACTGCCTTTACGAACTCAGCTGCACCTTCCACAATTAAAAAAAAAAAATGTTTCTGTCAGTTTTTATAACTGGGTTCTTATGACAGTAGAGTTCCCACTACGTGACCAGGTAATCAGTCAGCTATCTTCCCTACTGTGTCTTAGTTATAAGTGAGACTAGATTTTGATATTCAAGCTTAATCACTTTTACAGGTTCAAGAATTCCCTTAATAATCTTTGGTATGACTCATGCAGTAGAAGTTATTTATTCTGCATGCCAGTGTGCTGGAATGATCAGGGCCTTGCTCTCAATTTCTGAAGCTATTGCTTCTCTCAGGCTTCATAAAAACAAATAATAAATGTAAAATAAAATTGTGTGGATTTTTGCTTTTCTTTTTTTCCACTGTACCAATTGGAGCATAGTAGCAAAATCAATAAAGATTCCAAATTGGGCCCATTATGACAATAATATTTTACATTTATTGGGGAATAGCCTGGCTTCTGATGTTTATGTAATATGAGGTATAGACTGAGGATTTCTTTTTGCATATTACTATTCTTTTTTGCATATTGTATCATTTTTTGAAGACTGTCCTTTATCCATACAATTGCTTTTGAACTTTTGTCGAAAATCAATTGACCATATACATGTAAATCTATTTTTGGACCCTGTTCCATTTATTTGTCTGTCACTGTGCTTCAATACTATAGTTTGATACTAAGTGCTAAAATTGGATAATGTAAGTCCTTCCAACCTTGATCCCTTTTTTCAAAGTTGTTGGGCTATTCCAGTTCATTTGCATTTCTATACAAATTTCAGAATCAGCCTGTCAAGTTTTACAAAAAAAGGCTTGTAGGATTGTATTTCTTATCACATTTAATGTATAAATCAATTCAGGAATTGTTTCAATAGAGAAAAAAAGATTTTAAACTGTCATTTAAACTCATGTTCATAAATAACAAATCAAATATTTAACTTCTTATGTTAGACTTAATTGGAACAGATTTTATTGATTAATAATAATCACTGATTCTTATCTAACATGCAGTGTTCACCAGACATTGAAATGTTGCATGTGACATAATTAGCCATTTACTTGCTAAGAGAGTAGATCTTAAATGTCCCCAACACAAAAAAGAAATGGTAAGTATGTTAAAGGATGGGGGTGGTAACTAATACTATGGTAGTAATCATCTTGCAATTGATAAATGTATCAAATCAACACATTATTGTATACTTTAAACTTACACAATGTTATATGTTAATTATATCTCAATAAAGCTGGAAAAAAAATAATTAAAAAAACATTTATTAGTTGATGGGCATCTAAACTGTTCCCATTGTTTTGCTCTAGTACACAATATAAACACCATTGTATAAATATTTCTAGACATAATTACTAAGGCTTTGGTAGGATCATTTTTAGAAATAAAATTGCTGATTCAAAGTATATGTATTTAAATCATAAATAGATACTCCAAATTACCCTAAAATTAATATTTCCTAAACAGATAAACATTCTCATCTCTCTTTATCTTTGCCAATATGTGTTATTTTCATTTTGTTTTATTTTTGCCATTTTGAGGGACAAAGGAAATATTTTATTTTTGTTTTATATTGCAAATATTTACAAATACAAAATGAGAATATTTAATATATTTTCTCTGTTACTAATTCTGTGTATTTGTTGTTAATATTTTTGGCCATTTTTCCTTTTCTGTCATCTTTCTTTTTTACATCAATTAATTGCTATACATGTTACAAAAATTGTATTGCCTATGTCATCACTTTGACTCAGTATTTTATTTCACTGATACTTTATAACTATATAAAGGCAAATATTTTTTGTCTTTGTTTTATTTTTATTATTTTTTGGCTTAGAAGGGCATTCATTATTCTGCAAGTAAAGCACACAAAAACACACACATTTTTCAATACTTTCTATAATGTAATACTATAATGTATTTACTATCACAATAATAAATCTCTACTACAAGCAAATACAAAATCTCTTTAACAACACATATTTATTTTCTTTAAAATAAATATGAACTTTAAATGACACATTTATTTTTCATTCACATGGGGCTGTGAGTCAGCAGGAATCCTGCTAGGCTAATTTATGATTCATTGGTTTTGTTTTAGGTCATAGATTGGGTTGAAACATACTGTAAATATTTCTTCATTCTGGAGCCAGAGTTCCCCTGGACAGGTTCTTGCCATGGTAGATGGAGAAGCAAGAAAGCAAGTCAAACTGCACAGCCACATGTAAAACACCTACTCATATTTTGCCTACTAATTTTCCATTGGCTAAATTAAGTCACATGGTCAAGTTCAAATAACATAAAGCAGGTAAGTACATGGTGCCAACACCAAAGCCAGGGCAAGGACAGGTAGAGAAGAATTTTCAATATGTAATCCAGTGTGACTACAACTATTTCAAATGTTCACTTAAAGTCCACTTTCATTTTGAAGTTTATAGCTTTAATTTTATATATGATACTATGAAGAGACTTATTTTATCAATAGTATTTCTTCACATATAATTTAATGCATTATATTAATATAATATATTAATATAATACTTATTAAATACTATAAGTATATTAATATGACATATTGATATAATATATTAAATTATTGCAACAACAGTCATTAGTCTATCTCTTATCCACTGTTTTGAAATGATCCTTCGATCTTGTATTAAAACATCATATATTTTTAATTTAATTTTTATCTTATATTGGAGTATAGTTGATTTACAGTGTGTTAGTTTCAAGTGTACAGCAAAGTGATTCAGTTATACACATACATATATCCATTCTTTTTCAGATTCTTTTCCCATATAGGTTATTACATAATATTGAGTAGAGTTCCCTGTGCTATACTGTAGGTCCTTGTTAATTGTATATTTTATGTATAGTAATGTGTATATGTTAATCCCAAACTCCTAATTTATCCCTCCCTACCACATTTTGTCTTTGGTAACCATAAGTTTGTTTTCGAAGTCTGTGAGTCTGTTTCTGTTTTGTAAAAATGTCATGTGCATTATTTTTTAGATTCCACATATAAGTGATATCCTATGATATTTGTCTTTCACTGTCTGACTTACTTCACTTAGTATGATAATCTCTAGGTCCATGCTTGTTGCTGCAAATTACATTATTTCATTCTTTTTTTATGGCTAATATTCCATTGAATGTGAGTAGATATGCCAGGTTATTCAAAATTTCTTCATGATTCTACATTCCCATAAACATTTCTAAAAAATACCCTCAACACTGCTTCTATCTAGTTTCCTAATTTTTGCTACTCTGGTAGTGTAATAGGTCTTTTATATCCTAACATAAATTTTGTTTCTCTGGTATCCAAGCATTGTTAGCATTTCTTCAAACTCATATTAACATTTTGTTTCTTTTCTCACACATTGGTTTACTTACATAAATTATAATGTTCTTATTCCGTGCACATTTTTCTATTGAGGCTGGTGATTCTCCTTGTTGATATAGCATAGGTAGAAGCATCTTGAAGATTTTGAAACTGTAAATGTCTTCTCTCATTTTGTTATCACCTCTTACTTTTCTAGTTATTTCTTTGTAAAACAGAAATCTTTAATTTTGATATAATTGAATTCATCTTTTTGTGCCATATAATCTGGCTTTGGAAATTAGTTTGAGAAGTCTTTTTCCCCTAAGCTGTTATATTTTTAAAATAAAGAATGTGAAAATACAATAAGATAATGTTATATATAATAAGTAAGTTGATTGTAAATTTTGAATATTTGGTAAGATAATTTTTTTGAACATCTCTATCTCTTTAATATATCATTTAGTTTGTACCTCTGTCTTTCCAGTCTGTCTACCTTTATAAGTTATACACTACTAATTATAGAAACAATTGAAAAAATGATATATTTATAGAAAAGTAGCTTAGAAATATGAAAAGTATGAAATATAATCTTATTCTAAGAATAAATAAGGTTCTATAACTCTTACTCTGACTCCTGTTATTTTATTGACTTATCTCCTGCTTTTTCCTTCTTATGCACTAGTTTCCAGTAACACTGGCCTCCTGTTTCTTCAAACACACCATGAGTTCCTTCCTCAGGGCTTTCACCCTTGCTTGGCTATGGCTAGAAGTTTCTGTCAGACTGAAGCATAATCTACTCTCTCACTCCCTTCAGGTCATTTGTCAGTGGCATCCTTTCACAAAATTGTCCCCAATCCAATTTATTTTCTTCCTTGCTTTATTTTTCATCTCATCACATATTACTCTATAACCAGTAATTATATTAACTATATATGTCATCTATTGTCTGTCTCCTAAACTAGAAAATAAGCTCCATGAAGCCAAAGTTTTATGTTTCTTTTCTTTTCTTCTGTTTTGTGATCATATTAAACAAGAGCTGAATGGTAATCTCTTAAATATTTATTGGTTGACTGAACCAATCAATCAATAAATCCAAGTTCATAAAAACTCAATTATCCCTTTTTAAGCTAGGAATTATCAGATGTGACTGAAAGCTACTGGTACACTGGTAGTACTCCAGGGAAAACAAAACAAAACAAAACAAAATGGAAAACAAACATCAAAATTTTTTTGGTCATTTTGACCAGCACTTTAATAATTCAGCTATTATTTTTAGTAATTTTAAATATGGTAATGACATTAAAAAAGAAGTGATTAGAGATCACTAATAATAGTAATAGAAATTTAATTTTCCCCTTTAGCCTCTGAAAGCATAGGAGATCAGACAAAGAGATCAAAATGTATATTCAAATTTAGTAAGACTTCCAAATTTGTATTTGAAATCTTTCCATTTAAAAAGTTAAATACATACACAGCATATACTTAAGCACATATCTGTGCATAACATGTACAATGTGTGTGAAATGAGGCAAATCTATTCTCATGAAACTTATTTTCTAGTAGGGGTTACAGACAATAAGCAACAGGAATGACTAAAACAATATCATATGTAAGAGATATAATTTTTTCTGGACTAAAAGTTATACAAAACATACTAAATCACAGATTTGTACTTATCTCCAAAAACTGGGACAAATTTAGCAAACGATCTTTCCACTAAGATTTTATTAATTTCATAAAATATGGCAATGTGTTTATTAGCATACTGTGAAACATTACCATAGGTGATTATAATTAAACTACACTTATCAAAATAATGAATAAAGCATATTTTTGTGGTACAGCAGTGTTAATGTTTTTCATATTTATCTGTTCACTAACTAATCTGCCAAATTCAGTAATCTCTAGTGAGCCTCTCAGTTCTCAGTGTAAATTACTGAGGGTCTATTCTGATAATAAATAACAATAGTAATTCTGGGAAACAAAGCATTAGCAGTTTAATGTCTAAAGATATTTTTTCTGGATAGTATAAATTAAGAATACAATAAAACATTTTTCATTCAATTATAATATGTTTCCAGAGGGTTATAATACAATTTAAAAAGCTGCTTATAATGGATATATCAAAGCACCTGAATTTTAATGCTATCAAAAAGTGTTCAGGATGTTCTAAAAAAGAGGATGAATTTCATAATGCATCAACCAAAAGAGAGACCATAATATGAAAATATCTCTAAATCTAAGATGTGTCAAGTGACTTTTATTAGTCCATCCATTTTCTTAGACTCTAAAACTTAAAGCTACTATGCTTAAATTCCAGTATGCACACTACTATATGTAAAATAGATAACTAATATGGACCTATTGTATAGCACAGGGAGCCCTACTCAATACTCTGTAATGACCTATATGGGAGTAGAATCTTAAAAATAGTGGATATATGTATAAATGATTCACTTTGCTGTATAGCAGAAACTAACACAACACTGTAAATCAACTGTACTCCAATAAAAATTAATAATAAATAAATAAATAAATTCCAGTATGTAGGTGCCCAAAACATTGACAAAATCTGGACAGTGTATTAATTAATTGATTGATTTATGTAACAGATATCAATTGAGTAACTACTAAGTATCTGGTACTCTTTTAGACACTGGAGGTACACTACCTAAAACAGAATAAATTCTCTGCCTTTGTGGAGTTCTCAATCAAATTCAGAGTGAAAGAAAAATAAACTAAAGTAAATAAGTCAAAGGATATATCACACAATTCACACAATCAAGGATATATCAAAGGATATATCACACAATAACCCACAGCTAGCTGGGTTCCTAAATCCACCGGCCTTCTTCCTGAGCATATGTGGACCCTGTATTTTCAAGCTTCCCTTGCAGTTAGGTGCAGCTATATGAGCCATTTGTATTATGGTAAGCAGAGGTTAGTCTGTCTCTCAGGTCTGGTGAGAAAAACCTGGAAATGGGTGTGTTGTGACTGTATTGGTCAAATTGGCACGTATTAATGTGTTCTAGGATTTTACCCATGGTACACCTAGGGTAACCCAATAACTGCAGGGTTTGCCCTGGATTTGGACTGCCATCATGAATTACCTTTGGGGTGAGAAATAAATTTCTATGTTGTTTAGGAAACCTAATTACTCTTGGGTCACTTTGTGGCACCATCACAGGCTTACCCTGCCTGATTTATGACGTTAGACTTTGTTAAAAATTAAGGAGATAATGCATGTAAGACGATGGAGAGGATATGGTGGAACATCTGCTTCTCTGCCATGTTTGGCTGCTGCCTCATGACCCATTATGGCTGCTCTGTCTCTAGCCTTCATGACTGCATTCTAGCCAACAAGAAGGGTAAAGGTACTAAGAGGGGCCAGTCCAAATTCAAAGATTTGTGGGGAGGATTAAGCTGAAAGAAGCTTTGAAGAACTCACATAGGACATGTCTGCTTGCATATTTTTAATTCAAATGCCATCACATGACCTCCCTTGACTTGAAAGGAGCTCAGGAAATGTACATTTTATCCCAAGAGGCATTTACACACAGAAAAATAAGGGCTTTTATTAGTGAGGACAAGGGGAAATATTGTGGGACCACTAGAGCTCTTGACACAGAGAGTCAGGTATGAGAGAACGCCTAGTGGTAGACATTCATTTAAAGTTGATTCTTGAAAATAATTTGAAATTAGCCAGGTAAGCAAGAGTTGAAAGTGAGGTTGGTTGAGGCAAAGGAAAAGGCAAGTAGACAAGAGTGAGCTTCGTGCATTTAGGAAACTCTCAGACATACTGTGTGTTACAGATGCTCAACAAAGCTAAAATAATAATAATAATAATAAAATTAGGGCTCAGAAAATGTATAAGAGATTGAGAAATAGATTTCAGAATTATCACAGTGTAGGTAACTTTAAATCAGGAATGCCAATGAAATCACAAGCTCAAATGCATAAAGATGGGGATACCGTTAAGTATGGCCTGAAGAAGAGAAATGAGTATAAAGAGAAAGAGGAATCTGAGAAAAAAAAAAAAGCCTTATTATAAGGATACATAGTATCAGCATACTTAATCTTAGAAGAATTATCAGTAACACAAAATGCCATGAAGGAAAAACTTGATCAAGGATACAGAAAGTTGAACTAGGATGTACAATGGGAAAATATCACTGAATTTGTCTTTGACGCATTTACTAGTAAAGGGCAGAAGATTATGCCACCCCAAAATATGACTGAAGAGGTTCAGGACATGGCACCCTAAAATATGCTGCTTTGGCATATTGATTTTTTGAGATGTAGACACTTGAAAAGCAGCAAATACAGAGAGAAGCTTTCTTGGAATGACACTATCTGTTTAAAAATAGATCCAAAAAAAAGCAATTCAATTGTTATAACCCCTCCCTGGAAGTTTCATTAACCAGGCAAGATTAGTTTTTTCATAAGAGAGGAGATTAGAAGTTGACATCACACCCAAATTGTCTACAGTTCCTCACCCCTTCCCTCTTATGGTGGTTCTGAATTCTAAGCCATCTCAGGGAGTTAATCACTTTTCCTTAGGAAACTTTCATATATACATGGGGTATATGTGTTAATAAACTTGCTTGTTTCTCTCTTGTTAATATGACTTTTATTACAGGATCTCAGATAAGAGTTCTAAAAGGTAGAAGGAAAATTATTTTTCCTTTTCTCTACACTGGAATTTTTGAAACTTTGCTTTCTGTAGGGTGTTTATTAAAAAACAAATAAGAAGTCATTAACCTTAGGTGTGTGGTGAAACTGAATTTGGACATCAGCCTCCAGAATCAGATTTTGATTAGAATACCAGCACGAACTGAAATTGAAACTTTAAAATACTTACTTACCTTCTCTGTGCCCCAATTTCCAACATGTAGATTAGCTGTAATAGCATCAGTTTTAAAGCTTATAATGAGGATTGAATCAAACGACACGTAAAAGTTCTTAGCCTAATCCCAGATTCATAAGTACTCAGTAAATATTAGCTATTAGTTTATTGAAGCACATTATTAGAAATGCTGACAATGAAAGAAGAAAAAGAAATAGAAAAGTAGTTCAAGAGGGCAATAGAGTTTAATGGAAGATTTCGGTTTTGTAGAGTGGGGCAAGTGAGACTACGTTACTGTTGGTGTTGGTAAATGAATGAGAAAAATGATAACCGATATGAATGTGAGTCTTTAATGAAGAAGAGATCTAGAGATTTTGAACAATATTTGGAAAATAGATGCTATGAATAGGAAGTGATATATCATCTATCAACTTAATAAATCATCACTTAATAAATGTATAAAAGATTGACAGAAACCGGATGAAGGGAGAGACAAAATTTATAATGGACACAGGCAGAGTGGTCTGATAACTGTCTTCAGGCATTGGTGTCATTGAAAGCTAAAATTTTCTCCTCTCTTTTTACAGACATAAACGTTCAAATCAAGTTATTGAAAAAGAGAGAGAAAGAGAGATACAGGGAGAGGTAGGGAAAGAAAATGAAAGTTTAAAGAGTAAGAAACTACCTCAGGTTTCATAATTTATTCCACTGCTCTCTGTCTTTCTTACTTTCTATTCCTCATACTATATTTTGGAAGGCTTTTTTTTTTTTTTTTTTTTTTTTTTTTTTTTTTTTTAATCTGGAGAATGGTATGAGAAAGGCCTTTGGGTATGTTAAGAATGTACTATTCTACTTTATTATAATGATAGCTTTTAACAGCACAGGGTCCTTGACTGTATAACGTCCCCTGTCTTGCTTGGGGTGACTCCCGTTCAGACCGAGTCAGCTTATTTCACATTATTGTCAGTTATGAGTGGGAAACTCTTGCAGCTATGGAAGGGCTGGGGGCGGGAAGGGGACTGTATTGTTCGTTAATTACAGACACTGCATTGTTTTTAAATGTTTTCAGTCAATTTATAGATAGAGCTTTAATAGATTTTTAACTTTCTTAGACTTGGTTTTTTACACACTAAAACAAATGTGGTTCTAAAGACCACTATCATTTTCTTTTGCCTTTAAAAAATATTCATTTATCATTTTCCAGTCTGGATTTCCCCTCTTCTTGACACTAAATGTCAGTAAGGTGAATATGACTCAAAACATGAATGCACATGACCCATCTTCAGCACTGAATGATAAAAATATGAACCTTCACTGGCGGAGCCCGTGGCTGCCACGGACCCACCCAGCCAAGGGACTCGCCTGCGCCCCGTGCCTCACCTGCGCCCCCTTGCGGCGAGTCGACCGACCACCTTGCTGCAGTGCATTTTTCAGAGTAAACAAATTCCATGTGCAGTTGAAAGCATTCAATCCCTCAAACATGAACTGGCTCGTGTGTAGAAGAGATTTGGGGGGAATAAATTATGAGATTGAGCTTCATTAAGATGTGGTGGAATATGCGAAGAAAAACCTGGAGAGTTTGATCAAAAAAAGTGATAGCTTTGATAATCAGCTTCTAGACCTGTACTATCAGTCTGAATGGGAAGGTGCATGGCATGGCTAGGTCATCCTGATCTCTCAGCAGCTTATCAGAATAATTATATGAGCAAGTTGGCACAGTTCTTGCTATTCACAAAATCATCTGTCTCAAGATGAAAATATTCCAACGTGAACGTATGAAGAAAAGCACTGCTAAGATTTTAGTTCGGTGAGCCCACGTTTGTGGTTGGTAATTGCTCCCGGAAAGCATCTGATAGTCATCAGTATTATCGAGATTATTGTGGAGCTGGAGTCCAGAAATACTATGAGAACTACATGAAAATTTTACTAAAAGTGGGAGGCATTCTAGTTATGCCTGTAGAAGATCATTTAACACAAATTATGAGAAGAGAACAAAACACTTGGGAAAGTAAAAATATTCTTGCTGTTTCATTTGCTCCACTTGTGCAACCAAGTAAGAAGGATAATGGCAAACCAGAGTCTGTGGGACATCCCCACACACAAACCCACGCTGTCTGGAATATACAGAACTTGCTTTTATTTACATTCAATGAACACGGAGACATTTCATAAGTAATGAGGTGCAGGCCAAGGGGGGGTCCCTTAAAGGGCTCCACCCAAAAGAAAGAGTTAAACAGAGAGCTACACTTATGTATTTGTAGGTAATCAGCTTATTCCTCAGCCTCTAGACAGTGAGGAGGATGAAAAAAATAGAAGAGAAAGAAAAGGAAGAGGAAGACCACAATGAAGTTAAAAGAGCCACCTCAATTTACTGAGAGAAAAAATTATGAAACTCTCCCCCTCCCTCAGGAATCTTTAAAAGCTTACTTGACATATTTTAGAGAAAAATAACTTAGATCAAGAAGAAAGGATGCCTACTGATAATTCCTCTAGTCTTTAAAACGTGGCATTTGTTAGGAGTTAAAAAGAGAGAGAATGTTTTCTTTCATCAGGGTGAACTTACAGTAGAAAAAAGTATCTTCTTCCTGTCAGTAATAAAAATGATGTATTCAGTGATTAAAAATAATCCTTTTCATAAAATATATTTTTCTTTAAGTCTTGGGAAAATGGTTGTTTTAACTCAGGATGACTTCAAGAGTGGAATGCAACCGTAGTGCAGACTTTGTGTAATATAAATCCTGTTCTGATTCCTTATAGATTTGTAGTGGTGAGAGTTAGACTTAATTTTATATAAGGTTACATAACTGTTAAGCACATATAATCTGATTTGAATTGTAGTTATTTGCATTCCCTCCAAAAAAACTTTCTTATTTAATAAGGAAATAAAATCCTTTGTAGTCCCACTTCCCTTACTTTTGTTGCAGTCACTATTGCTGAGTTGCTATAGATGTATTCCGTGTAATATATGAGTGCAATAATCATACAGATAGTGAATAATTTTACTTTTAAAAAAGTTTCGTGGAATTCAATAGCACTGCTACTCTTGCTTTTGAATCTATTGCCCGAAGATGTGGGGAAGATATCTGCTTCTCTCATAGAGACTTTAAGGGCACATCAAGTGAATAGTAAAGTAAAAATTATATACTTAATAGAACTCTTAATTTGCGTGGAGCCTTTACATTTTCAGTATTTAAAAATAATGAGGTTATCTTACTCTCTGGAGTTTTAGAAGAGAGTATATTTAGGATTGTTTTTTCTACAGTCCACTCTATAAAGTATTTGGTTTAAAAAACAAAACAAAACACTGTTCTCTCTGACTACTGATGGTACAGACAGTGAGTGAATAAGCATGAGTGGTAGCCACTCTCTTGGGATAAGCTCAGTAGCTGGGCCAGAGCTGATTTGCTCAGGTGGTGCATTTTAGCAAAGGGAACTTCTAGCTCATCTGCATATTTATCTTTGAAAAGGTAGGGTTGAGCTAGCCTACATTTACTTTGAAATTCATATTTGTAGTATAAGAAATATTCACAGAAATTATACGTAGAAGCCTTTTGCTTTGAAAATCCAAAATCATAGTGTAATCTTTGGGACCTACGTTGTACTCATTTAAAAATTCTTCCCTTTTTTTTTTGTCTGTTTCTTTTGGTAGCATTATAATGTTTCAGTTTTTGCTTAATATCACATAAACTATCATTTAAATGTTAGTTGTAGGGGCTTCCCTGGTGGCGAAGTGGTTGAGAGTCTGCCTGCCGATGCAGGGGACACGGGTTCATGCCTTGGTCCGGGAGGATCCCACATGCCGCAGAGCGGCTGAGCCCGTGAGCCATGGTCGCTGAACCTACACGTCTGGAGCCTGGGCTCTGCAACGGGAGAGGCCACAACAGTGAGAGGCCCGCGTACCGCAATAAAAAAAAAAAAAAAGTTAGTTGTAGCTAATCAGTGATAAAATAGGTAATAAATACCATTATTAGTTTGTTTCTTTTCTTCCAAATTGGGCCAGAAACAGTTATCCTTTCTTAAGAAAGTGTACAATGTAACACAATGTAACATATTTACTACTTAGTGTTACATGGATTATATATTTTTTAAAAGGAAAAATTTGAGAGTACCCCTTATTACCACCAGCATCACTTTTACAGTGGTTGATCAAGTATGCTTAAGGACATCCAATTAATGTATAGTAAAAAGATTATTATCTCTCAGCAAAGATTTAACTATTAGTAATACATAGACGGTTTCAAAAATCTCAGCTCCAGTAACTCCACACATCTAAAAACAAGTGTGTGAAATATTCTAAGCATGAATTATTCCAAGTAAGTGAGGGTATTTTAGTAATGTGAAAGATAATTTCATGGAAGGTATTTGTTTTATACCAGTGACTAGGGCTTAGATTTGGAGGTTGGAGGATGGGGGTATCACCACAATTATTCTTAGATGATTACTAAGTTGTTATTGTTAAGAACTGCCCCATCTCATTTATATCAAGGAAAATATTAGTTTTATACAATTGTTATTTGCTAGAAATATTCATTTTATTTTGAATTAAATGCTAGTTTTAGAAGTTTAATCTTGAGGTCCTGGTGCCCACATATTTAAATCTAGCACCCCTACCCCCATCTTGTTTTTAGTGTCCAGATTTATAAACATACATGTTCTTAAATGATGATTTTTCTATTCATGAGAGAGTTTTTGTGAAGGATGTATTTGCAGATTGACCTTTTCATATTGTCTTTCATTTTGTTGACCTTGGCAAAATGTACAGTTGATTTTCATGATCGTTGCCTATTTTTTGTCATTGAAATGCAAGTTTTGTACTTTTAAAAGCATTTATTTTACAGTTGTGACTTTATAACTGACTTTAAATGAAGTAGAAATAAAAGATGAAAAAAAATTAGCTTTAAAAGTTTAGAAGACCAGATAATGTTTTCTGCTAAGCAAGAATTAAGATTATATACATTATAAATATAAAATATATTATATAATATTATATAACATTGTAAAGCATTTACATATGCTTTTAGAAAGTAATTTTTTTACATGTCTAAAAAAATAAATAAAAATGCCAAACAACAGCAAAAAACCACACACAGTATTCATAGCATAAGAATCAATTAATGAAAGTAAATAAAGGCAGATAAAGCACTAGAAATAGTGTTATGGAGGGTCTTACATGATATACTAAAAACAGGTGAATTAGTACATAAGTGAACATGTTTTTCTTCACATTATTTCTCATAGTCAAATTCCTTTCTTTCAGTCACAGTTTAGGTCCCTGTTACCTCATGACTAAATTGTTTAAACAACCTTCTTATCTAGTCTTCAGTACTTCAATCTCTTCCAATCAACTGTATCTTAAACATCACCAGTTTTATATTCCCAATACAATTTTTATATTATGTTACTATCCCAGATAGTGTTTTTCAACAATTTGTTCATTAGTTTAATCACCCATCCAGCCCTGCTTCTTATAGGGCAGAACTATGTCCTGGTGGTTGATATCAAGAGTAAAAAGGTGTATGATTTCCTTCAAGAAATTTACAAATTGGTAGCTCTTTGCTCCTCTAGGATCAAGTCCAAATTGTTTCACTTATATTTAACTAAACCCTCTTTACTGAGTTTTAGCGCCAACATATTAACCTGCATTACTACCTGCACTCCAGAAATTCAGTTCCATAGTCTACCTTCTGACTCATCCTGACATTTCCTTTGCTTTAAATTTCCCATCTCCTCATTTACTGAAATATTCACCTTTAAGAACAAGCTCAAGTGACATTTTTGCTTTTGAACTTTCCCTGTTAATAACATTCTGAATCATTTAAAAATAATAGCAAGTTCAATAAATAGTTCTTTTTTATAAGGGATTACTGTGTACACAACTGTACTGAGAGCTTATATGGATTATCTATTTAATCCTTGAAAACATTCATTTATTCATTCAACAAATATTTATTGAGCACTTGTGTGCTATAAATTGACCTGAAGCTAGGATTTGGTGTAGGCATTATAGTGAATCAGACAAATAAGGACACTGAACTTACAAAACTCTTCCAGATCAGGAACACAAACAAACAAGCAATATAATTCCAGATAGTGATAAAACTTCAAGGAAAATTAAAAAAGGAAAAGAAAACAAGCTATAGGAATAATTAATATAAATGTTACACTTGTCTTCTTTTAAACAAATAATGGTATATTTGTGTATGTACAAATGTTTTATATGAACATAATTTATTTGTGTTTTTAATTATACTTATTGACTCCTCTTCTTCTAGATTTAAATTCCTTGAGATGAGGATTAGCACGCTCTATGTTAATTATCTTTGTTTCCTTCATGTGGCCTAGACTAGTATCTTCACCTAAATAAATCTAAACAGAAAATTAGTAGGTAATTTTATTTTTTTTAGTTTTACGTCAGTAATATAAGGCAGAATACTGGAAGGCACATGGAAAGTACAAACAGAGAAAAACATTCAATTAACAATACTTGAAAGTTGTCATTGTTTCCATTTTAGTTTATAACATGTTTCTTTGCTTAAAAATGTATTGTAAATATTTTCCCATGTCCATATGATGAAGATGACTGAACAATATCGCATGATATAAAAAAGAAGAGATGCATTTATTCAGTTTCTGTTTGTCTTAGGTCCTGTTAATTTGTTGCAAAATGAAAATAGCTGTAACTCTTCCAATGCACACTAAATTTAACCAATATATGTGCTGAAATTTTAAAAGGTAAGTGGAGATTTTTAATATTACATCATCTATTGATCAAGAGAAAACATGTTAAAGTTAAATATATGTAAACTATGATGTATGTTGTCACTTTTTTACATGCAGCTAAATG
The DNA here is from genome assembly GCF_949752795.1 of Hyperoodon ampullatus. Classification (NCBI taxonomy): domain Eukaryota; kingdom Metazoa; phylum Chordata; class Mammalia; order Artiodactyla; family Ziphiidae; genus Hyperoodon; species Hyperoodon ampullatus. The sequence continues at coordinate 76,092,228 of NC_136914.1, read as the reverse complement.
TTTACTTTTGTTAATTTTTCTTTCCTCTCCATCTTCAGTAATACAGATTTATACTATAGCTTATTATAAAAACTAAATATGCTTAATCCTTTATTACTTCATAATTATTAAGGTTGGCTTTGAAATAGCAGATTATAAACAAACTTTTATTTATTAAACTAAATAAAAGTCAAATAATTTTCAAAATAATCCAAGTTTTTTCTTCTCTCTCTTACTATCCTTCTTTCTCCTTTAGTTTAGCACATTGTCATTTTCCTAAATACGAATTATCTCAAAGCTGGCATGATTATTCACATAGTTTCTTTATATCTTGTAACTATTTAGCAAGGGTATATTTAAAATGCCAGAATTGTGTTCTTAAATTTAAATGCCAATTATATAGTTAAACAAAGTCCCTGGACTCTTCTTTTTTAATGTTTAAAGGAATATAACTGCTGGGTAGTGAGTTTAGTGGGGGTCTTTTAGTGCTTTGTTTGTTTATTTGTTTGTTTGTTTTTGCCATACACAGGCCACTGTTGTGGCCTCTCCCATTGCGGAGCCCAGGCTCCAGATGCGCAGGCTCAGTGACTATGGCTCACGGGCCCAGCCGCTCTGTGGCATGTGGGATCTTCCCGCACCGGGGCATGAAGCTGTGTCCTCTGCATCTGCAGGCAGACTCTCAACAACTGCACCACCAGGGAAGCCCATAGTGTTTTAATATTATTTTAATAATAATCATACAAACGGGAAATTTCTTGCAACATTTGAAAAAGTCACGATTGTGTTCTTTTAAATTGCTGTGTATATTATCATTTCTTATACTATTCAGCATTTGTGACTTATTTAAAATTTTCAATCAAACTCTTCTATGTGATTTTATGAATACATACACATAGGGATTTCATAAAACATGCCATCTTGTTTTTTCTTCCCTAATAGATAAGATGGTATCACTTGATCTCATAATCATTTAATATTAAATTTGGCAGAGTAAATAAACTTCCATGTCTTCAGGATCTGGCAAGAGTTTTGAGTTTTCTGTGGTGACCATATGAAGACTCCGAAGTGCATTGTTGGTTTTGCTGCGGTGCTTCCTGTTTCTTTTGGACCTAGTATCTTCTCCAGTCACTTAACTGGATATTCTCCTTTGCTGGAACATTTTCTCTCAACTTATTCTATTGTTTCTTTAGGTTTTGCAGATCTTGGTCTTGCTTACCTTTGGTCAGAGTGCCCCCTCACTCGGGTACTACCTCTATATCCTTGAACCTTGAACAGTGCTTTTCCTCATAATACCCTGCTGCTCCAGGATCAGTCCTCCTTTATAGCTAATTGTTTGACTTCTAAGATGAAATGATTCCTGCTTTGATTACCAATACTTCCATACAATCCACCTCTTCCTCCCAGTCAATGTGGCTATTCTGCATCATGTTCCCTTTCAAGTATAAACAAAGTGTAGGACAATCTCGTATTCCTGAACTTTCATTTATAAGTGCACACTATTTGAAAATGTTTGTTTTTGTGTTCTATTACCAAGCATTTATGGTCAGTAAGATGTCCACCATTTAGATAATAACTTTTGCTCAAAATTCTATAAATAGGAAGAATGGTATCTTTTTTTCATATTCTCTCCAGTACAAAATCTTTTTCTTTTTTTTTTTCTTCACTCTCCAGGGAAACCCCTGTTTGGATAAAAGAAAATTCATTACATTCATTCGATACATTTAAAAGACATATTCCACCACGTCAGGTTGTTGAGAGTTTACAGGGTAAGGTAGACACATTACATAAATATAATAGCAGGGTTACTAGACATGTATCCTAAACACTATGTGAAAACCTTAGGTAAAGGAGCTTAAAGCTCAGGATGCCATGGAGGTGAGACTGAAACAATTTCCAAGAAAAACAGGGTGATTAAGAGCATGGATTCTGTCACATAAAAGCTCTTTAACTTTGGAAATGTATTTAATCTTTCTAAATTTCCTCAGCTATAAAGTAGAGCTAACAATAGCTCCTACATTATAATATTGTTTTTAGGACAAATGCATTAATCAATGTAAAGAGCTTGGAACAGTGTGACTCATTTTAAGCCCTTGATAAATGTTGCCTGTAATGATGAGGACTATTATATGAGAAAAAGAAAGATTTCCTAGGTAGAAGAAACCTCACAGGGAAAGCACAGATATAGAAAATGTTATAGTACACTCAGGGAAACAGTAATTACTTGGTTGGCAGGAGTTTGAGGAACAGTAAAAATGGAAAGAATGAATCAGAAAGATAAGCAGGGACCAAAGGTGAAGGACTACTTACTGGGCCTATTAATATTATGGTGTAAGTTATGGGGTGAAGTTATTGAAGAATTTCATGCAATGGGATGATATGACCAAATGTACATTTTAGAAACACAAATTTAGTAAGAAGTGTATAAAATGGATTTGAGAGAAAGATTTGAAGGAAGAGTTGAGGGCAGAAACTAACAGTGACAGAGATTATTAACAGGTAATTTAGAAGCTAGGTATTTTTAGGATGTGAAAAATTAAAACTTGATATGTGTAACTCCTGGCACCATGTGAGTATTAAGCCCAGTGTTTAGTCTAGAGCTAACACTCAATTTATATTAGCTATAATTATAACTAATATGATATCTTTAAACAAGAATTATTGAATAATGACTTAAATGACTCCATTATTAAATGATAAATGGCTAAAATAGAGGAGTGAGTTTGGATCAGGAAAAAATGATGTAATTTTCAACACATTGAGTAGGAGATTTCCATGAGATATACAGGCATATGTGTGCAGAAATCAGATGGAAATAAAGATTAAGAGTTCAACTGAGAGGTTTGGTTATGTGGACTGGAAAGTGGTTGTATCCATGGTGACAACAATATATGGAGTACAGAAGAAGAATTAGGAAAAAACAAGTTCACTTAGGAAAATAGATACACATAAGAACAGAATAAAGAAAAGAGTAAAAAACATAACCTCATGTTCACTACCTCTTTCTTATCATATGGATGAAGATTATCCAGATAATGAATGGTCAAAGAGATATGAGAGGAACCAACAATTAGTGGTTTAGTAGGAAATCATCAATCAGCAACACTTTGATCGATTACTAATATTTCAGGTGGTGTAAGTACTGTATAAGTATTAACTCCTTTAATAATTAAAAAAGATTTTCATGTAGGTCCTATTATTTCATTTTTTTTACAGAGAAGAAAACTCGATGCACAGATAGGGTAAGTAAAGTGCCTGAGATGGGAGAGATTAAAGCAGGACAGTCATTACTGCATGTAAATACTGTTAGAGCAGTACAGAAAATGGTCTGTTGCTTTGGTAATTAGAAGGTTTAGTCATCCTATGGCAGAATAGTTGTAGCAGTGGGGTAGAGGTGGAAATCAAATTGCAACATAGTAGGAAGTAGTAGGTCAAAATCAATGAAGGAGAGAGTACAAATACTTTCTCTAAAATTAATCGGTTCTCTTTCTTTAACCAAAGGTGAACACACTTAGTCATAATCAGAATAAACTTCATTTGTTTCTCTGATCATTTAAGGATGTGGATTTTATGTATGAGATTACTTTCCACAAGGATAATTTTATTTTTCAGTCTCTTCTAATTTTTTGTTTTCCAGACCTGCTGACTATAGTGTTTAGGGAATAGCCTTCAACACACTTTACACATCTTAAAGTGTTTCAGTAATTGAGTTTGATGAACCCCTAAATAAGTGTCATTTATTGAGTTTAACATGGGCCAAGTACTGTGCCAAAATCTTTATAGGGAATATTTTATTAATCTTCACAATAGCTATAATTGAAAGTTATGCATTTTTCAGATGAAGAACTTGAGAACTAAAAATTCCCAAGGTCACAAGACTAGAAAATAGTGGAGCTGCTAATTAATCCAAGAGCAAGTCGTTCCAGGGCCTATGTGCTCCTTCTCTCCAACCAAAACCTCTAAAGACATGGAGCTTATTTTTCCTCATTTAATGATTCCAACTGGTAACACATTCCTACAAGCAGTGAGTTTTAATAGTTTTACATTTATATTTCTGAACTCATTTTAATGAGTCAATGATAAATTTTGCATCTCTTTGTAATTTTATTTCATCTTAAGTTCTTGTATTTAAAAAGTTTTAGGAGGATGATTATATTTCATACACATTTAGGTCACTTTAAGGCATTTCTATTTTAAAAAGACAAAAATAATCAATAATTCAAGATTACCATTTATCTTTGGAAGAAAATATTTGACTTTTAAATTCATTAAATCCATTTTAATAACTAATACAAATATGATATAAAGATTAATTTTCACACATCTGTCTATCTTTTTTAAGTTGATCTATAGAGACATATTTGGAAAAAGAAAACTTTTCTCCCCATGGTGTTCCAATTCTCTTTCTGAATTGGATTACAATAGACTGGGATTTGGGAAGTATTCCTTGAGGGCATATCATGTGACCAATTACCTAAGCATTTTGCACCAGTCATCTACTCTCCATTTTCCTGCATTTAACACACTTAGGGGAAGTTTGGTTCAAGGTCTGTTCCAATTTAATATTGCAAGGTTCTATGCCATTGATGTACTCACCTAGATAAAATGCCATGTATATTTTTTATCAGTTGGTTTTGAACTTGGAACAAGCAGTTGAAAACACTTATGATTGATATTTGCCTCCAGTGATAGAAATTTCAATTAGACTGATTAACAGTCATACAAAAATCGTAATAAATTGATATTGCAGATGATGTATCCATTGAAACCAATGATCATTGTGAAGTTGTTATGTAAAATGACTTGCTGTCATTTTAATGTGATTGAATATTTTATACTGAAGTCTTTTTCATAGAGCATCTTATTTTAAAAATACCATACAACTTTTTTTTTTTTAATCCCTGAAACACAGGTAGAATTCCTGTTCTGCTTGTTTAAAACTTTGAAAAGATTTTTCTTTAATTGTTCCTCAAATTTCTGTGGAAATCAAGGGTTACGTCCTCAACAACAACTTTGACCCTTCAACTTGAAATCACCTAATTCAAACTATGTTAAATCTTTCTTAAGGAATTTTTCTCATTTGACCTTGAATAACAGTTGAGTGTGTGTGTGTGTGTGTGTGTGTGTGTGTGTGTGTGAGAGAGAGAGAGAGAGAGAGAGAGAGAGAGAGAGAGAGAGAGAGAGAGAAAGAGAGAGAGAGAGAATGAAAAATTCCATATTAGATTATGGATACCGAAGGAAAAAAATAATTTTATCCTCATTGTACATAGTAGACTTACAAATATCTGGCAAACAAACATTTTAATTAACTCAAATACATTTGCTAAATATTATTACCTGTCCACATTTATAGTGAAGATTTTTAATAAAATTCCCTATGGAACTAAAGAAAAAGCTGGGATAGTTGTCTGAATTTTAAAAATAAAACTGCTACTGCAAATCCTGTATTTTTCTATTACTAGATTCTAAACTTTTAAAACATGGCCCACTGCTAAGAGACTAACTCCTAACCAGCAGAAAGTAATGAGCCACATCCCAACAAGTGACAAAATTATGTGGGATTTTGTGTTTTCTATGTGATTCATTAGCAGCATTTTTAAGAACTGAATTTTGGCTTAGTAAGAACACAAAAATTGAAACTTTCAGAACATTTCCTATTAGTCTTCAGTAAGGTGTGTTATAATGTATCACAAGGGACCAGGGATCATAAGTTGATTTTCACCACACGTAGTCCTTTTTCTCTTTGTCCTTCACTGAGTCTTATGCTTCTTTTTTCTACCTCTGAAGCACTCCTGAGGGGCTAGTTAAACCAAGATAGAACTTTCACCTCCTGACTGCTTCAGTCCTTGAGAAGAAGTTAACAGATTTAAGGAAATGAAAAAGATAGAGAAAAAGGAAAGGCTTAGAAAAATCCAAATTTGATAAAGAAATGGGTAATTATCAATAATTCAAATTTATCAATAAACTTTGTCATAGATAATTTCAAACTCACATGTGAAAACTAAACACCCATTAGAAGATCATGTCAGACTTATCCTGTAAATTTTTCGTGAGTTAACTTTAATCCTTCATAGTGCAAATATTATAAATTTACTTTTATATTCCTTTACTTTTAGCAAAAACTCTCTCAGTTGATGTTGTCAAAAGCCCCATGCTGGAGATGTTTTTTGTAGTTTAAAGAGATCGAAAAAGTTTCTTGTGGTTTTACATAAAAGTAAATCACATATTGCATACCAATTGATAATCAAAAGGATAGTAGTTACATTTAAAATTTGTCCTATATCAATGAAATAACTACACAAAGAGAGATATGTGACACATTAAGAAAAGATTGTTCAAGAAAATTCTCCAAAATTATTCCACTGCTTCCCTGCTTTTGTCTGCTCTAGCATCATGTGGGATCCAACCCATTCAGGTATAAACAGATAGAGAACTATATACTTGTAATCCTAATTTAGTAGTTTTTTTTTTTTTTTTCTGTGTTTCTCTATGAAGAGCTTTTCAAGGACTACCCAAGGAATGACTGGACTGACATTTATAAGAGGAGTAATGTCAAGTGTAGTTCACATACTTTTATACACAAAACATAAAGGATGTACACAAGATTCTCATTGCAGATACTAGTTTTCCTCTCACTAAGCATCTAGTGATAACTGGCATAGCTAAGAACATGGTTCTGATCTTGTTGACAATATATTACTTATTTTCCAAATACTGTGGCTTACATTTTCCTTGGGCTTATTGCTTCAGCACTCAAATTACCCTGGTTTAGTTTTGTTTATACACTTGCACAAATAATAGCTTTTAATAAAAGAGTTTTTATTGATTCCTAAGAAATACTTAACTCCCTCCAATATGCTATAGTCATGCCTGAGTCACTTGTACTTTTCCTCTAATTGGAGACCTCAGTGTTTAAATCTGTGTTTCCTTTGGTGGTTATATTTTTGAAACATCAGCAGTCTTCTATGCAGTAGACACACAATTTCAAATCTCTATTTAAATAATCCTCTATTTAGGTAATCCAGGTTATTGTTTAAGTTTTGATGTACTTATATAAGAAGAATTATATGAGCATGTTATAATTGTTTTCTCCAGACAATAAAATGAGAAAATGTGAAAGTGAAGACTGAGTTGGACAGGTGCAGAAATTCCACTTTTCTCAGATTTTTGATCTCTATATCCATGATAAAAATAGGATAGATCATTGACTTTAAAATCCACTAACCACCATAAGCTTCCAGACTCTAGTTCTGGTCTCTATAGGACAATACAGAAAATAACCTAAAAGTTTTGATGTTAAGGGATGAGCTTCTAGATTCTAAATTCCAGTTCTGTCACTTTTCACCATTTGTGAGTTTGGAGAGATTATCCAATATCTCTAAGTCTGGTAGAAATCTACATAAACCTAAATAAAACACATGCCAAGAAATATGAAAGAAAAATTATATAGTTGAGGATAGGTAGAGAATGAAATGAACTAAGAAGTGGAAAGGGGCTAAAATAACTCTCTGATTTCTTGGAAAAACTGAGGTTTCACATATAAAGAACCTGCTATGTGCCGAAAAGGATAGATTATAATTGACAGAATAACCTTATAAATTATGAAATGATAAAAGCTTCAAAAAAATAAAGCTTATATATGAAAAACAAAAATCCTAACAGAATTTTCAACTGCAATGGTGGCTAATCAAAAATTACAGATCAATAACCTTAAATTTAGGATTAAAAAACACAAAGCTGAAAACATTTTAATTTTATACTCAAACTCTATTTTAAGTATCCATTATTAAATAATGAATTTTACAGTTAAAATTTTAATTCCAGTACAAATATAAATTTAACACATTTCAGATAAGTATTTGAGTAAATGATTAATGAAGAAGCCAGTAAAATGGAAAAATTGGTACACCGTGATTCCAAAAAGCCAATACATGTATAGGAAATCAGGAATCTGAAAAAAAAAAATGCTTTATAAATTCAAAGCTAAATTTTGTGTGTGTGCAGGGAGGGTAAAAATTACACTTCCAACACACAAATTCATTTGTATATCTATAGAAAAAGATAATTTGCATTGCTATCCATTGTCTACATCTTACAAAGTAGTAAAAAACTAAATAACCCAGACAATGAAAGGCACAAACTTCATATATTATTTTCAATGAAAAGACACTTTTTGGTCTATTTCAAAGTCTTTTACAAGAATTTTAATTAAATGACATTGTGGAACGTGGAAAAGATTCTGAATATTTGCTATCCATGCACATTTTAATACAGCAATCATGATTGTGCTCCATGCAGAATCAAAGTGGAATTTTGTAGTTAAATATGATATATGGCTAATTTAAGAGATTGTTTTGATGTGATTGAAGAAAACACTACATATGTTTCCTCCTGCTCAACTTTCTTCCACTCCCACTTCTAGTACCAGCACCTCTACTTGCCCTTAGGGAAAATATACTTCAACTTTAGGCCATTGTTTGATCATGGATTTATGTGTGTAAGCTTTAATTTAGTGTGTTAATTAGTTAAATGCAGTAAATAAATAAGCTAAGTAAACTTAGAAAAATATAGCATACACCCAGCAGAGGGAAAAAAAGAAGAAACATTTGTTGACTGAATATAAGTCACAGAGAAAAAAATATAAACAAAGAATAGCATGCAAAGCATAAATATGTCTAAATATAATAGAGACTGAAACAAATATTATTAGATTGTATGCTTCCCTTAAAAGAGTATAATTGTATACTTTAACAAGGATCACTTAAAATATAATGGCACAGAAACTTTTGAAAATAATGGGGGTAGGTTACATAAATTATGATTCTCTGATTTAATAGATTATTATATGATTATACAATATAATTTGTAGCAAATCTACTCTTCCAATTGCAGAGACACAAAAAACTTAAGAGACATCACTGATACACATAGCCAATCCAACAGAAAATACTATTAGCACAATTTCAAAAAACATACAGAATACAGACATAGAGAATGGACTTGAGGACTCAGGGAGAAGGAAGGGTAAGCTGGGATGAACTGAGAAAGTAGCATTGACATATGTATTCTACCAAATGTAAAATAGATCGCTAGTGGGAAGCAGTTGCATTGCACAGAGAGATCAGCACGGTGCTTTGTGACCACCTAGAGAGGTGGGATAGGGAAGGTAGGAGGGAGATACAAGAGAAGGGGATATGGGGACATATGTATACATATACCTGATTCACTTTTTTATACAGCAGAAACTAACACAACATTGTAAAGCAATTATACTCCAATAAAGATGTTAAAAAAAAAAAACAGAATAGAATCATTTCTCAACATTCTCCCGGTTTGTCCTGAACAAACAACCAACATTTCTCATCTGAATTACAACAGCTTTGTAAATGGTTTCCATAACTGATGATGATCTTTGCCAAAGAAAGTCAGGCTATTGTCTTTCTCTACACCAAACTGCAATAGGTCCTCATTTCAAACAGTTATAGCTTTGAAGGTCATTGAAAGAATTTGACATTTCCTGTTGAATTGAACACATGTAGATAACTTCAAGTTTTTCTCCTCATGAACAATTGAAAGAGTGGATTTCCCACCAATTTTACTCCATATGGCACATTGAAGTTGCTCAGTACATGGTAACTGAATGAGTGAAAAAACAACTGAGCAAATAAATCTTCTGGCATGTTTTTCATAGAAATAGAGAGACCAGGAACATTAAAAGATAAGAGATATGGTAAAGGTAAGTTATCCTAGCATTAAAATTGATGTAATAGGCATCTACAGTAACAGTACTCCTCCAAATTAGAAAGTACTTACTTTTCAAACATATATGGAAACTTGGCAAAAAAAAAAAAATAATAATAATTCTTAAAGGGAGTAGCGAATATATTCACAATACCCAACATCAAATGTCACATTCTAGGCAATAATACAATAAATTTGTTGTTAAAATGTCTTACTCTTCTAATACCTAGATATAAATAAATTAATATAGTTATAATTCATAGATAGAAAGGAAAAGAAATTATGATTCAGTTAAGAAAGAAATTACCAAATATTTTAAAATGAGAAACAAAGGAAATACTAGATATTAAAAATTATAAGATATACCCAAATTATTTCCTAATGATTATTATGTATATATATATATGTGTGTGTGTGTGTGTGTGTGTGTGTGTGTGTGTGTGTTTACATTATTTAAAAACAAGCTACCAAATATATAAAACTAGAACCACAGACTAGGAAACAAAGTAAAAGAAAGTAACATATGGGTAAGAATAAACATTAGTAAAAGTGATATTCTAAATGAAGATCTCATTCTTAGAAAAGATTGATGAAATGGACAGTTGTCTGATGAAACATATTACAAACAAAATTGAGATAATACACACATACACACACATTACTAGAAAAGAAAAAGTGTACAGAATATAACATAAAATAGATTTTCAATACAATCAAGAACACTGAAGAAATTTATGGTAAAAAATTAAGCTTAAAAGAAACACATAATTTTTTTAAACATATAAACTAGCAAAAATGGCTCAGGAAGAAATATTGTCTGAATAATAATCAATACTCAAGAGACCTTCAAGATGGAGGAGGAGTAAGAGGTGGAGATCACCTTCCTCCCCACAAATACATAAGAAATACATCTACATATGGAACAACTCCTTAACTTCCCTTAAAAGAGTAAAACTGTATACTTTAACAAAGAACACTTAAAATATAATGGCACAGAAACTTTAGAAAATAATGAGGGTAGGTTACATAAATTATGATTCTGTGATTTAATAGATTATTATATGATTATACAATATAATTTGTGGCAAATCTACCTTTCCACTTGCAGAAGCACAAAAACTTAAGAGACATCACTGATACACATAGCCGATCCATGAACAGAAAACCTCAGACATCCCAAAAGGCAAGAAAATCCCCACATACCTGGGTAGGGCAAAAGGAAAAAGAAAAAAACAGAGACAAAAGAATAGGGACAGGACCTGCACTTCTGGGAGGGAGCTGTGAAGGAGAAAAAGTTTCTACACACTAGGAAGCCCCTTCACTGGCAGAGACTGGGGTCAGGGATCAGGGGAGAAGATTCAGAGCCACGGAGGAGAGCACAGCAAAAGGGATGCAGAGGGCAAAGCATAGAGATTCCTGCACAGAGGGTAAGTTTGGAGTAGCACTCACCAGCCTGAGATGATTGTCCGCTCACCTGCCGGAGCGGGTGAGGGATGGGAGCTGAGGCTCCATCTTCGGAGGTCAGATCCCAGGGAGAGGACTGTGGCTGGCTGTGTGAACACAGCCTGAAGGGGGCTAGTGCACCACAGTCAGCTGGGAGGGAGTCTGGGAAAAAAGTCTGGACTTTTTCCCAGACTAAGAGGCAAAAGACAATTGTTTCGGGGTGCACGAGGAGAGGGGATTCAGAACACCACCTAAACCAGGTCCAGAGATGGGCGCGAGCCACGACTATCATCACGGACACCAGAGATGGGCATGAAACGCTAACCCTGTTGCTGCAGCCAACAAGAAGACTGTGTGCAAGCACAGCTCACAATCCACAACTCCCCTACTGGGAGCCTGTGCAGCCTGCCACTGCCAGGGTCCAGTGATCCAGGGACAACTTCCCCCGGGAGAACACATGACGTGCCTCAGGCTATTACAACGTAACGCCAACCTCTGCCACTGCAGGCTCACCCCGCATACAGTACCCCTCCCTCCCCATGGCCTGAGTGAGCCAGAACCCCCTAATCAGCTGCTACTTTAACCTTGTCTTCTCTGAGTGAAGAACATACACCCTCAGGCAACCTACATGCAGCGATGGGGCCAAATCCAAAGCTGAACACCAGGAGCTGTGCAAACAAAGAAGAGAAAAGGAAATTTCTCCCAGCAGCCTCAGGAGCGGTGGATTAAATCTCCACAATCAATTTGATGTACTCTGCATCTATGGAATACCTGAATAGACAATGAATCATTCCAAAATTGAGGTGGTGGACTTTGGGAGCAACTGAAGACTTGGGGTTTGCTTTCTGCATCTAATTTGTTTCTGGTTTTCTCTTTACCTTAGTTTACTATTTAGAGTTTATTATCATTGGTAGATTTGTTTATTGATTTGGTTGCTCTGATCTTTTTTTAAAATATAGATATATATATTTTTTTCCTTTTTCTCTTTTTTGTCAGTGTGTATGTGTATGCTTCTTTGTGTGATTTTGTCTATATAGCTTTGCATTTACCATTTGTCCTAGGGTTCTCTGTCAGTTTTTTGTTTGTTTGTTTGTTTTTAGTATCGTTTTTAGTGTTTGTTATCATTGTTGGATTTGGTTTTTTTTTTTTTTAATTTTTTGGCTTGGTTCCTCTATTCTTTCTTTCTGTTTTTTATAATTATTTTTAATTTATTTTTGTTTTTAATGTTTTTTTAATTTTTTTATTTTTATAACTTTATTTTAGTTTTTTCTTTCTTTCTTTTTTCCTTTCTTTTCTTCAGAGTTGTGTGGCTGACAGGGTCTTGGTGCTCCGGGCGGGTAACAGGCTTGTGTCTCTGAGGTGGGAGAGCTGAGTTCAGGACATTGGTACACCAGATTACTCCTGGTTCCACGTAATATCAAATTGTGAAAGCTCTTCCAGAGATCTCCATCTCAACACTAAGACCCAGTTCCACTCAACGACCAGAGAGCTACAGTGCTGGACACCCTATGCCAAACAACTAGCAAAACAGGAACACAACCCTACCCATTAGAAGAGAGGCTGCTTAAAATCCTAATAAGGTCACAGACACCCCAAAACACACCACCGGAAATGATCCTGTCCACCAGAAAGACAGATTCAGCCTTATCCACCAAAACACAGGCACCAGTCCCCTCCACCAGGAAGCCTACACAACCCACTGAACCAACCTTAGCCACTGGGGACAGACACCAAATACAACAGGAACTACAAACCTGTAGCCTGCGAAAAGGAGACACCAAATACAGTAAAATAAGCAAAATGAGAAGACAGAAAAACACACAGCAGATGAAGGAGCAAGGTAAAAACCCACCAGACCAAACGAATGAAGAGGAAATAGGCAGTCTACCTGAAAAAGAATTCAGAATAATGAAAGTAAAGATGATCTGAACTCTTGGAAATAGGATTGAGAAAATATAAGAAAAGTTTAACAAGGACCTAGAATAATTAAAGAGCAAACAAATATTGATGAACAATATGATAAATGAAATTTAAAATTCTCTAGAAGGAATCAATAGTAAACTGAGGCAGAAGAATGGATAAGTGATCTGGAAGATAAAATAGTGGAAGTAACTACCACAGAGCAGAATAAAGAAAAAAGATTGAAGAGAATTGAGGACAGTCTCAGAGACCTCTGGGAAAACATTAAATGCACCAACATTCGAATTATAGGGATCCCAGAAGAAGAAGAGAAAAAGAAAGGGACTGAGAAAATATTTGAAGAGATTATAGTTGAAAACTTCCCTAATATGGGACAGGAACTCAAGTCTAGGAAGCACAGAGTGGCCCATACAGGATAAATCCAAGGAGAAACATGCCAAGACATATATTAATCAAACTAACAAAAATTAAATACAAAGAAAAATATTAAAAACAGCAAGGAAAAAACAACAAATAACATACAAAGGAATCCCCATAAGGTTAACAGCCTCTTTCAAGAGAAATTCTGCAAGCCAGAAGGGAGTGGCAGGACATATTTAAAGTGATGAAAGGGAAAAACCTACAACCAAGATTACTCTACACAGCAAGGATCCCACTCAGATTCAATGGAGAAATTAAAACCATTACAGGCAAGCAAAAGCTAAGATAATTCAGCAGCACCAAACCAGCTTTACAACAAATGCTAAAGGAACTTTACTAGGCAAGAAACACAAGACAAGGAAAAGACCGACAATAACAAACTCAAATCAATTAAGAAAATGGTAATAGGAACATACATATTGATAATTACCTTAAATGTAAATGGACTAAATGCTGCAACCAAGAGACATAGACTGGCTGAATGGATACAAAAACAAAACCTGTATATAAGTTGTCTACAAGAAACCCACTTCAGACCTAGGGTCACACAGAGACTGAAAGTGAGGGGATAGAAAAAGATATTCCATGCAAATGGAAATAAAAAGAAAGCTAGAGTAGCAATTCTCATATCAGACAAAATAGACTTTAAAATAAAATCTATTACAAGAGACAAAGAAGGACACTACATAATGATCAAGGGATCAATCCAAGAAGAATATATAACAACTGTAAATATTTATGCACCCAACATAGGAGAACCTTAACACATAAGGCAAATGTTAACAGCCATAAAAGAGGAAATCGACAGTAACACAATAATAGTAGGAGAGTTTAACATCTCACTTTCACCAATGGACAGATCATCCAAAATGAAAAGAAATAAGGAGACACAAGCTTTAAATGATACATTAATCAAGATGGATTTAATTGATATTTATAGGACATTCCATCCAAAAACAACAGAAGACACTTTCTTCTCAAGTACTCATGGAACATTCTCCAGGATAGATCATATCTATGATATGATAGGTCATATCAAGTACCTTTTCTGACCACAACACAATGAGACTATATATCAATTACAGGAAAAAAAACTGTAAAAAATACAAATATCTGGAGGTTAAACAATACACCACTAAATAACCGAGAGATCACTAAAGAAATCAAAGAGGATTTCAAAAAATACCTAGAAACAAATGACAAAGAAAACACGACAACCAAAAACCAATGGAATGCAGCCAAAGCGGTTCTATGAGGGAAGTTTAGCAATACAATCCTACCTCAAGAAACAGGAAAAATCTCAAATAAACAAGCTAAACTTACACCTACAGCAATTAGAGAAAGAAGAAGAAGAAGAACAGCAAAAAAACCCCCAAAGTTAGCAGAAGGAAAGAAATCATAAATATTCGATCAGAAATAAATGAAAAAGAAATGAAGGAAACAATAGCAAAGATCAATAAAACTAAAAGCTGGTTGCTTGAGAAGATAAACAAAATTGATCAACCATTAGCCAGACTCATCATGAAAAAAAGGGAGAAGACTCAACTCAACAGAATTAGAAATGAAAAAGGAGACATAACAACTGACACTGCAGAAATGCAAAGGAACATGAGAGATTACGACAAGCAACTATATCCCAATAAAATGGAAAACCTGCAGGAAATGGGAAAATTCTTAGGAAAGCACAGCCTTCCAAGACTGAATCAGGAAGAAATAAAAAATATAAACAGATCAATCACAAGTGCTGAAATTGAGACTGTGAATAAAACTCTTCCAACGAACAAAAGCTCAGCACAGGTGGCTTCACAGGCGAATGCTATCTAACATTTAGAGAAGAGGTTACACCTATCCTTCTCAAACTCTTCCAGAATATAGGAGAGAGAGGAACATTCCCAAACTCATTCTATGAGGCCAACATCACCCTGATACCAAAACCAGACAAAGATGCCACAAAGAAAGAAAACTACAGGCCAATATCACTGATGAACATAGATGTAAAAATCCTCAACAAAATACTAGCAAACAGAATCCAACATCACATTAAAAGGATCATATACCATGATCTAGTAGCATTTATCCCAGGAGTACAAGGATTCTTTGATATACACATATCAATCAGTGTGATCTAACATAGTAACAAACTGAAGGAGAAAAAACATATGATCATCTCAATAGATACAGAAAAAGCTTGCGACAAAATTCAACACCTATTTATGATAAAAACCCTCTAGAAAGCTGGCATATAGGGAACTTACCTCAACATAATAAAAGCCATATATGACAAACCCACAGCCAAAATCGCTCTCAGTGTTGAAAAACTGAAACCATTTCCTCTAAGATCAGGAACAAGACATGGTTGCCCACTCTCACCACTATTGTTCAACATACTTTTGGAAGTTTTAGCCAAAGCAATCAGAAGAGAAAAAGAAATAAAAGGAATCCAAACTGGAAAAGAAGTAAAAGTGTCACTGTTTGCAGATGACATGATACTATACATAGAGAATCCTAAAGAGGCTACCAGAAAACTACTAGAGCTAATCAATGAATTTGGTAAAGTTTCAGGATACAAAACTAATGCACAGAAATCTCTTGCATTCCTATACACTAATGATGAAAAATCTGAAAGAGAAATTAAGGAAACACTCCCATTTACCATTGCAATGAAAATAATAAGATACCTAGGAATAAACCTACTTAAGGAGACAAAATACCTGTATGCAGGAAATTATGACACTGATGAAAATAGTTAAAGATGATACAAGCAGATGGAGAGATATACCATGTTCTTGGTTTAGAAGAATCAACATTGTGAAAACGACTATACTACCAAAAGCAATCTACAGATTCAATGCCATCTCGGTCAAATTACCAATGGCATTTTTCACAGAACTAGAAGAAAAATTTCACAATTTGTATGGAAATACACATGACCCTGAATAGCCAAAGCAATCTTGAGAACGAAAAATGGAGCTGCAGGAATCAGGCTCCAGGACTTCAGATTATACTACAAAGCTACAGTAATCAAGACAGTATGTTACTTGCACAAAAACAGAAATATAGATCAATGGAACAGGATAGAAAGCCCAGAGATAAACCCACACACATATGGTCACCTTATGCTTGTTAAAGGAGACAAGAATATTTAATGGAGAAAAGACAGCCTCTTCAGTAAGTGGTGCTGGGAAAACAGGACAGCTACATATAAAAGAATGAAATTAGAGCACTCCCTAACACCATACACAAAAATAAACTCAAAAAGGATTAAAGACCTAAATGTAAGGCCAGACCCTATAAAAGTCCTACAGGAAAACACAGGCAGAACTCTCTATGACATAAATCACTGCAGGATCCTTTTTGACCTACTTCCTAGGGAAATGGAAATAAAGACAAAAATAAACAAATGGGACCTAATGAAACTCAAAAGCTTTTGTACAACAAAGGAAAACATAAACAAGATGAAAAGACACCCCTCAGAATGGGAGAAAATATTTGCAAATGAAGCAACTGACAAAGGATTAATCTCCAAAATTTACAAGCAGCTCATGCAGCTCGATATCAAAAAAAACAAACAACCCAATCCAAAAAATGGTCAGAAGACCTTAATAGACATTTCTCCAAAGGAGATATACAGATTGCCAACAAACACATGAAAGGATGCTCAACATCACTATTCGTTAGAGAAATGAAAATCAAAACTTCAATGAGGTATCACCTTACACCTTTCAGAATGGCCATCATCAAAAAATCTGTAAACAATAAATGCTGGAGAGAGTGTGGAGAAAAGGGAATGCTTTTGCACTGTTTGTGGGAATGTAAATTGATACAGCCACTATGGAGAACAGTATGGAGGTTCCTTAAACACTAAAAGTAGAACTACCATATGACTCAGCAATTCCTCTACTGGGCATATACCTTGAGAAAACCATAATTCAAAAATAGTCATGCACCACAATGTTCCTTGCAGCTCTGTTTACAGTAGCCAGGACATGGAAGCAACCTAATTGTCCATCAACAGATGAATGGATAAAGAAGATGTGGCACATATATACAATGGAATATTACTCAGCCATAAAAATAAACTAAATTATTTGTAGTGAGGTAGATGTACATGGAGTCTGTCATACAGAGTGAAGTAAGTCAGAAAGAGAAAAACAGATAACATATGCTAACACATATACATGGAATATAAAAAAAAAATGGTTTTGATGAACTTAGGGGCAGAACAGGAATAAAGACACAGACCTAGAGAGTGGACTTGAGGACACCAGGAGGGGGAAGGGTCAGCTTGAACAAAGTGAGAGAGTGACATGGACATATATACATTACCAAATGTAAAATAGATAGCTAGTGGGAAGCAGGCGCATTGCACAGGGAGATCAGCTCGGTGCTTTGTGCTCATCTAGAGGGGTGGGATAGGGAGGATGAGCGGGAGACGCAAGAGGGAAGAGATATGGGAACATATTTGTATGTATAGCTGATTCACTTTGTTATAAAGCAGAAACTAACACACCATTGTAAAGCAGTTATAGTCAAAGATGTTTAAAAAAATAATCAATACTCATTTGAATAACTAAAATAGAAGATAAATAACTATTCACATCTATGTTTCCCAGATTGTGCTAACTGGAAACTTTTACTGAACCTTAAAGAAAGAAGTGAACCTTGTCTTATGAAAAGAGCAAATCCTTTTATTAGAGTATTATGACTTTCAAAACCAAAATAGGACAAGAAAATTTGTTGAGAACACAAAATTATAGGCCAATTTCACTTCTGAACATAGATACAAAATAAATTATAAGCAAACTTCACCTGGCAATGTATATTAAAAATAAGAACAGTATATCAAGACCAAAAAAAGTAAGTAAAAATACACATTTTATTTAAGCTTATAAAAGAAGACCTGAATTAATACAGATGATTTATCACGTTCCTTTATGGGAATAATTAAATTCCTTTCCAGTTAGTTAAGTTATAAATGTAAAATTCATAACAATTTTGATCAAAATGTAGACAGAGATTTCTACTAAAATTTGAAATGAAAACTATGTAAAGATGTAGAAAGAGCCCAAAATAGTCAAGAAAATTTTGAAGAAGAAAAAACAAAGAGGCAGAACCCAACCTACTTAATATTAAGATAAGTCTATCAAAATTGAAATAGTGTGGTTCATTGAAGCATTATTTAAAAAGCAATAAGAAAAATTATATGTCAATAAATAGGGACTGCACTAATAAATGATTGCAAGCAATATTTCATTATATTTCTTTTAACCATTTCCAGGTTATTTAGAGGTTAGATTCCAGAACAGTTGGAACCTGCAAAATGTAGCTTTCAGTGTAATTACTATAATACATATGCATATATATAATATATACACACACCATGAGTTTATATATTTTATCTATAATATTTAGTTATATTATAGATATATTTACTTTATTTACACATACTTTATACTAATAATATACATTTCTTATTTTATAAAATATGTATACTATCACATGTACGTATTTTAAGCATGGGGGTGGAGCTGGAGTTTTGAAATTCATCTTCTAACATCACTCTCAATTTCTAAATGCACATGATATTTCAAATGATGTATTTAGTTGTTGCAAATTCATACAGCAACTTTAGATTGGCATGTGCATAGGTCAAAATGTTAAGAGAAGGATAGGAGTGGGGTTATGAAAGAACAGGGAATTCCCTGAAATGGGAATGGGGAAAATAATCAGCTTTTTCTGAGTAGAAAGAGAAGGTCTCCTGGAGAAATTAATTCTCTGTGATAAATGTTTAAGGGCAGAGTGAACAAGCAGTGCAATTATAGAGTGCATTGTGTGACCTTTACAAACAAGGGGCGAGAGTCCCCTGAGCTGGGTTGCCTTGGATGGAAGGACACTGGTCAGTTGGATTCTCCACTTGGCTTTCTAAATGCTTTATGACAATTGACTCTGTGTGCTTTGTAATTGGGCCTGATGGTTTTGTAATTACTTTTTCTCAACAAACATTGAAATTGTGAATAGGTTTTATTTTTTCATCTGTTCTTTTCTTGCCAGTTCCTCCTTTGGGATCCTGTGGCTGCAGCAATTTAATGAGAATGTGTTTGTGGGGGAAGAATGTGTCCAGTGATTGTTTACCTTTCTTATTTCCGTTTTACTCAGCTTTGTTGCATAGGCATTGTAGCTCACTCTCCAATTCCCCAGGAAGACAGTAATGTCTTTAATGAGTTTACCTTTGTTACCTAGCTATTGGAGATTAATGTTGGAGAGAAATCTCATGTCAACTCCACCTGGGAAGAGGGCTTCAACCCAAAGCAGAGAAAGCCTTTTGAGACAAGATAAGGGTCTGGCTTTCAGTTGTTTGAAGTTTGATAGATCAGCATGATTTATGTAACTGCTCATGCTACCGTTTGCTCTGTGTATATATTTTTGTTCCTCTGTGCAAACTAACCTATAATGGTGCAACACATTCCTATCCTATCTTTTCTGAATCCTTCAATAAGATACTACCCTCACATCACAGTTCTGCCTATAGCTGGAGAGACTTAATGCTCACAGGCAGGGTCAGCTCTACCCCGGGCTTCAGGACATACATTTATGTATGCTTTTGAAATTAAGAAAAAGAAATCACAGGAGGATACTCACTGCCGAAGCAGTCATTTTCCAGTGGATATGATTATTTGAACTTTGATCATCCCAGAAAATTCTATGTCATGACCCAAGCCATATCTAAATGTTTTCATTTCCTTTTCAAGGAATCTATATAAAAGCCTCCTATTTTGTGTGATTGACATCATAATAAAACAGAGATAACTGTTCGGAATAAAGTAGAATTTCCTGAAAATTTAGAATATCTTTAAGACAGTAATTTGCACCTTATATTTTTTCTATAATATGCAGTAGCAAATTAATTGACTTTTAGTCAGGCAGAAGTACAGGATTTTATTTTTTCCAATGTCTTATTACAGGACTGTTGAATTTTTTTCCAATATAGTCCTAAGCAGTATGTAGATTAATCAATTAGTGATCTAGCCAAACCCAAATATATGATTCAGTATGAATACAATGGGACTTGAACATTTGCATTAAAAAAGTTAAAAACACTCTAGGTGTTCATTACCACTGGTGGTCTGTGACCAATATTTTGAGAAATATAGCCAAGAATTCCTGTGCCTACACAGATATCCTCTTGATTTTAATATAAATCACATCAATGGCTAATGATTTCTTTAGTCATAACTCTAGGGCAAAACCAACAGTATTGAAAATACAATCTATGCAATGTTCTAATCCACTTTAACAGAATTCAATGATAGGTTTTCACAAATTATTTTGACAATTTTATTTAACAGCTCCCCCAATAAACAAACAAAATATTTTAGTGTTCCACCAATGAACAAGAATAATGCAGAGTATAGTTTTATCTGCTCTTGTGTCACTATTGTTTCTCTTTAATTTAATTGTGTGCAGTTAGGCTACATTTATTAATGCTTCTCTAGACAAAAAATATGCACAACATCTATAAGAACAATGGACTAAAGAGCCTAGCAGGGATGAAAGGTGACGGCAAATCATTCCCTGGGATAGGACAAGGTGTTTGGCTGAAACAGATTGGAGAAATCTAATCTAGCATTGAGAAATTGTCACCCTAAAAAATATGAACTGACCATAAAGAGAAAGAGGGTACCCTAACAGGGAAACAGAGTTTAGCAACTGGAGATGTAAGAGCAGTTATTCTTTATCCAAGTTTTTATTATTAAATCAACAGATGCTGGGAATCAACATCAGGGTTAACTATCAACAGGCCACAAATTCCCAGCTCACCAGCTAATCAAGTCAAGGCTCTGGTGCTGGAATAAAGAAAGGGGAGTTTAGACACAACAGCATTCCAACCCGTAGGTTTCTAGTTGCAAATCCTCATGCTCTTTAAACTCCCTCAGGCTATAACCACACTAGGGAACAGGAGTCACAGAGAATAAAGTAGAACTTCAGTAGAGAGGAGAAATTGCTTTCCTTGAAGAAAACTGATAATCGGATACTAAAAAAGTACACATGTTTTGATCAGACCAGCAGCCAGTTTTATAAAGTTGGGAAGGGTCAATTCTGAAAGGAAGAGTGGAAAGACAGGTGATAACTGCAGTAGTTGATGCTATAGAAATGCATTTTTATGTGGTCAAAATGATTGAGCTGTTGAATTTTTCAAGTATGGCTTGTGTAGATGGATCAATTTATAAGTGAAGATACATCTTATTCAGGCACAATTATATAAATTTAATGCATAAAGTAAATTTCAGATAAACTTACTGTTACCCTTAGAATGTTCTCTCTATTTTTTTAACCTTTGGGGATGGATGTGCTGCTCCTCAATAAATACAATAGCCAGTTTTTCCTCCACTACTATAAAAGAGCAGTTTCTTCAGATATATTAGGTGAAGTGTTTGCCTTGGTGATGTTTAGATGCTAAATTGTACCAAAAATGTGTATTTTTAATTGTAAAATTTTAAGACTACAAGATACTGCCATCATGGAGGGTAGAGTTAAGGGAACTGAAATACACTGAGAGAAGAACAAACATATTTACCTCATCTCAAGCTTATTTAAAGGCATAGGTTGATTCCAAAACATTCATTCACACCACCCCTTCTCCAACATGTCTAGATATTCTTGTAAATTAATGAAAATAGCTAACATGTATTGAAGAGTTAATATGATAATAACTCATCACTGCAACAGCATTTTACTAATTTTACCATCAATGAGGCTAAGGAAAGGATAAATCAAATGACTTTCTCCACATCACATTATTATAAATCAGCAGAGCTGAGATGTAAAGACTAGTGCTCCACTCCAAAGTCCTGTGCTTCTTCCCTGTGGTAAAACAGAATCTAGAATGGCACCCTGCACAACCCCTGGGACTGTGAATTTGATGGCTTTTGCTCCTGCGATTAGATTATGTTATAAAGCTCAGTTGACCTTCAACTAGGAAGTTTATCTGGATGGGCCTGACTTATTCACAGGAGTATTTAAACCCTTAAAAGCAGAGTTTCCTCCAACTGATCACAGAGATGAAGTCAGAAAGATACACTTTGCCTACTCTGGAAGAAAGCAGACATCCTGGTTCTAAGTTGCTAATGGAAAGAGGCAGCTTCTGTCAGCTAAGAGCAATCCTCATCCAAAGGCTGTCAGAGAAATGGGCACCTCAGTCCTACAGCTACAAGAAACTGATTTCTGCCAATCGTGAATTAACTTGGAAGTGAAATTTTCCCCAGAGCCTCCCAGACAACAACTCAGCCTGGACAACACCTTGAGTTCAGGCTTGTGATATCCTGAGCAGAAAACTTAACCATGTCATGCCAAATTTATGTCTTACAGGATTGTGAGCTAATAAATGGCTATTGTTAAGTTTGTCGTCATTTGTTATGAAACAATAGAAAACTGATGCATCTCGTATTTGCCGCCTATATGAGGGAACTCTGCTCACTTTGTATTTCTACATGCTAGTCTTAATGCCGGGCTCCAAAGGTATAAAAAGCAGTCTGGGTTGTTTTACTGTAAGTGAATCAATTCACAGTTGGTGTCAAAAATAGTCAACGCTAGTATAACATAATTATTTTAATAGATACGTTCTTTGAAAACAAAATTTAAGGCAAGTAGCAAATGCTTTTCAACATTTCCTAACTATGCCTTTATCTCTCTCTGTGTAATCCTATGGTAAGAATATACCTATCTCAATGTTGGCACTGATACTATAAAAAAACAAAAAATCTCAGTCTGCCACTTATCCCAGAAAATCTGTGCTACCCTGAGGGAATGATCTAAATTTACCTTTGTCTACAAATTTGAGGTTTTCCAGTCTTCTTTCCATATCATCTGCTTATATTTGTTCTTTATTAAATGACAAGATAATTATAAAATATATCAAATTCTTCATCATCAGAGGGGTATCCTTATTCTAGCATAGTCTGGTCAAATTTTGCTTTCAAGTAAATTGGTAGGAATCATTGTGAATAACTGAAACAGCAGTTATTTCAATATTTTTTAAAGTTAGAGACCTACTTTCTATAATCCTGAAGGCTAACTGTGCTGATCTTCAGGAATCTTCTCATTCCTTAGAACTGGAGAACAAGTCAACTCCTCTTTGAAACCCAGGAGAAGTATTCCATACATTGCTGTGTTACAATGGATCTGTGTTAACCACTTAATAAATTCACTTAAGATAACAAGTTTTGCTACCCAGCCCTATTGTGTGTTCCTTATGAAAAGGACCTTGAGTTTTCATTAACATAGTAAATTACACTATAATCATTGTTAAATCATTTTTAGGGTTGTGATATTACTTCTGAACAAGAAAAGTAGTTTAAAATGGCAAATTGGTGATTTTTTTTTTTTTTACTTCTAATTTCTTTTCTTTCTTTCACTTTCCTGTCTTTCACTTTCTCTACTCCTTAGCACTTATACAAATGACTGTCCAAACTCTACACTGTAGTCATGGGTCTGTCCTTTCATTAATTCAATAATGAATTTTCAAGGCCCTAAAATGTGGAAATTACTGTGACAGACCCAATGTGATAAAGAAGATAAAGAAGGCATGGTCTCTTCCCTCAAGGAGATTATAGTCTAATATGGAGGTCAGCCAACTACAGCCTGTGGGCCAAATCTACTTCACCACCTATTTTTGTAAATTATTTTTTTTATTGGAATACAGTCATTGTTCTTATGTTATGTGTTTTCTTTGGAGGCTTGTGCAGTCCACAATGATAAGGTTGAATAGTTGTAACAGAAATCGTATGGCCTGCAAAACCTAATATGCTCACTGTCCAATCCTTCACAGAAAAAGTTTGCCAATCCCTTGCTTAGTAGATATTACAGCACTGAAATACAAGAACAAACAAAATGTTAAAACTGGGCTTGAAAATGTTATGCAAGGTAGAGTTTAATTAAAACTGTAGGAATGGAAGAAGATTCTATGAGCAAAATTTATGTGGACTCTGAAAAACAAGTAGGCTTTCAACTGAAAGAAATGAAGAGAGAGAACTGGTTGCTGATAATTTTGAAGTGCTATCAAAGACAAAGCACATATCTCTACCAAATGCATAACTAATTATGGTCCTGTAGGGAACGAAGATTTTTTCCAGGCAATAATAAAAGGAGTTTTCTTGTATCTTTTAAGATGTCTTACAGGTGCCAGTTACTTCTAGATGTTGTGATTAGTATACCAATTTCTTAGAGCCTTATCAAATGTGTGCTAGAACTTATTTATTATTAGAGACTATTTCAACCATTAAAATCAACATTAATATTTTTCCTTACAGAAATAAGAGCTTATGTTAACTCTTTATAAAGTATATGCCTTTGGAATTTCTAAATATAAATTGATTAGTTTAACTGAAGTGTTTATTTTAATACATTCATAGAAAATTTCAAAACAATTATTGGGGAGAAAAGAAAAAAACATAATTAGTGAGAGGTTTTGGATGTGTAGACATTTTTAAAGTGATAATGATAGGTAAATATTCATAATGTTCAAGGGTCCAAATATATTTGTGGGAATCATATACTAGAATTAGTATTCTCACTTTTGCTTAATTATCTATTGTCATTATTCTTTTACTTAACATATCTCTTCCAATTTATAATGATATCTTTCAGAATATGATTAAATATTTTAACTTAGATTGTCTACTAAATTGTCTCCTGATTTTCACTATTTTGTGTTCATTTGTTTCCCAGTAATTAAGGCAGAAATTCCATAAATTATGTTTTATTTATGAATTGCACACTAATTAACAATTTACATAACATTTATTTGAATCAGTAGTTTAAGAACATGAATAGCATGCAATAATAGGCCACTTGTAGTACTGAGAACATACTGTCTTGATAAATATAATTGAAAACTATAACAGAGTAGTAAAATCTTGCCACAAAATATTATAATACATTTTGAAAATGAGAGAGATATGATATTAGAGAAAGTATAATTTCCAAGTAAAAGAATTCTAAATTGTTAAAATATTTATGTGATCTTGAGAGAAGGTTAAACATGTCAGTCTCATATATAAATCATAGTTCTCACGCATTTGGCGTAATCTTGGAATATTTGATTTTTTGCTCAATCTAAGCCAATAATGTGAAAACAAACCTTTGATAAGAACGAAGCTATTATCCCAGCATTGAGCTCAGTTAGTTTCATTGGGGACAACAAATAATGCTATCTAATTAATTAGGATGAAAGGAAACTGCATGACACATTTCTTATGGCTGGCTGGTTTAACGTTCTAAAACCCTCCTGTTGATTAGAACTTGTATGTTTTAAATAGAAAAGGATGTTAGACATCCCATCTGTTGTGTAGCAGAGCTTCAGGAAAAAAATAAAAAGGTACACTCAAGTCTTGATAAGTTCAAGTCAGCAGAACAAGACAAATGTAACATGTTATCTGATATCCAACATAACCGATAGCGAATTGTTTCCAAAATTCTTTTGTTTTCCTTTAAGCTATAATTAAGGGAAATGACTATTTGAAAATTTGGTAGTTTGACCCTATTTGTCATACTGCTGAACACCTAGCTCAAACTCAAAATTTTTCCTCCATGTGTGTATGTGTCCATAACAGGCACAGTTGAAGAAGTACAATTTGTTTTACACCCAACACATTATGATATGATATAGACTGTTACATAAAACTTCATTCCCTATTATGCACGTATTCTGAAGAAATTTGTTAGAAAACATGAATTTAAATATATAAAATTCTATTTTGTGGCTGAAAACACTAATGGAAAAATCATGTACTTTTTGTATATTTCACATATATTTGACAAGTATATGGATGGAAAATAAATGGATATATTTAAGTCCATCTGAATTAGGCTGAAACTAGACTTATTGTACATTTGTGTGACATCATATGCAGTCTCCTATAAAATATGAGTGTGTAATTGTGATATTTGTTACATGTTTGTCCAAAATCATAACTGAACCTAAATCCAAAATTATTTACCAAAACAGTATTAGCTGGTACTGAGGGAGGACCATATGTAATGTCAATAAAACTCTCATTCTCATAGAACTACTCATGAGAAATAACTAGGAGCAAACTCTGAAAGTGAAATTAAAAAAAAACACTTTTACACTTTTCCATTTTAATACAATGGAAGTACCTTCTTTTAGTTTGAAAATGAAAGGCATCAACTATTCAATATTAAATTTTTCAATCTATGGTTAATGTCTAACTCATATGTAAAGCAGGAACTAGGACCACTAGATAGATCAAGGGCAGAAGCTGAGAGGGAATTTATCTGGAATATAATGAAAGAGGAATAATGGTGATTAATTGCCACTAATAAAAGTTAACTTATCAAGGCAAATCTGCCAAATGCTATACTTATCTAGATATGAGATGAAAACAAGATATAATCAACCAGATAATGAAAGTAGATTAGAAGGCTAACATGTAAGTCTAGGTATTCAAAACATAGATCTTATAGAAAGCATAAACATAGGAGGTATCAAAGAAAAAAAAAGATGATTTAGAAAATAAATTAAAGTGCTAGTATAGATACATATATATATATATATACACACACACATATATGTACATGTTCATTCGTAAACAAAAAATAGTTTATGCACACTACACCAGCAATGGGTGGATTCTTTATAAAGGGAGGACCAAAGGCAACTGACACTTTGGTGAGATTAATGGTCTCCAACTTAAATTTGTATTTTTCTAGCTCTCTTCTCTCTTCCCACCATTTCCTCTATCTGGTAAGTTTTTTCCTGATAAATATATCTCGGCTGTTCCTATGTTTTCTTTTCCAATTTCACCAAGCAAATACCACTCACTACCACTATACTGAACTCTTCAGATACATTTATACTTTCCTGTAATCTGTTCTTTATTCTCCACATAAAATGAGATCTTTTAACTGAATTGAATCATATTAGATGAATTAGTCCTCTATTTAAAATCTTGTGAATGGCCTCTTTGTTTCCTTAAAATAAAGATCAAAATTATTAATATAACTTATATGACCCAGCCTGAACTACTCTGATATTATACACATACATCAGAGAATAAAACACTAAGAAAGATGGTTCAAGTTCCAGTCTGTCACTTTGTGACACATAATCCTGAGCATGTTTCTCATTTCTCTGAGTCTCGGTTCTATAATCTCTAAAATGGGAAATTATAGAGGTAGGGTATCAAGATGGTGGAGTAGGAGGACACGGAGATTTCTTGCCACCATGACACATCAAAAAAAAAAATCTACATGTGAAGCAATTCTCACTGAAAACAAACTGGAGACTAGCAGAAAGACTCTTATACAAACAATGTTGTAAAGAGCATCCGCGTGGAGCTGGATAAGAAGGGAAGAGAAACAATCATGTCAGGACCAGTGCCCAAAGGAGGGGACAAACAATAGGAGGGAGATTACATGTGCTAGTAGATCCTCTCTGAGGGGTAAGTGGTTTGAACCACATATCGGGCTCCACAGCCCTGTGGTCCAACACCAGGAAGATGAGTCTGCTTAGCTGGTTTGAAAATCAGTGGGATTAATAGGAAGGCTGTAAGAAACCTAGAGTCTGCTTATGAAGACTGTGCACATGCTTGCTTACTCCCATAAACAAGGCAGAGGAAGCAGATTGAAACTTCTATGGTGGTTTCCTATGACTGCACAGCATATGCCCTGACTCACATGGAGTATCTGATCTGGATTTTCTAGCTCCCACCAGCTCTCCACTAGGGAAAAGGCTGCTGTTACCAAGGAGAATGTGCAGTTGAGAGGGAAAGAGCCAGCATGGACCCAGTACTGCACCTGAACAGAGCAAGGGTGGCCATCATTGGTGCTCATGAAGACAGCAGATGAGGAGTGGTTTGGAATTCTGAATCATGTGCCAGGACCACCCTAACACACACCCCAACCTGCACCAGTTTCCAGCTCTGGCCCCTCTTGCTCCAGTGGTGGTCCCCTCTGGAGTGAATGTGCTGATGCTGAGAGTGGGGAGAGTGGATACCTAGAGAGAATGGAACCAGCTTAGATCCAAACCTCAGGGCTTCTGCCAGCACCTTGGGACTCAACCCCATTCCCAATAGGACAGTGTTGGCCAATGAGCATAGGAGAAGCCCTGACTCACACCTGGTTCCCACTCTAGCTCCTAGTTCCTCAGCCCCACCTAACTGACAGTACTCCCTGGGGTAAATGTGATTCATGCTCACTTCGGATCCAGCTCTCCCACTGAAACCACTGGGCACAGGTAGACTGCACAGGGATGTTCTCACACAAGTCTCCCTTTCGAAACTGGGATAGGTAACTATTCCACCTAATTTCATAGGGAACAAAGGAAAACAACTGAAAAAACAACTAATGAAACAGATACATATTTAGCAGATGAAGAGTTCAAAGAAATTGTAATAAGAATAGTATTGAACTAAGGAAAAGAATAGATGATCACAATGAGAATTTTAACAAACAACTAGAAAATATAAAGTACCAGTCAGAGCTGAAGAATACAATAATTGATATGAAAAACACACTAGAAGGAATTAATAGCTGACTAGATGATACAGAAGAATGCATAAGTATTCTGGAAGACAGAATAATGGAAATAACCCAATCAGAACAGCAAAAAGAAAGACAAATTATAAAATAAAAACAGTTTAAGGGACTCCTAAGACAAAATCAAGCTTACTAACTTTCACTTTGTAGGGGTTCCAGAAGGAGAAGAAAGAAAAAGGTCAAAATATATTTGATAGGGCTTCCCTGGTGGCTCAATGGTTAAGAGTCCGCCTGCCAATGCAGGGGACACGGGTTTGTGCCCTGGTCCGGGAAGATCCCACAAGCCGTGGAGTGGCTGGGCCCATGAGCCATGGCCACTGAGCCTGCGTATCCAGAGCCTGTGCTCCACAACAGGAGAGGCCACAACAGCGAGAGGCCCGCGTACCGCAAATAAAATAAAATAAAATAAAGTTTTATTTTTAATTATAGTTAGAGGGGTTTTTAGTAACAAACAATGGTGGACTATTTCAACAGGAATATTTTAAAAGTCAACTCCATGTATATTAATTAATTTGGTAGTCCATAACAATATATTTAATTTCTTTTTAGAGAACTAGTATTATTTAATAAGCTGTACTGTGCCTTGAAGTGACCTAAAAAAGGATTTTGGATAGAATCTTCTGGATAACTGTGAAGCAGAGAAGAATAGCAAATTTATTTTTATGTAATTAACCATTACTTAGAAGCTCAGTGTATTTTTTTCATTGATGAAACCTGCAAATATTTTCTTTCCTACTAAAAATTTTTAGTCTAGTGTAGGTCTCTATCATTTGAATTTGTTACATGCATGATCAACTGAATTAATTATTTCCAAAAAAAGAACTATATTTCTGACATCAAAAAATAAATACATTTAAAAAATGAAAATAAAATGGGAAACTGTAATTAACTGCCTTGAAGGATAACTGTGAAGATTAGAGATTATAAGTATGAAATGTTGACTTTGTAATGAAAATAGCCAATCTATTCAGCACTTTCCAAAAGAAGCTAAGTTTTTGGAGTTTTAAAAACTTGACCAAATTCACATAACTAACAGATAGATGATAGAATGAGAATATCACACACATGCATATACTTTTTTCCCCTCAGCATGCACTGAGACTACCAACAATACAGCTTTCTAAAAATGGGAAAGGAATGAGTACATAGTGATTTTGTAAATGATAGCTGCTAGTATAAGATTAATCTTTCTGCTTTTTCCTTCTTTGCATACTTCTTCTTTGCACACTAACTAATTCTGCAGGACAAGTTATCAACATGGGCCTTCTGACTATGAAGGTGCCTTTGCTGACTCTAACAATGGAGCGTGAGTGGAAGTCTGCGACCTTACAAAGGAGTGAAAGAAACATGTATCTCCCTAGAAGTTAGTACCCTAGTGACTTTTGATCACAGAGAGCTCAGGAAACCACATTTTGTTGCTCATGTTAGAAATGGGTATGATTTAAGAGAAGGTTTGCATTGGTAAGAACATAGGTTAACTAAGCCAATGCCCACTAACTGTTCACATAACCAATTTATAACACTGACACTCACCCTACTCTTCATCCACAAACTTCATTTCTAGTGTGCAAGCTAGAGATAGTTGAATCAAATATTAACTTCTAGATATTTAGCACTACAGAAGGAGGGGGGGGTGTGCATGCACGTGTGCACATGTGTGTGTAAGTAATCTATAGATAAAACCTAAAAGGTGACCTTAAATCAGTAAGAAAGTGATGGATGTGTCACACTCAGTAAAGCTATTTCCAAGTGCTTTAGATTGGAGGAGTTGTAGAGACTCTATTTTGGTTTTTTGAGTTTCACATAGACTCTATTTTGGATCCAAGTGTTTCACAGGATGCTATTTTTGTGTTTTAAAAATAAAGAGGTTTACTTAGCTATTTAAAAAGACACTAATTGAGCAAAGTAGGTGGATGTAAATTCAACCATGGTATCATGCATAGCACAGATCAAGACACTACATATGCAAAATACAGTGTCTACACTTAGAACATGAACACAGATGTATTTATAATACATCTAGGATTAAAGGGAATTGTAAAACACTTGCTTAAAAAGTCCTTTCTTTCTTTTATTATTTCTGCTATTTACATTATATAATATAAAAATCTTAAATAATATTCTCACATTAAAAAAATACTTCCTTAGTTAATTAACTCAATCAAGAAACTATAATGCACAATCAAGTCAACTCTTCCCAATTTTAAAGAACTAAATCTTCAATTCTATGAAATTATATGAAATTGAATAAGAAAGGCATAATTACTGTGTATCTAGCTTGGTTGCATTAAAATTATACCCTTACAAAGGGAATAGCCTAGAAATTACCCAGTAGTTGAGAACAAAAGTTTTCAATCATCCCATCTAAACTACTATTATTCAATACTTTGCTCTGGGTTATTCTCAGTCTCCACCTACAGGATATATCTCTATCCTCTGCCCTTTTATTTTCTGTTCTGTGCTTGAGATGAAGATGGAGTATGGTTGACGCCTGTGGACTACATCATCCAAGTTATCTAGCCAGTTGGCTTCTGGTTGGTGGAGGCAAAAGCAGCAGACCATTGAATAGGAGAAGAGATAGGATTATTACCCCATCTTGTCAGCACTGCCTTCATATTTCTGGCAATAGTTGCATTCCTTTAGAACATCACCAGGTAACCTCTCCTCGTCTCCCAATATCACTCATCTCTGGTAACACTATTTCCTTTCCTGGGTATTTCAATCCCAGTGGAAGAAATGCTTCCCAATGTTGATATGTAGTCTCAGAGATCCTCGCCATCCCTTGTTTGTTCTTTTAACTTTGTCCATGTCTCTTTAGTTCCTAACATTTTAGACAACTGGGGTGAATCCTGTTTCCTTTGGGGATGCTGATTGATAAATTCTGTATATCCAATTGATGAGATTTATTTCTGATTTGCTTTTTGATATAATTATACCATAAACTGATGAAAACTTAATCATACATGAATGAATGTTTCACACTGGATTTCACACCATTTTCCTAAATAATAAATTATTCAACATGGTCTAAGGATAGGCATTATCCTTGCAGACAATCACTCTTCATCTCAGGTTGTATGAACACAGATCACACTTTTATTCTAAGGTGATACCGTTGTCTTCAAGATGTCGTGTGTGACTCATGCTTTCTCTAGTTACCCTTCCCCAAATAGTAATGTGAGATTGTGACCACCTTGACATATCTTATTCTATAATTTTCAGATGTTACTAATACGTGTCATATATGTTCTCATGAGCAACCTATCTCTTTGTCCAATGGTATTCTCTCACTTACCCTAGTCACCTTCATTGCTGAAGTGTTAACAATCTAAACAACATCATGTGCAGAAAAGATCTGTTCTGCCTGCTTTTTCACTGTCACTGTGTTAAAACTTCCAACAGAAGTAATACATGCAATGGAGTCTTCTGTTGACCAAAACAATGTCTCACTGAAGAGAGTGACTGTCTCTAATTTTCCATCCACTTTCTTACCTAAACTTAAGAGCAATATTGCCCAGACCACCAATTTCTCACTAGAGTCTTAGTAAATATAACTTTTTTCAGCTTACCCATCTCATTAGCTGGGAGTTTCATTAAGAATCAAGGAACTCAGGCCAAGGACCAAATATACCAAACATGCACTACACGTTATAAGAAACCTTTTTGGGGGAACTTCCTTATGTGTGAGCATTTTGTTATACCCTTTATGGCCAACCCTCATGCAAATTTTGACTCTCCTACCCCAGTTGGCAAGACATGCTTAGACCTCTCTGAACCCAAGTGATGCAGCTGAGATCACTTGACTTACACAAATTGATGTATAGGGTGTCAGATTCATGAAACTGTCTTTGTAGGTATTTTCTTCCTTTTTTTGGATGCATAAAATCCTATTGAGGAACACCCTTAGGATCAATAATGTCTTGCTTACACTCAAATTCTGATATCAAGTGGGCAATACCTAAATTAACAATGGTGGATGGTTATTTCTTCTACCTTCATTACACACAGGAACTGAGCTTATTCAGTGACTCTTCATAATTTGTTCTGTTACTTGATTATCTTTATGGCCAAAAATTCTTCTTTTAGGTTATACCTAACCCAAACCCTCCTTTTCCCAAACTATCTTCGCAATTCTGTTATATCAGTTTATGTCTTCCATAAAATCTTTGCCTATAATGAATGTAGTGATTCAATTTTATTTTCCACTTTTCAGGATAACAAAAAATTATTTCCTTAAATATTTCTGAAGTGCCATGTAACAGTTGATAATCAGGATCTTGAACAGTGAAATGGAAGACAAGATGATACATGAAAGATATTTGAGTCTATTTAATTTAACTGTTTTTTTTTTTTTTTTTTTTTTTGCGGTACGCGGGCCTCTCACTGTTGTGGCCTCTCCCGTTGTGGAACACAGGCTCCAGACGCGCAGGCTCAGTGGCCATGGCTCACGGGCCAAGCCTCTCCGTGGCATGTGGTATCCTCCCGGACCGGGACACGAACCCGCGTCCCCTGCACTGGCAGCCGGACTCTCAACCACTGCGGCACCAGGGAAGCCATAATTTAACTTTTTGATTAAAAAATCTGAAAGTACTTTTTAAATTAAAAGACAATTTCATATTTAAAGTTCCTTTTGCAGCTATGCTGCTCGGAGAAAATTCTATGCATAGTCACCAAAGCTGTTTATTTTGAAGAACAGTCCACCAGTTTCCCCCTCATAATCATGTATGTTGCTGGTTTAAAAAATTTTTTTTCTGGACAATATCTCACACTAGCTAAGTTTAAAACTATGTGGGGTGGGAGGTGAAGTGTTTTAAGAAGCAGCTTAGCTGACTTCAATGCCTTCTAAAGTTAAAGTAGTTTCTTTAAGGAAGAAACTATTTTGCATGTGTCTTTGTATTGCCAACACCTACTGCAGTGACTAGAACAAAAAAGAAAATCAATAAAGATTTATTAAATAATGGAATTGGTTGATTTCTTTGGCTGCCATTTTCTCCTCAATGTGGCTTTTATCCTACATGACATACTTCCTTTATTTTGTAACGTTTTACAGGTAACATCAATTCTCTTCTCCCTTCGCTCCCACGACCTGCGACACTTGGTACTTATCCTACCTCTTATGCCACTTCTTTTTATTTTTATTTTCCTCTTTTCTTTTTATAAGGTTACTATTATTCCCACTTTACAGAGAAGATACAAGAATCAAAAAGTTTAAGTAAAATTTTCAAATATTAAATGTTATGTTGCAAAGCAAGGATAGTGACTCACTTTTTACACTATTTAGTTTTGCATTTTTGAACTCATCCTTAGCACTTACCTAGCATTGAAACATTTTAGTCATTTAGAAAAACTTTATAATATTAATGAGTGAATGAATGAATGCCTGAATGAGTATGTTATAAGTTCTCTGATTTGAAAGAACATTAAAGGTTGTCTAATTTAGTTTCTCAATAGTTAAAATCATAAGTTTAGTATGTATGTGTGAGGGCTTTTAGATTGAATATTAAAGGTGTCGGTGTCTGTAACTGTTATTGTACAAGTGCAGAGAATTTTAATAGTTTGTCTATTAGTAGTCTATCTATATGGGGCTTAATGAACTCCTAAGATGTTTTAAACTTATTTTCCCCAAAGAGGAGGTGTGCTCCCCTGACTTGACCTAAGGAAATTCTTAGTCATTCAAAGTGTCTTTCCCTAGGATTAGTCTCCCTGGCTAGCCTTCCTGGGCTCAGTTGTGGGCACAGATATGGATAAGACACCTTCATCCAGCTTTGCAGACATCAGAGATCCCAGCAGCACACGTAGCCAAAGAGGGACATGACTGTTGATGAAGAATAATAAGAAAGTCACATGGTAGCTGAAAGACTTGCTCATATAACAAAGCGAATCCTCTGAAGCCTTTTAGAATAATTGGGGAAAAATAATTTGTGCAACAAAGATTTGAAGGTCTCAATATAATTGAAGACAATATTCAGGAAAATGTGGGTAATCATCTTGGTAATTATTCCATTCTTTTCAGTATCAAAAGAATAATGGGAATAAAACAATTACACATTTTCAAGCCACAAATTTAAACACCACCACAATATTCCTAGGTTTCCTTTGAGAAATGCAAGCATCTTAAATTCCAGATTTGCGTCTTTTGTTTGTGCATTTATTCATTCATCGTTTAATAAGCATTTTCTGAATACAAACCATGGGTCAAGCACTGTGCAAGATTTTTCAATACAGAATTGAATAAAACAGAATACTTATCATGTAACTCATGATCCAGTGGATGATACAGAAATATAAACATATAATTCCATGGAGATAAGTTTTAAAAGAATATTATAAAAATTAATTGTGACAACACAGAGGAGGCAGAAATAAATATGCTGTTTTATGAGCAAATTACAAACATTTTCACTATTATTTCTCACAGCCTACTTTTTCTCTCAATGTTCCAGTTACAGATCTTTTTTCAAAATAAATCATATCAATAAATGAACATTCATTTCAACATCTGGGACTGCATTAATTAAAATTCACCTTAACAAACATAAACTGAATGTCTATTATGAGGAATTACTAGTTATTTTTTATACAACAATCCACCTATAGAGGTCAGTAGGAGTTCGAACTGTATCTGGAGAGATAGATAGCTATCAATGAACTTACATAGGAGAATGATTTTCCTGTAAAAGTTATTCTAATAATTTGTAAAAAGAAAAGAGAAGTGAATAGGTTTAACTCAAATTGAGGAACCTGGAAAATAAAAAAAAGGCATGTAATGGTAAATACTGAAAATACAAGTAAAGACAGGTTGAACTTTGACAAATACCTTAGGAGAGTGCTTTCTAGGTAAAGGGATTTGTGCAAAAGACAGAGTAAAAAAGTACAAAGCATGCTAACTGATCAGTTATGGACAATTAAAGAAGAAGCTGCACAAGTGCAAGCAGATTTAACACCAGGTAAGTGTGTATAAAGAAGATGTGGCATACACACACACACACACACACACACACAGTGGAATATTATTCAGGTATGACAAAGAAGCAAAGCCTGCCATTTGCAACAACATGGATGGACCTCCGGGACAAATCAGACAGAGAAAGCCAAAAACTGTATGACATATATGTGGAACTTAAAAAGTCAAATTCATAGAAGCAGAGAGTACAGTTCTGGTTTCCAGAGGCTAGGGGGTGGGAAAATTGGGAAGAAGTTGGTCAACAGGTACAAATATCCAGTTATAAATAAATTCTGGAATTCTAATGCACAGCATTTTGATGATAGACAATGATAGTGTATTATATACTTGAAAGTTGCTAAGAGACTAGGTCTTAAATGTTCTTACCACAAAATGAAATGATATTTTTGTGACATGATGGAGATGTTAACTGATGCTATGGTGGTAATAATATTATGATATACATAATAATATTGTGATATACAAATCAACATGTTGTACACCTTAAACTAATACAGTGCTATATGTAAATTATATCTTAATTTAAAAAAAAAAGAAAAGTTTGGAAAATCTGGTTGGGCTTGGATTATGGAGGACTTGGGAGGAATTTGCCTTTTGTTCAATGTGTAAATGGGAATCCCTAAAGGTTTTAATAAAATATGTGAATTAATAGCTTAGAGAAGGAGAAAATGTACAGCATAAGTGCAAAGGATTTAAGAAAATGGGAAACATCTAATTCAAAGAACTGGAGTAGGGAAATAACCCACAAATGAAATAGAGCATTCAGAGAGTTAGGAAATAAACAGAAACAAAGAATTTATGGCAAGGTTCATATATCCAAGATTAAGCCTAAACTCATCTATTAAAGTTATCATTACCAATAATGCTAATAGCCTTAGACCAATTAAACAGCTTGTGTTCTGCATCGTATACATTTTTGGACGTAACTGAATTAATTCTACTGAGATCAAATGTTTCAAACTGTCGGGCAATAAAATGGGTTGGCATGTGTCATTTCATTTTCAGTGTTTCTTTAAAAATTAGACAACATGAAGAAAATTTGGTGGGTTCACATAAAAAGAAATCTGGAGGTCTGTCTTCTCAAAAAATATGAAAATAATACAAGATGATCTGACAGGCTTTGCCTTGTGTTTTTCTATGTGTCAACAACTGTTTGTTGTCATTAGACACTACAGTGCACTAAAATCCTTACCACCCACTATGGAATTCCTGACATCACTGCAGGATCCATTATCCATTATCATCAGGCTTGCTATCATTATATTCATAGAAAGGAAACATTTCTCTGTAATCATGCTTCTATCAAATGTGTAGACACTGAACATAGACCAAAGGGGAATATATTTCTCAAGATAATTGGTACAAAATAAATTTCAGTACCTAGAACAGTTCCTGGAATAAAGTAGGCTTTAAACAAATATGTATTCAGTGAGTGAATAAATTTCTACTGTCTATCTACTTTTAATTACCTGCCTAGGCCACAGTAGGAATTTGAATGTTTGAATCAGTGTCAGGGATGTACTGTACAGGTTCTGTGTAAGTCAGTTTATCCATGACCAGTACGAAGGAAACAACTAAGGACCTCATGGGTCATTGCAAGAACAATGGAATTCAAGAATTCCAAAAATATAATAAGTTTTTTCTGCCTTTCACATTCATGCTAATGGCTTTTTTTTTTTTTGGCTCTAGACCCAAACAGTGTATACCAATAGAGTGATTATTGACCCAACTTGCCAGTCACAATAGTAAGCATTTACTTTAAAATAATTGCAGTGTAAAAAATAAAAAGCTGTATTGAATATATATAGAATCATTTATAGACTTGTAAGAAAGATACTGACATAAACAATCATCAAATATTACATGTGAAACAAGTTAATGGAAGCAAGAAAAATGTTCCTGTGGTATCTCTTCTATCAGTTTGATCAATTTCTCTTCCCCTTTACCTCCCTGTTTCTAATAAAAACATGCTGATTTTTAAACAGTGTTTTTGTTATTGTTTCATTTTCTTTTTCTCTGCTTGGGTCTGCTATTAGAGGAGAAAGAAACTTTCTGCCAACATATAATCCTCCTGATTACTTTATTATTCATATGCAGAAACTAAAGTCCTTCATGAAACCAGAGAATGTTTATGGAAATGCTATCAGCACTTTGATATGGAAATGGCATAGAACAGTGCTAGAAACTGGACACAGAGGAGAGGGAATTACAATCAGTGTACCGGTGTAAAACATAGTGTATTGTTGATGAGAAATTTAATATACAAATGGACTATAGCCAGACCATACATAAAAATGTATCTTGGACCCAGAACTTGAAGCAATCTGCCCAGGAAACCAACACTTTATCTATAATAAACAACCTAGGAGGCAAGCCTGCTATAATACAGATTTGCCAGAAGACAGATTGCTATCTCTAGTGATAATCCAGGAAGTTAAATAATAATTCTGAAAGAAGTGGTCCAAAATGGCCAGTACTTGATTAATAACTGACAACTTCCTTAATCTTTAACCCACTTCCAACATAGGACCAACCACAGAAAGCCAATTATGCTCCCCTAACCAATCACATAAGATGCCCTACTTCTAGTTAGCCTACCTACAGCTTCCCCTACCAAGTCTCCATTCAGGACACACCTGAAGGCTGCCCTTCTTTTCACTATAAAGTTTCCTCACTCCTCTGCCTGCCTTTGAGTCTCTGCCAAAATACAGGGGATGGTGGCTGACCTCTTACTACAGCAAACTCAGAATAAATCTCCTTGGCTTTTCTTATTTGGTTGGTCTTCACTTTTTCTGCATTGAAGATGTTTAAGAAGGTGCCTAATTCAAAAGTCAAGGGGCTTCCCTGGTGGCTCAGTGGTTGAGAGTCTGCCTGCCGATGCAGGGGACACGGGTTCATTCCCCAGTCCGGGAGGATCCCACATGCCGCGGAGCAGCTGGGCGCGTGAGCCTTGGCCGCTGAGCCTGCACGTCCAGAGCTTGTGCTCCGCAATGCGAGAGGCAACAACAGTGACAGGCCCGCGTACTGCAAAAAAAAAAGTCAATAGACAGGAAAAGTCATGAATTGCATTATATTTATGTAATATATAGGTGAGAATACTCTTTATTTTTGATCTCTCACAATCAATTTTAGAGATATTATTTATGAGGCTGATGTCAGTAGGGTTTATTTGTTTATTTATGTTATGGTTTATTGAGTTTTCAGTTCTCCAGCTGCAGATGAAAAACACAAGTAAACCACTCATACCTCTTCCTCTCTCTTCCACTTACTATCAAAAGTCCTTTTCTCCAAGATCCTTCACTTTGCCTCTCTTTTCCACTTCTCACCATGTATCATCTTCTATCCCTCACCATTTTCATTTTTTCTCCAAGAAAATAATATTCAAAAGTCCATACAAGTACCAGCACATCAGTGAAGATCCAACCATATCAGGATTTAACAACAACGTCCCAAAATAGATCATGGAGAGAAAATAATAGGGAATTTCTAGTAGTTTATTATTCTTTTCACAAACTCTCAACCAATGATCTATAATAATAATGCAGTTAA
The DNA here is from genome assembly GCF_949752795.1 of Hyperoodon ampullatus. Taxonomy (NCBI): domain Eukaryota; kingdom Metazoa; phylum Chordata; class Mammalia; order Artiodactyla; family Ziphiidae; genus Hyperoodon; species Hyperoodon ampullatus. Next base: position 76,052,660 of record NC_136914.1, on the reverse strand, counting down.
TAATTATATAGCACTCATCATAAGCCAGGATCCCTTTTAAAAGTGTATTAATTATCTATTGCTGAACAACAAATTACTCACAAAACTTAGTGGCTTAGGACAATCAGCTTTCATTCGCCCAAAATTTCCATGAGTAAGGAATATGGGAGAGGCTTAGCTGTCAAATTTGGACTTAGAGCCTCTGATGAGGTGACAGACAAAACAAAGACCAGGGTTTCAGTCATGTGCACATTTGACTGGAACAGGAGGAGCTGCTTCCAATGGGTTCGTTCTTATGGCTGCTGTTAGGGGTCCCTCAGTTTCTCATTGTGTGTTGGCAAGATGCCTCAATTCCTCATCACATGGACCTCTCGAGAGGACTGCTTGAATCTTCTCCAAAGAGATCTGGCTTCCTCCACAATCAATGATCCAAGAGAAAGAAACAGTAGGAAGCCACAATGCCTTTGGTGATCTCATCTCCAAAGTCACACCTGTCACTTCCACCTTATTCTAATTGTTAGGAGTGAGTTGCTAAGTCTAGCCCACACTCTAGTAAAAGAGACTTATGCTCCACCTTTTGCAGAGCATGTCAAAGATTTTGTGGATGTATTATAAACCACACCAAATTGTCTTATACAACTATAAACTCAATCTCTCCTAAAATTCCCTGAAAGAGGTATTACTATCCCTGTTTCACAGATGAAGAACTGAGGCTCAAAGAAACTAAATGATTTGTTCTCACAGCCAGCGCATTGCAGAGCCAGGATTTGGATTTAGACAATCTGGTTTGTGAGTCTCTACCTTTAACTTCGGTGCTAAAATTGTCTTTCTGGCTACAATCTGCACCCTCATTTGACAACAGATTATTTTTCAGTTCTGAGAATATCTTCTGCTAGATCCATATCACTTGTGATTCCTGATTCCCACACTTCCTCTCTTATAGTTTTTTCTCCCATCTGCTGGAGCAGCACCCTTCTTTTGAAAGTTAACAGGTAGGATTCACCAGTGCTTTTCAGGGCTCTGATCTCCTTGCTTACGGAGGAAGTTACCTCGCCCAACAGCATGATTTTCTTTACTCCTCTATTGTGTCTCTTGCAGTCAGAGAAAAAGTGAGCTCACTCCTCTGAGTGACATGGCTGATTACATTTAGAGGTCCAGGACATTGAAGAGATTATTGGCTAAAAAACATGATGGGAGAGGCACTGGTAAATCAAAATAAAAATGATAGTTAATTGCAAGATATGGTAATGCAAGGAAATGCCTCGTGTTTTATTTTTCCATTTTGACTCCATCCATACTTCTTTGGAAATAACCAACAACAAATACTTCCATTTTGTTTTCATGGCTCTGATTTGTGAGTTCCCTAAGCCCCCATTTGATTTGACTCTTAAATATTACAAGTACTGAAAAGAGGTTTATGCCTCAAAGGAACAGAGGCACAGAATATTGTCATCCTAATTCTTAGGACGCATACAAGCAATGTGTATTATATAAATGGTACTGTGGTTTAACTGGACAATTACTGATAATATTTCTTCAATGGGGAAAATTTATAATCTAAAGAGATGACATAAAACAATTGAGAACCAAATGGTTATTAATAGTATTTCAATGTAGAAATCCTCCTATAATTAGGAAAAGTATTTCAATATGTTCAATGATCCAGTATTTTAACATTGTTAGATTCAGCAAGCACAATTCTTTCTAAAATATTTCTGAAGTACTTTGTCTGATATAATTCATTTAAGAATTTCAAGAAAACAAAGAAGCTAATCTAACATAATAACAAATCAGTGTTAGGAATCAATCCTGGAGATTTATGCACATTTTAGAATTTAAAAAATATTACTAGAGAAAAGCTTTAAATGGTACTGATTTTAATATATTTTCTGTCCCCATGTATGAAAGCATACACACATCTTTCAAAACATAACTTCACTAAGACAAATGCATAATTTAAATGTTTGTTTATCTTCTTAATTGCTGGTCATTTTTAACAGTTTACCTGGGACTTCCTTGGTGGCGCTGTGGTTGGGAGTCTGCCTGCCAGTGCAGGGGACACAGGTTTGAGCCCTGGTCTATAAGGATCCCACATGCCGTGGAGCAACTAAGCCCATGCACCACAACTACTGAGCCTGCACTTTAGAACTCCTGAACCACAACTACTGAGCCCGTGTGCAACAACTACTGAAGACCGCATGCCTAGAGCCGGTGTTCCACAAGAAGAGAAGCCACCACAATGAGAAGCCTGCACACTGCAACAAAGAGTAGCCCCCACTAGCCACAAATAGAAAAAATCTGCACGTAGCAATGAAGACCCAATGCAGCCAAAGATAAATAAATAAGTTTATAAAAAAAAATAACAGTTTATCAGTGTCTGTGTGATGTCTGTATAATAAGATTTCTCTTCCATTTAGTACTTTTGATGAAATCTTCAGGTAGGCTTGGTCAGACTTCGTCTTTATGAACCTCAGACTGATGGATCATTCACCATCACATTCTCATAATTTTGATTAGTTTGTCCTATTTTAATTGTTTGTGCCTCCTAGTGCATAAAATGTGTTGAACAGTGTGGATGACCTCTTAGGAAATGTTAGGCCAAGCCCTCCAGAGGCAGCTCATGTTAATGTTAATACAAATTACACCCATGGCCAAATAAACCAGTCCATACAAGGGGTTAGGTGAAACTAGATAGGATTTATTTATTTTTTATTTTTTTCTTCAAATATACATTCGTGTGTAACATGGGAAGAAACACACTTTTTTAACCTAATATTAAACCATGTATTCATAGTCTCTGTCTTCTAGAAACCCTAAAAATCATAAACCTCACCTCTTTAAAAGTGTGCTGTCCATCCCACTTAGAGAAGGTACATTTTGGGCTTAAATGTGGTGTGATTATTTACATGAACACCTGAACTCCATAACCTCCCATTGTCCTAGGAGCTTATTACTAAAGATAACCTAACTCTGATTGAATTAAAGAAAGGCTGGCAGGAGATTGGGATCAAGATTACAGGCTTAGCATGTATATCATCTCTCAAAATGGTAGAGCATATTTTTCTTTCAAAACAGGTATTAACAACAGTGCCAGAAAATAAGAACTATTACCATCCATGGGCCAACATTGTTTTGAAAAATTCCTAGCGGATAGAAAGCAGATGGAATCAGATAAATGGAGTAGAAAATCCATGAAGTATTTGCAGGAGACAAGTAGGGTCGGCCTGCTGGGAAGAAGGGAGTGGTCAGAGGGAGGCCTGGGGCAATTGACAGAGTGATGTATGGACTGACTGCCCTGGGCTCTGCTGGGTTTCTAACCACAGGCTCTCCACTCTCCCCGGAATTTAATGATTAAATGACTGCACTACATCTGCCTCCCTGACAATCAAGTGAATGTGGGTGCTGGGCTTCAAGAGGCACAAGGAGGTCACAGATGGCCAGCATTCTCAGGGAAGATAGAAGCATCATAGAGGAAAATAAGCTATATAGCATCCCTAAGTGTAGAACTTTTCACTCATAACACTAAGGGTGGTCCTTCTAATCAGGTTTTACTCTGTCTACTTTTCCAATGTTTAGACAGTTTATAAGACTATTTCGTCTTATTTATTTCTGTTTAGCAAAGAAAGTCTCAACCTAAGAAAGCAGAGAGAAAAGCAGAAACGTAATGCATTCTGATCCTAGAACAACAGACCGTGCTCTTAATTATTTGCTGCAGCCTAATGGAAGATCAGACTTCAGTTGACTCTGCTTTCTTGTCATGCCAGGTGCAACTTGAACAAGTGGAGTCTGGATTCCTGATACAATGCTCCAGTCAGCCTATGACACATTTTTTTGTGTCAAGGAAGTACTTTCCGTTTGGTTTTAAGCTCAGAAACAGCATGTTCCTTGAATGATGAAGGCATGTAGATTTAATTTTTTTTTTAATTTTGTTTAATTTTAAGGCAGACTTGAAATGATGCTTTACATTATTTACTTTAACCACTGAAAACACCTCTTTGGTATTTCAATAACTTCGAAGTCTTTGCAGAGGGATAAATGGAAAAATCAAGTCAACTTATTTCTTGCTAATTTTAGGTCATGAAAAATTTTCATCTTCCAGTAGAAATAGATGGGATCAAAGGAACTAAGCAAAGACATGGTTAGAATCTTTCTATTTCTGAATCTGTACATGTGTTTCTTCCATCTGACTGTGTCGTATGCTCGACTCTGTGATGACATTGTTACAGTTATCATTCTGCTCCCTCACTAACTTATAAAATCCAGAATCATGAATTCAGCTTTGACTAGATGCAGAGTGTCATGCTATTGTTAGGTCAGACTTCACCTAATACATATAAAATCCCAAGTATGTGAGAGGCTCCTGTGGCGCTGCTTCAGGTTTAATGGAGCACATGTGGTTGAGAGAAATGGGGGGAGGGGCTCTGGGAATTCAAATGGGGACTGTAAATTCGAAGTGTTTCCTTCTTGTTGCTTTTTGAAAACTAATGAGTGCTCTTCTCACTAAAACTATTTTGCATAATAAGCTTTACATTCACAAGAAAAGCAAGGCAGTGACAAGGTAGACGAAACCACCTCAACAAAACAAAATTAATAAGGAGCTATCAGTTTACATTATTACATTTCTTAGGTGAGATTAAGGTCCTTACTATTAATTTATATTAAAGACACCACTGAGAATATTTCACTCAGGATGATTTAGCCTTCAGATCAGGTTTGAAGGAGTATCACATATGAGGTGACATAAGCAACAATAGCTAACTCCACATAGGCCCAGTTTGGAAGCTCAATAGAACCCTTAAAAACACACACACAGTTTGTGTGGTTGTTTTACAAAATCATGAAGAAAAATATCCATCTTCCTGACACCTTGCTTTACTCACTACCCAGCTTTCCTCATCTCCTGTTATAAAGATTAAGCACATACCTCCCAGTGCCTCATTTTTCTCTTCTGGTTTTCTGACCATTCAAAGACCCCTGTCATCAGTCTGACCTATTTCAAAATACCTGGCTATGAAATTAAATCTATTCCATTTACATCCCTTCATTAACTCCTAGTTTCTCCACACAGCTGGATCTCATGTAGTCCTTTGAGAAAAGAAATATTAACAAATGAACTGGCTTTATTGTTTTGTATACAGAAAAAGCAACTTTTACAATTACATTCCTCCCAAAGGACGCTTTTTGTTCTCTGTGTCTCAAGATGTATAGAAAAAGTTCCCTGCTAACCTAAGATACTAACCTGAGTGGTTAGTATCTTAATTTCACATGTTTATCTGTAAGTGGTGGAAATGCTGAAAATATTAGCAGACTAAACTGAGTTTCAGAGGAGGACACCTTTCCGACATTAGTAAAATCACACCTCAAAACAAGTAATAGAAGCCCTGGGATGGGTAGAAAGGAAGGACACATTCTCCTGGGGACGAGAAAATCACTTTCATTTATTTATTCATTCCTAGAAATATGGTCTCTTTTAAGGATTTTTTTTTTTTTTTTTTTTTTTTTTTTTTTTTTGCGGTACACGGGCCTCTCCCGTTGCGGAGCACAGGCTCCGGACACGCAGGCTCAGCAGCCATGGCTCACGGGCCCAGCCATTCCGCGGCATGTGGGATCTTCCTGAACCCGTGTCGCCTGAACCAGCAGGCAGACTCTCAACCACTGCGCCACCAGGGAAGCCTTCTTGTAAGGATTCTTGAGCTTTATTATATACATTTATTGTGACATATTTATATAGTACTTTATATTAAAAACATAAATTTATATCTTAAAAATTGTTATATTAAAAATCTCAATGTTGGGCACTAAGAAGGAAACAGAGATAACTATGACTTAAATACAAAAAAAAAAAAAAAAAAAACTGAGTGAGAAGGATTTACAGTTCCAGAAACAATCTCTCCTGGCTTCCCAACACTATTTGATGGAGCATCTGACAACTAGAGGCAATGGTTTCAAAGACCTGGTTGTCTCTATCCTCCTGGCTAGCAGATCCGGCTGATTTAGAGATAACTCACTCCCCAGTGCAAGTTGGTCTCATGCCCTGAGGATGCCAGGCATACTCTCAGCCACAGAGCTGCTTTCTTCATGGCAGCCACGCCCAGTTCTCATTCTTTTCCAGGGCCTTTCTGACTCACTGGCTCATGGTGGCTCCAAGTTGTTCTAGATTTTCTCTCATCAAACATTTTTGGCTAGAAAATTAAGACAAGTGGTTTGTAGAAGGTGAGTTAGGAAAGAAGTATTTGGTATTGGCCTCTGGATCCTAAAGTAAGAACTAAATTGAATTCTGCTCAACAAACTGTGCTCAACTTCTCTAGTTTGTAGTGAAATGCTTCACAGAACAATGCCAACTGCTCAAAACTTGACATGAGAGAGAGAATGAGAGGGAAAGAGAGGGAGGGAGAGAGAGAGTGAGCAAGAGAGAGAATTATTGACAGTCATAAAAATATAGTTTTTGCCCACATGTTTAATAGCACCAAACAATTTAAACTCATTCCAGAAGAAATGTTAATTTTTGATTAATGAAATGGCCTATTTGAATAGACTGACCTGCTACAATCTGAGGTCTTCATGATTGTGTTTACTCCTGGGATAACTAATTGAGAGAAGTTGCATGCATTCTTTCAACCTAGTTATATGTGAAGGAAGGAAGGAAGGACATGGCAAATTAAGGGAAGCTACTGCATAGTAAATGTTGGTACACGTTCATACAAACTGTTTTGGGAAATAATTTGCAAGACTTGAATTGCAAAGGCTCAAATATATATGGTCACAGTTATGTAAAAGCCATCTGTACTTTAGTTACTTTACCTAATTATATTTTGTTAGACTTACTGTTGACCTAGATGCTGGTATACTGTCATGAGTAACTTACAATTTTTATCAATATATTCCTGTATCCAAAGAAATTACTACCTTTACCAAAACTTATGAGAGAGGTACAAGGACAGAGAGAGAAAAATACAAATCTTTGCAGATCCAAAGATAGTGGGCCTCAGCTTGTGTGAATCATCATGATTTTAAGACATTGCCTGCAATCTCCTGATATTTCTTCTGCTTAATTTTAATACCAATTATTTACCTATTTCAAAAATGAAGTGACGAGTAGGAATTCTAATCCTGAACTCTCTATTTTTCCTCTGTAATACATTCAGCATTTTTGAGAAAACAATACCTTTATTTTGGTGAGTGAAAAGGCCTTTAGAGATATTTCATTAAATCACACACACACACACAAACAAACCTGTGACAAAACTACAAGGTACTGTTATTATCTTCAATTTCCAGATGGAAAAGTGAGGGATAGAAAGAGTGTAGTTACCTTCTTAGTAGTACCTAGTGGATGCCTGAGAAGCTGGCCTTGCAGGCTTCATCCTGTACTCTTCGTCCATACTCCAGGCCTACTTGAGTCTGTCTTTCTAATATACTACACACCTTCATGTTGGAATCATATTTATTGTTTATATATTGCTTCCGAGTACTTAGTGATCAAGTGCTTTGTGCATTAAAAATTTTTTAATAGATCTTTATTGGAGTATAATTGCTTCACAATACTGTGTTAGTTTCTGTTGTACACGAAAGTGAATCATTGCAACACTATTTACAATAGCCAGGACATGGAACCAACCTAAATGTCCATCGACAGATGAATGGATGAAGAGGATGTGGCACATATATACAATGGAATATTACTCAGCCATAAAAAGAAACAAAATTGAGTTATTTGTGCATTACAATTTGATGCGAATGCTTGTCTCATAATGGTTCCTCCAGTGATTATTTTAGGTCATTAAAGTGGGCTTCCCTGGTGGCGCAGTGGTTGAGAGTCCGCCTGCCGATGCAGGGGACACAGGTTCGTGCCCCGGTCCAGGAAGATCCCACATGCCACGGAGTGGCTGGGCCCGTGAGCCATGGCTGCTGAGCCTGCGCATCCAGAGCCTGTGCTCCACAACGGGAGAGGCCACAACAGTGAGAGGCCCCCGTACCGCGAAAAAAAAACAAAACAAAACAAAAAAAACTCCTGGAGTAAATTAAGCCAGTCAGATTCTATATCAATTAGTAATTTGAAGCATGAACAAAAAGACACATACATTAAAATTGTGTTGATACAAAATGAGAGAGTGCCCCAAAGCAAAAAGAAGATAGACATTCTTATACAGCAGAGCACTTGGGGACAGCCTGGTCTCTAGCCTTTCTGCAGTTTCATTGTTCAACATTTCTGTTGATCTACAATTTACAATAATTTCCACCCATCATTTTTCCTTAAGAGGCATATAACCAAGAGAAAGTTATAATTCAATATAATTTGTGGATCTCTTATAAAAGCTATTCTATTATTGGCATCTAAAGTGAAGCTTTAAAAAAATCCTCTGATCCAATCATTACTAATATTGCCAAATGATGTTTCCTCTATTATCACCAAATTTTGTTGATTGCTTGCTTCTTAGTGTTCTCACATAATTTAACCTCCTTTCACTAAGAAGTATGCTATCTTTCATCTAAGGAAATATTCACTTAAAAGCACTTGTTCTACAAAGTTCATTTTAGCTTGAACCCATTCTTCTATTTATTGATTTGTCAGCAAAATTAAAGAAAAAATAGCTAGATAAACTTCTTATATCTACCAAATTTAAGAACAATACATTTTTGCTGAAAATATTTTAACCCTAAAAATATACCATTGTTAGCAATTTATACATTCATTTTCTAAATGTAAGAAAAAAATATTGGATAAATATGTATATTTTTCTCAAAATACTTAGAAATAGCATAGGATAATGCAAAAAATATAAAAAATGAGTTAATTAGTCTTGATTCAATATCTGAGTCTGTCACTAAGTCCCTTTACTGTCACTTCTTTGGAGTACAAATTCCTGTAAAACAATGAGGATGAGAGATTAAAAAGACTGGGGGCGGGGGTATTATGAGATCTAGATTAAATCCTTCTGCCTGTAGCATCCTTAAGAATGTTTTGAAAGACTACAAGGGCATATATGAATCTAACCTTTGTATTTAGCATAGTGACAAGACATAATATTGATAAATATATTTATAAGTAGCTATTATAATTACTATAGTTGATTTTTAGTTTTCAAAAGCAATTATAAAGAAGTTTTGACAAAACAATATAAGCAATTTGAGGAAAAGCATATATACAATTACCAACCATTAAAAGTGATTAATCAGAAAAGATGTAATTGATATTATATATATATATATGTAAAAAACAGCCCATACAGATATGCATATACATAAATAAATAACACATGAGATACATGAGGCATTATGGCTATGAATATTTTAAAAGATGTTTTCACATTATCATTATTTTTCTATTCTATTCAGAATGGAGGGGTGTAAAATAAGTGGATATGCTAAAATTAATTTTGTTGCAATGCAGAGGGTTTTGTCATAGGTTTTGAAGTCAGTCAGACTGAGCACAAATGCAGGCTCTGCTTCTTACTACTTTCCTCATTCTCGATTTCCTCATTTGTAAAAGGGAGATAATAGCCATGTCATAGGGTTGCTGCAAGGAGGAAATAAAAAAAGTACATAATGGGCATAGCACAGTTTAAGCCTTATTCATTATCATTACTGATTACATGGAATATTGCTCTACAGAACCCAGTTTGGGAGCCAGTGGGTTAGATCTTTAGCATATGAGAGGAGGGACTAGTATTCCAGGCAGAGCTAACTAACTATTCATAATATTCAATGTGTCCTTGGGTTTATCATATGGTTTTAGGGAGACTAACTCAAAATCATGTGCAGTGTGTTGATCTAAGAGTCAGTGAGAAGAATCTTCCTAGAAACTTTGACTAAAATGTAATGAAGTTACATATATTTTCAAAGCTACTACATTGAAGTATGAACTGTCACAAATGACTTAAGTTGCCTAAGAATACCTATGTTTATCTTATTTATTGAACAGCAACATTATTGCTTTTCATAATAAAATATTCATATGACAAAGAATTAATTGTCATAATTAGTGGAAAAATATAAAATATTCATTTTATTTTCATTGTCCTTTTGAAAGGAAAAATAAACATTATAAGGGGAAGAATACTTGATTAATATTTAAATGATAAATATATTATTTTATTAAAGTCAATTTACATTGAAGAATTGTGATAAATACAATTTTTTACTTTTAGTAATTTTTCAAATATTTCAATAAAATGTTATAGCTGTTTTTTGGTCATTTAGTCTTTATTTATCTTCTTCTTACTTGAGTGTACATTTGTCATGCAGGGTGTTACTGCTGCAGCCAAGAAAAAAAAAATAGAAGGAGAAGATTTCTACTTCTCAATGCTTGTGAGTATGAGAATGACTTTCTATAACTTCCAGTTTCCAATATACAGTTACATGGGTCAAGCTATGCACTGACATGTGAATTCACTGTCCTCATGGGATACATAAGAAGTGATGAAACATCAATTTGGGCATATATAAACCAACATTTCTTTTAAGTACTATTGCTAGAATACCATTCCAGTAACAAAAAAAAAAAGAAACAGATCTTTGAAAATAATAAATTGCATCTCAAAACTTCCCTCCTAATACAACAAAAGGAAAAACTTTACAGTTACTACTACACTGGCTTATATAGATTCTAAATTATAATAAAATTGTGTATTTCTAACCATTAATTAACAGGCCATTGTTGAATGCACATTGTTCATATGTAGCAAAATACCATGAGCAACATGAGGGGAACAAGCAAAGTAGAAACTTGCTTCGCAGTTTGAAGAACTTCATCTACAGTCCAAATCATAAAGCATGAATGTTGGTAATACCACTGAATTTTAAATTATGTGCATATATTTTTATTCTAATATGCTCCATTTATTTGTTGTGTAACTTTAAATAAGTTAATTTATCTAAATATAAATTTTCATCTAAAAATGGCTACGAGATTTTCTCTCATTCTGAGAGAAGTCTTTTCATCTTATTTATGGTTTCCTTTGCTGTGCAAAATATTTTAAGTTTAATTAGGCCAAACTTGTTTATTTTTGTTTTTATTTTCATTACTCTAGGAGGTGAGTTAAAAAAGATCTTATTGTGGTTTATGTCAAAGAGTATTTTTCCTATGTTTTCCTCTAAGAGTTTTATAGTGTCTGGTTTTACATTTAGGTTTTTAATCCATCCTCAGTTTACTTTTTGTATGGTGTTAGGTAGTGTTCTAATTTCATTCTTTTACATGTAGCTGTCCAGTTTTCCCAGCATCACTTATTGAAAAGGTTGTCTTTTCTCCATTGTATATTCCTGCCTCCTTTGTCATAAATTAGGTGACTATATATGTGTGGGTTTATCTCTGGGCTTTCTCTCCTATACCATTGATCTATATTTCTGTTTTTGTGCCCGTACCACACTGTCTTGATTACTGTAGCTGTGTAGTATAGTTGAAAGTAGGGGAGCCTGATTTCTCTAGCTCTGTTTTCCTTTCTCAAGATTGCTTTGTCTATCCAGGGTCTTTTGTGTTTCCATATGAATTGTCATATTTTTTTGTTCTAATTCTGTGAAGAATGCCATTGGTACTTTAATAGGAATTGCATTGAATCTGTAGATTGCTTTGGGTAGTATAGTCATTTTCACAATGTTGAGTCTTCCAATCCAAGAACATGGTCTATTGCTCCATCTGCTTGTCATCTTTGGTTTCTTTCATCAGTGTTTTATAGTCTTCCGAGTACAAGTCTTTCTCCTCATTAAGTAGGTTATTCCTAGGTATTTCATTCTTTTTGTTGCAATGGTAAATGGGATTGTTTCTCTTTCTGATTTTTCATAGTTAGTGTATAGGAATGCCAGAGATGTCTGTGCATTAATTTTGTATCCTGCAACCTTACCAAACTCATTGATTAGTTCTAGTAATTTTCTGGTGGCATCTTTAGGATTTTCTATGTATAGTATGTCATCTGCAAACAGTAACAGTTTTACTTCTTTTCCAATTTGTATTCGTTTTATTTCTTTTTCTTCTCTGGTTGCCATTTCTAGGACTTGCAAACTATGTTGAATAAGAGGAGCGAGAGTGGACATCCTTGTCTTGTTCCTGATCTTAGTGGAAATGCTTTCAGTTTTTCAACATTGAGTATGAGGTTGGCTGTAGTTTTGTCATATATGGCCTTTATTATGCTGAAGTAGATTCCTTCTATGTGCATTTTTTGGAGAGTTTTTACCATAAATTTGTGTTGAATTTTTTCAAAAGCTTTTTCTGCATCTACTGAGATGATCATATGCTTTTTATTCTTCAGTTTGTTTATATGGTGTATCACATTGATCGATTTGAATATATTGAAGAATCCTTGAATCCCTGGGATAAATCCCACTTGATCATGGTATATGATCCTTTTACTGTGCTGTTGGATTCTGTTTGCTAGTATTTTGTTGAGGATTTTTTGTACCTATGTTCATCAGTGATATTGGTCTATAATTTTCTTTTTTTGTGCTCTCTTTTTCTGGTTTTGGTGTCAGGGTGATAGTGGCTTCATAGAAATTTGGGAGTGTTCCTCCCTCTGCATTTTTTTGGAAGAGTTTGAGAAAGATAGGTGTTAGCTCTTCTCTAAATGTTTGATAGAATTCCCCTGTGAAGCCATCTGGCCCTGAACTTTTGTTTGTTGGAAGATTTTTAATTACAGTTTCAATTTCATTACTTGTGATAGGTCTGTTTATATTTTCTAATTCTTCCTGGTTCAGTCTTGGAAAATTGTACCTTTCTAAGAATTTGTCCATTTCTTAATGGTTGTCCATTTTATTGGCATATTGTTGTTTGTAGTAGTCTCTTGTAATCCTTTGTATTTCTGCAGTGTCAGTTGTGATTTCTCCTTTTTCATTTCTAATTTTATTCATTTACGTCCTCTCCTTTTTTTTTTCTTGATTATTCTGGCTAAGGGTTTATCAATTTTGTTTATGTTCTCAAAGAACCAGCTTTTAGTTTTATTGTTCTTTGCTATTGTTTTCTTCATTTATTTTTCATTAATTTCTGCTCTGATCTTTATGATTTCTTTCCTTCTACTGAGTTTGGGTTTTCTTTGTTCTTCTTTCTCTAGTTGCTTTAGGTGTAAGGTTAGATTGTTTATTTTAGATTTTTCTTGTTTCTTGAGGTGAGATTGAATTGCTATAAACTTCCCTCTTAGAACTGCTTTTGCTGTGTCCCATAGGTCTTGGGTCATTGTGTTTTCATTGTCATTTTTTTCTATGTATTTTTTAATTTCTTCTTTGATTTCTTCAGTGATCTCTTGGTTATTTAGTAGCACACTGTTTAGCCTCCATGTGTTTGTGTTTTTTACAGTCTTTTTCCTGTAATTGATTTTCAATCTCATAGTGTTGCAGTCAGAAAAGATGCTGCTTGATATGATTTCAATTTTCTTAAATTTTCTGAGGCTTGATTTGTGACCCAAGATGTTATCTATCCTGGAGTATGTTCCATGTGCAGTTAAGAAGAAAGTGTATTCTGCCACTTTGGGTGGAATGTTCTATAAATATCAATTAAATATATCTGGTCTGCTGTGTCATTTAAAGCTTGTGTTTCCTTATTTATTTTCTGTTTGGATGATCTGTCCATTGGTGTAAGTGGGGATTTAAAGTCCCCTACTAACCAGCAGAGTAGCACAGGGAAATCAGCTCAGTGCTTTGCGATGAGCTAGAGGAGTAGGTAGGGAGGGTGGGAGGGATGCTCCAGAGGGAGGGTATATGCGGATATATGTATGTATATGGCTGATTCACTTTGTTGTACAACAGAAAGTAATATAGTATTGTGAAGCAATTATACTCCAATAAAGAGGTATAAAAATTTTAAAACAATTAAAAAAATTAAAATGGCTAAGATGATGATGATGATGATAGAGGTACATATCTCATTGTTTTGTAATGAGAGGTTAGTGAAATAATTTATGTATAGGGTTTAGAATACTGCCCAGTGCATAGTAAGAATTAAATAAAAGGTGATTTTTTAAATTATGAAACCAACAATTATTTTGTAGTATATATTTTAATAAGTAGATGCTATTTAAATGACAATTTTTTCCAATATACCGAACTCAAAATATGCACAAAGAAATATGAAGAAAATGGAAGGGCATCATCACATATTTAATTACATATTTTTCTTCATTTTAAGAGAAATGTTCTTTCTTTAATTTTATGAATACTGTTATAAATATTCTATAGAAAGTTAAACCTTTCACAGGCATTTGACAAAATACACTCATTCATGATAAAAAAAACTCTCAGAAAAGTGGGCATGTGGGGGACTTCCTCAATTTGATAAAGAATATCTACAAAAAAACTACAGCTAATATCATATTTAATAGTGAGATACTTGAAGCTTTCTCACTAAGATCAAGTATAAGACAAGAATGTTCTAGCTCACCAGACCTTTTCAATATTGTGCTGGAAGTTCTAGCTGAAGCAATATGGCAAGAAAGGGAAATAAGAAGGCAAAAATATTGGGAAGGAGTAAATAGAACTCTCTGCTCTCAGGTGACATGATCATCCATGTAGAAAATACAAAAGAACTGATGAAAGAAAAACCCCAAAATAAAAAAGAAAACCAGCCTCCTGGAACAAATAAGTGACTATAGCAAGGTTGCAGTATATGATATTAACATTCAGAGATCATTCATTTTCCTATACACTAACATGAACAAATGGGATTTGATTCAAAACAAAATTTACATTAGCACCTTCAAAAAGTATAAAAGTTAAGTATAAATCTAACAAAATATGGCAAGATCTTTATGAAGAGAACTATAAAACTCTAATGAATGAAGCTAAAGAATAGCTAAATAGCTCAATGGAAAGCTATTCCATGTTCACAGATATGAAAACTCAATATTGTCAAGATGTAGGTTCTTCCAACTTGACCTATAGATTCAAGGAAATCACAATCAAATTCCAACAAGTTATTTTGTGGATAACAACAAATTGATTTTAAAGTTTATGTGGTGAGACAAAAGACCCAGAATAGACAGCACAATATATAAGAAGAAATTTGAAGGACAGACACTACCCAACTTCAAGCTTACTATAAAGATACAGAAATCAAGATTTATACAGTATATATTGTACTGGTGAAAGAACAGACAAACAGAACAGTGGCATAGAATAGAAAGCTCCAAAGTAACCCTCATAAATATAGTCAACTGGTCTTTGACAAAGGAGCCAAGGCAAAATAATGGAGCAAATATAGCCTTTTCAACAAATAAGCCTGAAAAAACTGGATATCCACATGCAAAAAGAAGGAATTTAGACACAGACCTTATACCAGTCACAAAAATTAACTCAAAATGGATTAGAGACCTAAATGAAAAACAAAACTATAAAACTCCTAGAAGATAGCAAAGGAGAAACCTAGATGACCTTGAGTATGGCAATGACTTTTTGAGACAACATCAAAGGTATGATCCATGAAAGAAATAATTGATAAGCTGCACTTTATTAAAATTTAAAACTGTGATTCTGGGACTTCCGTGGTGGTTCAGTGACTAAGACTCTGCACTGCCAATGCAGGGGACCTGAGTTCGATTCCTGGTCAGGGAACTAGATCCCACATGCCACAACTAAAAGTTCGCATGTCACAACTAAAGATCCTGCATACTGCAACTAAGACCTGGCTCAGCCAAAAAAAATAAACAAGAAACAAAAAGCAAATTCTGTTCTGAAAGACAATGTCAAGATAATGAGAAGACAAGCCACAGACTGGAAGAAAATATTTGTTCAAAGGAGATTTATCCACAGTATAATTCAACATTAAGAAAACAACTTGATAAAAAAAAGGGGGGACAAATACTTTAACAGACACCTTAGTTAAGATGTATAGATGACAAATAAACATATGAAAAGATGCTCCAAGTCATGTCAGTAGAAAAACGTAAATTAAAACAACAGTGAGATACACCAGTACACACTTATTAGAATTGCCACAATTCAGAACACTGCCAACATAAAATGCTGGCAAGGATGTGGAACTACAGCAACTCTCAATAATTGCTGGTTAGAATAGAAAATGGTCCAGTCACTTTCAAAGATAGTTTGGTTTCTTATAAAACTTACTTTGGTGTCTATTCAAGGGAGTAGAAAACTTATATCTACACAAAAACCTGCAAAGGAACATTTATAGCAGCTTTATTCATAATTGTCAAAACTTGGAAGTAATCAAGAAGTCCTTTACTAGAAGAAAGTATAAACTATGGCACAACCAGATAATGAAATATTATTCAGTGTTGAAAATAAATGAGCTATTAAGCCATGAAAAGACATGGAAGAAACCTAAATATATATTGCTAACTGAAAGAATAAATCCAAAAGGGTTATATACTATGTGATTCAAACTATATGACCTCCTGGAAAAGGCAAAACTATGGAGAAAGTAAAAAGATCAGTGGTTGCCAGGAACTGAGCCTGGGAAGAGATAAGTAGGTGGAGCACAGAGGATTTTTAATACAGTGAAAATATTCTGTATGATACCATAATGATGAATACATGTTATTATATGTGTATCCAAGCCCATAGAATGTACAACCTCAAGACAGAACTGTAAGGTAAACTATGGACTTTGGGTGATTATGATGTGTTAATGTATGTTCATCAATTTTAACAAATGTATCACTCTGGTAGGGGATGTTGATAATAAGGATGGCTATATATGTATGGGAGGTAGAAAGCATAAGGGAAATCTTTGTACCATCCCCTCATTTTGCTCTGAACCTAAAACTGCTCTAAAAAATATTGTCTTTAAAAAATGTTTAAAAAAACCCCCTCATGATTCAAATGAATGGCAGATAAATGGCAGATACTTTTGTTCTATAAAAATTGCTCAATAGCAGGGCAAACATATTACGTAGAAAGCTGTCAACTCTGTTTTGTTTGTTTGTTTGTTTGTTTGTTTTAGGATTTCCTTGTATCAGAACAGAAATCTATAGTTATTTTGCCATCACCTCTTCCACAAGCCTGATAGAAACGAAGCCATCATATTCAATCCTGCCAGTGGCTAAAGAAGTAACTGTAGAGCGATGCTGTCTCTGTAGGTGGTACATTCCACATATTTTGTATCCTCTTGACAAAATTCTAGCCCAATGGGGATGTACTTACAGCTTTTAGAATAAAGCTAGAACTTTTCCCCTTACTTTGGCTAAGTCTAAAGAGAAAATCAAATGGGCTTTGATTTAGTTTATAACTTAAAAAATGTAAATTTAACTCTAAATCAGGTATATAAACACTTTCTCCACACCACCCACCCCCAACTCAAGTACACACAGACATACACACATTTTTCATGGAGGTTGCAACTTAGTTATTTTCACCCCTTGTGTAATGTCACAAGGGTTTCTTTGTTTGTTAGCTTGTCTTCTTTGTTAATATGTGATTAATGCATTCCAAAATACACCATCCAGAAAAGTTTAAACTGGAATTTGAGATTATTTTAATGTAGTTGCTCATTTAATGATTCCCATAAGAAAATTGAATTGACACCAAGTTCAAAAGTACCATAATGAATATATTTAAATATTTCTCTGATGGACTATGAGCATTCACCAATTAATCCTCTAAAATGTTTCCAATCCGTTAATTTTCAAGCAGTTGAAAAGAAGAGAACTACATAGAGGCACATTCCCAATTTGATGTGTGTGTTTTATCCATGTGCTGTGAGAAAAAATTACTTTGTTTTGAACTATTTATCCCTTTTGTTCATAAGTTTTTCAGTGTAATCATATTATTTTCATTAGAGATTAGAAAGTTAAAACTTGGTATATTGTAATGTGAGAAAGGCTTAGTGTTTCATGTTTTTCAATTTCAAGTAATATGGAGACATGACTTTTGTTCAAAATCTTCAAAAGGCACAACATGATAAAAACTATAATCAATCAACTTTAGTGCATCAATCAACTTTAACTTTTTTTCATTTTTGGAAATGCACTGATATCAGTACATTTCACTATTTGGTCAAAAGAGTAGATATGCTAGTCTCATTATATGTAGTTATTAAAAATAATGTATTCTAATGTGTTTCCTTGTGGAGAAATTAATCTAATTTTAAATTAAAAAGACTGTTTTTTGCTTTGCTGTATCTTTTGTGTGTAGCACATTTCACAGGCTTCCTTGGTTACAATCAGGCGTTTATTATTATTTTTAAGCTTAATTTAGAGATAAAAATAATAGTACAACCAGTGACAAAATTTGAAAAGAATGTAATAGTAAAATATGAGTGGATTAAGCATAAGAAGAAAATGAACTTGAAGATTACTTATTTACAAGGATTTTCTCTCACCAACTATTTGCATGAATATGCTCTGCGTTGCCATGTTGTGTTTTTTATTATTATTATTTTTAACCAACCATTGCATTTCTTTCTAAGAATAGCAAATCCAATTAATATAGTCTTCCACAGAATAGGTAGAGACCATAACAAGGTAAACGAAAACAACAATCATACATTTATTTAGTGCTGATTCTTTCCCAAGTGCACATTATGTCATTTAAACATAATTACAAGCCAGTGAGCTAGGTCTTATTATTAAATTTATTTTATTCATGAAGAAACTGAGGCTCAGAAGATTCCTAAATTGATCAAGGCCCCACAGCTAAATGCAGAAGGAACCAGAATTTTAGGTTAGGTTTATCTGATTCTAGAGCTTATGCACTTAACCATTCACTATATTACTTATGTTAATGTCTAAAAGTACAGTTTTTCTGAGTGATAATTAACTATGAATAGATATTAGCACATTATTCCTTCAATTATACTTTTTGGTATCAACATTAAGTTTCTTTATTTAACTTACATATTTACAGAAAATTAATTATTAAATGAAATCAATATAATATTTTGTTATAATATACATTATAATGTGGAGCAAAATTTAAAGAATATTAGTTACAAATATTAGTTACAGCCTGTGCATGCAATCTCTCATCAGTGAATGTTCCAATGTTTCTACAACGGTATTTTGTGTTGATTAGATCTCACTTCTCTCAAACACTGTGGATTTAAGATCTTACTGGGAATCTGTGAAGTTCTTAAACAATGACTATTTTTACCAGAAATTTTAAGGCCAGCAGCTTATCTTTACCATTGCTATGCTGAACTCAGTAAGAATAGCTGTATTAATAAAGCAAAAGGTTTTCTGCCTTATCAATAAATTTGGAAGTATATTTTCTTTCCTCAGAGTAAAACCAAGTAGATGTGGTAGCATGTTGGCTAGATAGAATCTTAAATCCCAATAAAGTTTTTAGCAAAACATCAATTGCTTTATCATTTAACAATCTGGTCATCCTACTCTCTTCCAATTAGATAACTAAATCTTAAATATAAATTGATTATTTTCATTAAATAATTTTTAGGTCCATAGTTTCTTAGCTTTCCTTTTAACAATAATGACCTAAAAAACTGTGTGGTAAAAAGACTTATTCAAAATAATTTGCAGTACATCAAATATCTTTCTTGTTTCCAGAAGCTATAAAATGGAAATATCAACAACTGTTGGTTATCAGGATAAAAATGTATGTGAAAATACTTTTTACATATAAAATGTATGTGAAAGTACTTTTTATGTATTGATCACATTTATAAATCCACTAGATAAGTGGGTTTTGGTGAACTTTTTTCTGTTATGAACCAGATAGTAAATATTTTGTGCTTTGCAGATCCGATGGTCTCCGTCTCGACTACTCAACTCTCCTATCTTATTATGAAAGTAGTCATGGACAGTACATAAATGAATGTGGCTGTGTTCCAATAAAATTCTATTTTAAATAATAAGCAGTGGGCACTGAACTATATTTTATACAGCAATTTTAACACTTAAAAATTAATCAATAGTCTATACTATGCTATATAACATGAGCATATAAGAAAATCTATATAGAGTTCTAACCAACAGAAGGGCAAAAATTAAATATTCATATACACATGTACAAACCAACACCATTCATAATTGTATTGTAAATTATGTGCTGTAGGTACTTTAGTGGTCAAGAGATCAGTGAAGATTTAGGTAGTGGAGAGAATCAGCCAGGATAGAAAATTTATTCAGATATTGAGCAAGGAAAAGAACTGGTCTCTACATGATTTTACGCATCTTTTTTGGAACCATTGTTTCCTTATATTTGCTTCTCTCTACAGCCCAGCTAACCTACTTACTATTCCCCCAACCTCTGGAATGCTTCTTTGCCCCCTTACCTTTGATTCTCTTTCCCACACTAAGGTTCATCTCTTCGCCTTGATTTTATATTCATTTCTTATTTTCGGTTTCAAAATATACATCCTGCAGAAATCATTTTCTGATTCCTTTGAAGTATTCCTCACTGCTGAATACCCAGGCCATTTTCTACCACTCACATTTTACATATTAATATCACTTTGTGTTTCTCCCCAATTCCACACTAGTCTTTGAATTACTTGAGGGTCTTACTTATTGGTATAGTTTGATGTTTTGTAGACACCAGACAAAAAACATTGAGACACAGAATAGTATATCTATTGAATTGAATTAAATGCCTTCAGTATTAATTGAAACAAAAGAGTAAACTCTTATGCCCAGGGAATCAATAAGTGCTTGAAATATAGTGCTACCAAGAGCTGAATAGCCTATGGCTTACAGCTGTATCTGATCTTTTAAATGACCAAGTTTAGCTGGCTTAACTGGATCACTATCATTCTGGTAGTATCCATCTTGACCAACATCTTTCAGCATTTTTGTCTTCATCACTGATGTCAAAGTATTAATTCTGTTGAAAAATATCCCTGTTTAGTTATTCGCAAGGTTTTCTGAACTATCTAAATGTGAAAATACCTCCTACTCTATTGGAGCACTGCCTTTTATCTACACAGGAACTTTTCAGCTTATCATTTAACTGTATATATTTTATGAATTTGGTAACAATGTCATTCTCTAGTACTTTACCAGTTTATGCTGTTTGGGTTGGAGAACTTTCAGTTTCAAACAAATGTTTGCATGTGCTATCTATCTTGTACATATTTCACTGCTGTTTTAAAAATCCTATCTGTGATTTTTGCACCCATGACCAACACAGAGTACATATATAGTTCACATTAGTGCTGCTCATATATATATATATATATATATATATATATATATATATATATATATATATATATATATATTTTTTTTTTAGTTTTCCCTCTTTCGTGCCTCAGAGTAAGAATTCATTTCCTTCCCCATGTGAGGATGGGTGAAGCCTTGCAACCACTTCTACCCAAAGATTAATGAGCATAAGTGAAACATGTCACTTCTGAGCAGAACATTTAAGTTTCATCGTGAGATCCTTCAGAGCTCCATTTCCACTCTGGCAAAGTCACTGGCAATATTCAAAGTGTTTGTTCTTCTGGCACTCATGGTCTCAGAATGACACAAATAGCAGAATTGTTCATCTATGATGAACATGTAGAATGAGCAAATATAAATATTTGTTTCTTGAGCCACCATGATTTAAGGATTGAATGTTGCCACAGTATAACCTAGTCTATCCTGAATGACACAGAAATCTAAACCAGAAGAGAGATGTTTCTGAAGAAAACAAGCAAACCTGAACACATGCAGGGTCTTAAGTATGGGTCATCTGAAGGTAAGGAAACTGAAAAATGGAAATCCATGTAATGTAGTGGCAATACATTTGGCTAATCGATCACACAAGATAGTCTGAAATTCAGAATATATAGTTAATAATGTAGTGTTCAGAAAAAAGATTGGACATTAGAATGATAGTAGCCAATGTTGGATGCTATTAGGTGCATTTGACAAGATATTGCAATTAATAAATGACCTCAGTAAATAATTAGACCATTTGAGAGCAGAGATAAAAGGGTGTATAAAGATATTTCAGATATAAAGAAAATTTTAAGTAGGAAGTGGCTACAACTTCTCAACCCTAAGGAGATGAATATTAAAATAAGAAATATAAGCAAAAATATCAATTAAGGTATAACTTGCAGAAAGATCACATCAATTGGAGAACCATTACACTGATTGTTAAAACCTCTGAAAGAATTAATATTGTTCCCAGAAAATCTCTTCTGTTGAGAAAATGGTTTAGGAAAAGGTTTAGTGGTATAACATACCCACTAAAACTGATAAACTTTTTGTGATTAAATCAAGAGAAAGGGGTGTCCCAAATAGAACTATGACTGTAGGTTTGGCAATGATTGGACTCCAACTGTTAAAAAGGCAAGTTATTGAAAAGGTTGTAGTGCCAAAAGAACCATAACCTAGACTAAAAAAAGACTTTGACTGTCCATGGCTTAAAATGATTTTTCTCCAGAAAGAAATCAGGCTGACAATGCTACTCAGCCCCCGGGAGGATATATTTTTCCAATTTGAACTTCAGATGTGGCCGAGAATGATAACAAAGGGTAAAATCTCTGAAAGAGCTGCAAAGAGCCATAGGGAACAAGAGACTAAAGCACTCATTTCACAAAGCAGAATCAGGGAATATTCAAAAAACATTCCTTACCTCTAGGGTAGTGATACCTCAAAAAGTTTGCCCAGTGGTGATTTCAGAATTGCTATATATTACTACATGCTGTGTCTCACATCTTCCTTTTTCTAAATGAGAGTATCGATTACAGTTTTCCAGTATTTGTTGGACCATTACATATCGAGTTGTGGGGACAGATAACATGTATTTACCTGGATCAAGGTGAGTCATTTCTGATTTTAAGATAGAGGATTTCACATATCACTTGAATGCAAAACCAGCATGTATCACCCAAAGATTCTCAGGTTTTAGACTAATATTGTGATTAATTAGTGCTTATGAGTTGTATAGTTTGAGAATCGAGTAAGTATACATTATATGCAGAAAGGAGAGTGAATCAGCTATTTGATGAGCAGAAAGATAAGTTGAGGTAGTTATAAGTGCTGTTCAGAAAATATTTCTAGTTCTTCTTCTTTTCGGGATTTGGTAGGATACACTTTTTAACCCACTCCTAAGTGGGTATAGTCACGGAACTGGATATGGCTTTTAAGTTGTGAGTGGAAGGGCTTATGTGTAACTTCCTTTGACTCTGAAATAGTGACCAGTAAAATTTGAGATGGTGTCCAATGTCATAGGTGGCTACGAGGAGTAGAGTGACTGAGCAAGCCTCAGTGGGGATCATCGACAGCAGGAAACACAACTTTGTGATTTTCAAGTCACTGAGATTTTTGGAGGGTGTTTGTTACTACAGAATAATTTAGCCTATGCTGACTGACATTTTCCAAATCAATAGTATAAGCTGTTTCTTTGATAAGTATGAATAATTTTTCAAGTAAGAACTAAAAATAGATTTTTCTAGAAAGAACTAAAAATATTTTAGTTCTAGAAAGAACTAAAAATAGATTCTATGCATAAAAACAATTTTAAGGACTTAATATAAGGAAAGATAAAGCATGTTTTTATCAAGCTAATACACAACCCTCTAATGTAAAATATCAGTACTATGTATACATTTAATTTAAATATATCTATTATTAATGCCTTATATGTCAGTACCACATCAGTATAGGCCATAAATAATGGCACACAAAGAATAGAATTGTCACATTGAACTTAGAAAGGAAGTCAGGCACTTTAAGAATGAGGTTTGTGATTATTATTTCCACTCTGCTTGAATTTTTGGATCTAACCTAAGTTAGCCTGAAAATTGAACCAGTGTATTTTTTAAGATACGTATCTGAAGCATTATTGCCGTTTTATTCCTGTGCCATACTGACAAAGAAGGTGATCTCTGAAAGGCTTTTATTTAACTGATTTCTCTTTGAAAATGAGGAATATGTAAACTGCCCAATATTTTTCAGCGTCTCAAAAGAGCTAAAAGCTCTACTGTTAATAGTGCTGATTGTCAAAAGAAAATCTTATCAAGATAAATTCTTTAGCATTGAAATTTCCCTAAGATAATTGGATCAAGGCCTTCAAATTCTGAGATATTTCACAATGGCAATTTTTGTTCCCAGTTTTTGCTTATGCTTTTTCCACTATTTTCCTATAAAGAAGATAATAAAGGTAGAATTTTGAAAACATTTTACACCTATTTATCTAGATGTGTAGCTCCAAAATCAGCAAGCATGTTAAGGAAAATTGGTAAAAAACCGACCTACAGATGTTCTGCACAAAAATGAAAACAAAAACCTAGCAAATTGGTTATGCACATATATGAGTCACGAGGACAATGGCCATTGACTGGATGAATTTTGATATGTATACATATACACTGGTACAAAGCCATCATTAAATCATCCTAAATACATATTTTTTGTCTTTATCCTTTCTTTCTCTCTTTCTCCTTCAGTCCAATTAAGGATTCAAAACTGAGATTTTAATCTCTTAATATTAAAATAAAACACCTCATCTGTCTCAGAAATAACATTCTTGACTCATCTGGGGCGGCACTCAACTGTACCTCTAGAATTTAGATAAATTTCAAGAAAGCTAATAATTTACTCAACCTAAAGTGTGCGTCCTAGTTATAGTGGAAAAAATATATAAATGAGGTCAGTTCATTGGTGACTAATTTCCCTGCTGATCTGATACTTTTACTGCCACCATAACTAGTGTCAGCAATGCAGTAATAAAGAAAAATAAAGGAAAAAAACCTGTGAGTCTTCCTGGCTCTGGCCTGCATCCACAATTCTGTTCCACCATATGTGCAGTACCATTCTTAACTGCTCCAGGTTTTCCCCAGGTAAATCCTTATTTTTCTCAGCAGTTCTTCCACTTTTTATTCTAAAGTCCAATCTACATAGCTCCTTTATGTTCAAAAGTGGAGCTATTGGCACATCATGTAAAGTCTGTGTTGGGGAAAAAATTTTTGTGAAATTATTGTATATTCTTTCTTTTTCCTATTTTCATACTGAAAAAAAAATCTATGCATACTAAAAGTCACAATCTGTGACTTAAGATTTAAGACTAAGAGTCTTAAATCTACTTCTCAGTCTTTCCTTGCCTGTATCTCACTCTTCTTAACATTAGAAACAAACATGAGGGCTTCCCTCATGACGCAGTGGTTGAGAGTCCGCCTGCCGATGCAGGGGACATGGGCTCGTGCCCTGGTCCGGGAAGATCCCACATGCCACAGAGTGGCTGGGCCCGTGAGCCATGGCTGCTGAGCCTGTGCATCCAGAGCCTGTGCTCCACAGCAGGAGGGGCCATGACAGTGAGAGGCCCGCGTACCGCAAAAAAAAAAAAAAGAAAGAAACAAACATGAGTCCAACAAGTTCACATTTTTGTAAAGATTTACTTCCAACCCTCCTTATTTTTCTACCCCTCAGGCTTGGAAGACAAAAACTCTTACTGAAGCATATAAATTTTGGCAATAACTTTATTTCCAGAATTATAGCTGACTATAACCAACAAATAATTGGTTAACTCTTCTGTTGAAACTGTTAAAAATGCTTGATTATTAAACATTTAAAAAATCTTTTCATTTTATCAATGGCCAAGAAATTGAAATCTTAAGGCCAAAATATAAGTGAACTCACAGAGGTAGGTAAACCATAAGGTCAGCCTTCACCTTGAGGCTATTTGCCCAGTTGTGATCTTTAGTTTTAGTTTTTGCCTCCTTTTGGGAGAAAAGACACAGGTGGTAAAACCTAGGTTTCTTCCAAACAAGACCCCCATTAGGTTATTACTGGCCTAAGAGTGAAGCAGAAAGACATTATTCACCAACTCCCATATTCCTGTACCTGTTGGTAAGAAGGGGAGAATATGCCTATCTTGGGCACTTGTGCTAGTTGTAGAGGGGAAAAAAATAAATGAATGGAAAAAAAATCTTCCTGTGAGATATCATAGCTATAAGCCAAGTCTGAAATTAAATTCACAATGGATACAGGATGTGGAAGAAAAAATATAATAATGCAATATTTAGTTTAAAAATTTTGTGGGCAGTCAGTGTCCCCAGCCCAGTAAGTAGGAAATATAAATTGTCTTGAGAAATAGAAAAAAACTACTTCAAAATCAGGTTTAAAATAAGTCTCACTAGTAAAATTCCAGTGAATAAGAGCTCACAACACAACAGGAAATTCTATAGTGTAGAATTTTTAAGCAAATATAATTTAATAATTAAGAATATTCTAAATAAGAGCACTTTAGGAAAAATGACATTAATTTCAGTGAAAGGTATTAAAAGTAAGATATGAATAAGGATAAAGGTAAGCATATGGATAATTCAATTAATTATATAATATACTAATGTCTTGAAGTATATAAAATCATAGAAATAATTAATAACAATACAATTTTATAAATTAGAGGGAGGGTGATTAAACTGTTCCAATATTCCTGAAATATCTGGAAGAAGGATGAAGTTTTTAAAAACTTTAGAGTTTGATATATTAAATTGTCAGGTTAACGTTTCTAGAATAATCATTAAAAGAAAAGGAGTAAAGGGAGAAAATGAAATAAGAGAAAAAATATAAAAACAAATCCATCACCAAAAAAAAGTGAGGAAGGGAAAACAAAACAGAAGAGGAGAGTCAAATGATTAATGATGTTAAATAATAATCCAGAATGGGCACCATTTCACAAACACCTGATTGACAAAAATTTTAACCTACAATAATAATGTACTATAGAGGATATGAAGCAATGAGACCACTTACTAATTACACACAGGTGTGAGTATCAGTTGGGGTAACTACTTTTGGAAACAAGTCAGCATTAATTTATAAAATTTATAAAATTTATAAAATGAAATATATAAATACCCTTTACATAAGCAAGTCACACCTAGTTTTACACTTAGAGTAGCTCCTACATGTATGCACACCTAAACATGTATAAAAACATTCAATCCCACTGGTTGGGTGAAAACAACTTGGAAACAACCATCATGAGTATAATGGATAAATAGAGTGACATAGTTAATCAAAATAATTCTATACATCTGTAAAAATGAATTAATCAATGCTGCATTCAAGTACATGGGTGAACATCAGAAACACCATTGAAAGAAAAAGGCAAATTATTCCATGTTTATGAAGTTCTCCAAACTTCCAAAATTAGATAAACTTTCTAGTGATATAAACCTAAGTAGTAGAACACTAAAAAATAAATTAAAATGATAAGTCCCACGTTCAGTTAATGGTTAATGCTAAAGTGGAAAAAGATTGAGATGTGTATACAAGGTGATTTTAATGTTATTATTCTCTCTTCTTTAAAATGGATTATTATATTTTTATCTTTAATGTTTACTCATTTATTAGTATTTTTGTATGTAATATTGAAGAGAAATGAAAAAATAAAAATTCATGTATAAAGTAGAGGTTAATATGAGGTTGATAATTTTGAGGAAAAGTTGTTTTTATTAGTAGAATCTGGGCCCCTGTTATCCAAACTCCCCCCAAAATTCTGTAAACATTTTAATATTAATCTAACCCTTCAGCTTGTGGTTTGCCAACTTTCCTTTCTTTCTCTTTTTTGCCATCATGCCTTTCATCCATTTAACTACCATTGTATTTATTGACAGTGACGAAAATTCTAAGAATTCTAAGGCATATATAGGAATTTTAATTTTTTTATATTGACAAAATAATGATGACTTTTTCCCCATGTGATACTAAAAGTGTAGTCACATCATATTTTTTGTGTGGTTTTATTTTTATAATGATTGTTGATGTTACGTGCCTTGTTTTCCTCTGTAAAGTTTTTTCTTTGCCTCTCCCACTGCGGAGCACAGGCTCCGGACGCGCAGGCCCATCAGCTATGGCCCAAGGGCCCAAGTGCTCCATGACATGTGGGATCCTCCAGGACCGGGGCACGAACCCATGTCCCCTGCATCGGCAGGCAGACTCTCAACCACTGCGCCACCAGGGAAGCCCCTCTGTAAAGTTTTGATGTGATGCTGGCTATTGAATTAAAACACAAGAATCGTCTACTGACTTTCAGCTTATTTGCAGAAGCATTTTTCTCCCCACACTATAAATTTTGAGTTGGAGGATCAGGACTTCACGTGTACTAAAATGTGCTGTAAACATTAAAGTGCTCTGTGTTTAGTGATTTTTTTTTTTTAATGTAAGCCGTGGCTGTTCAATACATCTGACATCTTTCCAAGTTTGTCTTGAGAAATGAAACATTAGCATTTTATACTGTATCATCCAGTATGTAGCTGTTTATATTTATCTCTATTCTCTTCTGACAGGGAAAAAAAAAAGTCTAAGCATTTCACAGTAAACCTTTTGGTTTTATGCTATTCTTTTTGGAAGGTAAATAATTTAAATGTAGACTACAGCACTCCCAAAACTGTACCCTTAGGTCAGTGTGGAGCAAGTATAAAGTGGTTCGTATCTGAATGTAGAATTTTTTTAAAGCCAGACATGCTTTTGTTTTTTAGCCTTTAGTCTAAACAAAAATAAAACATTCAAACAGAATACAGTGTATATACTGTAGATGTCAGTGCTTAGTTTGCGGAGTTATTCCTTTTCATGTCTTGATTATTTTCAGAAGTCTCCAAGTAAGTGTTAAATCTTGTTTTTATATCATACAAGGGACTTCTGCAAACATAAGCAGTTTAAAATCCATGTGGTAAAGATACTGTGGGAGATGATCAAGTATTACCTTGCTATGATCAATCTGTCTAAATCAGAAATTCAGAAGACACTTCTACTCTCAATTAAACAGGAGTGATTGAAGCTTCATATTAAACTGAGTTTATCCCAATTTTGGAACACTGAGGCTATTCACATGACAGGAAACCACCAAAGTCTCATGTTCAAGTGCAAGAATTATATTGCAGAAGAGAACAGCATAGTCCAACGTGACAAACACTTGAAGAAGATCAACAATGAAAAGAAGGGAAAAAAATCCTCAACAAATGGATACATGCGCTCCTATGTTCATATCAGCATATTTACAGCAGCCAAGCCACAGAAGCAACCTAAATGTCCATCAACATATGAATGGATAAAGAAGATGTGGTATATACATATGATTGAATACTATACAGCCATAAAAAAGAATGAAATAATGTCACTTGCAGCAACATAGATAGGCCTAGAGATCATTATACTTAGTGAAGTAAGTCATAAAGAGAAAGACAAATACCATATGATATCACTTATATGTAGAATCTAAAATATGACACAAATGAACTTATTTATATGAAACATAAACAGACTCACAGACATAGAGAACAGATTTGTGGTTGCCAAGGGGGAGGGGGGGTGGGGGAACGATGGATCAGCAGTTTGGGGGCAGCAGATGCAAACTATTATATATAGAATGGATAAACAACAAGGTCCTACTGTATAACACAGGGAACTATATTCAGCATCCTATAATAAACCATAATGTAAAATAATATGAAAAAGAATATATAGATAAAACTGAATCACTTTTCTGTACACCAGAAACTAACACAACATTGTAAATCAACTATACTTCAATAAAAAATAAATTTAAAAAATGGAAGAACTTACACTCAAAGAAAAATACTTAATATAACAATCTGAACAGGTTTTTCAAACATTCAGAAAGACAAAGGAAGGAATTACTTCCTTGAAACAATAAATGAGGATTATGATATAAAAACATAAAATTATGACAAAAGGGAAAAGGAGCAATACAATAAACTATAAAGAGTTCTTAAAAATAAGGTATAACTTCTGAAATAATTAAAAATATGAGGCAAATTGGCTGAATTGAACCATTGATGAGAGAACTGGTGACTAATGATCAAGCTTAGGAATTCTCCTGGAATTCAGGGCAAATATATGCACAGATGAAATCAAGAGATGTCCAATGAGCCAGACTAACAATAGTTATCTAATAAGATTTTCAGAAAAAAAAAAGCAAAAATTATGGGAGGAAAGATAGATAGTTAAGAATTTTCTAGAACTGAAAAAGTGAAGATTTCTCATACAAGAAAACTCAGCAAGTGTTGAACAGTAACTGAGAAGAAGAAAAAAAGGAAAAAGGATAAATCATACATTGACACACTGTAGTAAATCTCGTATAAACTTTGAGTCTATAGCAATAAAATTCGAATAGCTACAAGTTGTAAAGACAAATTACTAACAATGGAATGAAAATGAGTAGTATTGTATTTTTATCAGCAATATTTGATACAAGAGGAATGAGAAAATATTGTCAAAGTGCTACATAAAAATAAAGCTAAAATACATTTAAAGTCTAAATGTTAATAATAAATTGAATTTATTAATTATACATGCATGAATTTACAAGTGGTGTAAATATATATTGATGGATGCCAGTGAGACATAAAATTATTCAAAGTCTGTTGATTTCTAAGTGAAAGAATACCAAATCTGATGAGTTCCAAAATACTTTAAGGAATTAAAGTTTGCATGTTAAAGATATGAGCAAAGTCCAGGAAGAACAGATGTGGAAATTAGAACTTTCAAGTCAACTAAAAAGAATAGGAAAAAGGAAAAAAGAAGAAAACATGGTAAATATACATTTTTATGGAGAGTTGTCAATAATAGAGATATTTATTCAAGAAGTGATGTGGACTGGTGTCCTTTGGTATATTTAAAACAATCCTAATCACAAGCAGGGAATACTTCCATTTTCTAAAAAAAAGGAGACTGTTAGATTTGAGTCACTGTTATTGACTCAAGGTTATAAAGAACATGCTTCACTATGTTATTTTACTGATTCAAAATTGAAGGGAAATTCTACATTCTATTAAATGCTTAGCAAGATCCTCATTTTTTCACTTGACAAATTAAAAATGAAAAAGACAAAAACAAGCTTAAAAATGGTCATTACTCTCCACAGCAGAAGCACTATTCTTTTTAAAAATAAAATATTTAGAAATGAATAACAGGAAGCTGGAAGGTTTTTTTTTAATTGCTCTTTATTTGTAAACTAAAATTAATGTTATTAAAAACCACATGAAAACTTCCAGTTTACTTTATCAAAAGAACACTGCCCATCATTTGGGTGTGACTAAAATCCCAAGGTACAGAATTTAAGTATGAAAAATCAGAATCACTTCTATCAGGGCAAATACAACACATTGAACTACAGTTTCTCAGGACATCGGGAACTTTACAAGAATAAAGTGATCGATTTTAAAACCTGCACTACTTCATTCAGTCTGAAATACTACTTTGAACGTGACATTCTTATTCTGCTTATGATTAAACTAACGGCTACTGCAGAGCCATTTTAATCTTATTGTTCCTATTTGGAGAGAGACGATCACTGGTTCTTTAGTGATTACCATTTTCTCTGATATTATGTAAAAAGTGTACTCTAAATTGTAAAGCTGGTATCAAATCTGATGGGATATAATTATTTTTGATGTAATTTGTTTCAGTCATGCAAACACAACTTTTAATAACTTTCAGATATAATTCACATACTATACAACTTACCCACTTAAAGGGTACATTTCAATGGTTTTAGTACATTCACAGAGTTGTGCACCCATTACCATAATCAATTTAGAGCATTTTTTACCCCTCCCACTAAAATCTCAACTCTACCTAGCTATCACTCTGTAACCCCCCATCTTCCCAGCCCTAGGCAACCACTAACCTACATTCTGTCCATAGATTTTCCTATTCTGGACATTTCATATGTGGAATTACACAATATGTGGTTCTTTGTGACTGGACTTTCTTCACTAAGAATAATATTTTCAAGGTTCATCCATGTTGTAGCATGTATCAGCACTTCATTTCTTTTTATTGCCAAACAATATTCTATTATGTAGGCATGCCACATTTTATTTATCCTTTCATTGGTTAATAGACACTTGGTCTTTTCCACTTTTTGGCTACTCTGAACAATAATGCTATAAGCATCCATGTGGAAGTTTTTGCCAGAATGTATGTTTTCACGTCTTTTGGGTCTATATATCAAACAGTGAAGTTCCTGGGTCATATAGTTTAACCATTAGAGGAACTGCCAGAGTGCCTTCCAACATGGCTGAGCCATTTTACATTCCTACCAGTAGTGTTTGAGAGATTCAGTTTCTCCACATCCTCGCCAACACACGTAATCGCCAGTCTTTTTTATTGTAGCCTTCAGAGTTGCTGTGAAGTGCTAATGCATTTTGGTTTTGATTTGCATTTCTCTGATGGCTGATGACATTGAGCCTCTCTTCACATGCTTTTCAGCCATTTGTGTATCTTCTTTAGAGAAATGTCTTTTCAGATACTTTGTTCATTTTTAATTGAGTTATTCTTTTTTAATGTTTGAGTTTTAAAATATCTTTTTGTATATGTGCGATATAGGCACACACAATTTTAATGCTATCCTCAAATTCTCAAATCCTAAGAATTAATTTAAAATTGAACCTTAGATAGGTAAGATCTTTACTTTTGTGATGTGACACAAACTTCTCCTATAATAATCTGCATTCTGACTCACACACGTTTCAATCAGTACATTTTGACTGATTAATATTTTACAAAATATGTGTAGAAATTGTAACTTTTCTCATTTGTTCAATTAGCAACAACTGCTTCTCTTTCCATTTTTCATACTTGGTTGTCTCAGTGTTAATCAGAAATACTTTTTAGTAAGAAGTTCAAATAGAGTCAATATTTCACAATAAACATAAAATGTGGTCAATTCTCCAAAAGGCAAACACCAATATTTTTTTAAATAATCTATCTTAATTATAGTTCTTCATCACTTAAATTAACCAAAGTTATGTCTTAGAGTGCACAGTGTTATATAAGGTATTATAAATTTAGAAACATCTCTATCATCTTTTATTTTAATTTAGAGTAATATTCTTTAATCATTTTGGTTACCTCTTTATTGATATTGTCACTCCTTGGGATTCTCTACAATCCTTACTTGCCTCATTCATTTTTATCACCTCTCTCGTATCTCCTTCTATTAATTTTGTAATTTCAAACTTGGCTGCTTCCAACTAAGAGAGATGTTCTTTTTCTAACTTATTAAGCATTCTGGCCATCTGTTAACCAGCTCAGGCCTTGTCTTCACAAATATCACATTTATCATTCTCCTAGTATTGTAATTGATCCAAATTAAACTGAGATGTGCACTCCACATTTCCAATGTCCGCACTGAAGTCCTTCCAGAGAATCAGGCCATGCTTTCCCTATAAAGTGTAATTCTTCCTTTGCACAGTAAACTCCTTTGGGAATCATCATTTTGAATGTGTAGTTTTCACAAATTTAACCCCAGGAAGCTAACTTTTTGGAAGTGTCAATATCACTACTATCTTAAATATAGTTATAAAATTATTTTTAGTTTCTAAGTAAATTAAAACAGAAATTTGTGCAATTTTTTCTTTTCATAATATAAATAAACTATAAGCTTATTAAGCACTTATCTTGTACTTTGAACTGTACCTAAATACCTTGAGACACAAAAGTTCTGATAGACTTCAGCTCAAAAGCCAGTGCTGGGGAAAAAAATTAAAAAGTCAGTGCCTTAAGAAAGATGTATCTGGTCCCTAAGAATAGTTAAGATGTCTATATTATAAGCCATCATAGTACTTTGTCTTCTTACTTTATGGTTTAAATTATGGTTTTTAATTTTATATATTTTGAATTTTTATATATTTTTGAATTTTTGAACATATATATGTATATTTTTACATATCTTGAATTTATATTTATATATGATTATGTAATATGCACATACACACACCATTCATATATTCAATAGACTATGTGATTTGCAGAAATCATGTTTGGCTTACTGTTATTATTACTAGGACTTTACATTATGATAAATAGATCCTTAAAAATACATGATGAATCAACAAATAGGAGAAAGGAACCAATGGAGGCTTGAATAGTCTGAGCATTTTTTGCAGAGGTGGTAAGGTTAGAAGGAACCTAGAAATATGTTGAAATATAGAGTTGAAGAAAAAAGTGGAGGTGAAAGGAATTCCAGAGTGAGTGACAAATTAAGCAAAAGAAAGCATGACATTTTATGGCAATCTCATGGGATAATGGGGAAATTGGCAAGACTGGAGAGTAATGGTTGTGTGTGGGCAATTAAGTTAGATATACTGTATGAAATCAAATTATAAACAGCTTTAAAATTAGATAATTGAGACTACTGTGATAGGACAAGGGAGTCATTGAAGATTTTTACCCTGGGGAGCAACATTACTTAAAACATTTCTGGTAGTTTTCTGTCCTGAAACTATGTGCAGAGTGAATTGGAAGGTTTTTAAGTCTGAGCCATAACTCAAAGCTAAATGTTGTTCTCAGGTCTAAAATTTCACTTAGCCTAGATTTTTTGAAAAACAAGTATACATATATAACACCCCGAACTATTCATTATTTTACACTTTTCCTTACTTATATCTGCAGTTTTATTTTATCTGAGAGATAAAATAATACACATCTTTTTTTGAATTGGCAATGTATAAATAAATGAAAGCTATAAATAAATGGAAAGGGAATGAATTATGGTTGCTCACTAGAAAAGTGCAGCCACATCCAAACATGAGTCCATGAAACCCTGGAAAACACTAGTGACAAAGAGATTCTACAAGAATATAAGAGAGTTATTTCAAAAGATAAATTATAAATATCAATATTTAGTGAGAAAAAGAATATGCATTAGGTATAATCAGAGGATGAGTTAAAGATGACTTTATGGTTTGCATTACTTACTGGGAATTTAACTATTATTTGGAAAGAGAAAACAAAGCTAAGATGAAGAACTGTTGAAATAATTGGGGTTTAGTATTTCATGTGACCATGGACTATAGAAAAGAATATATCCAGGAAACAATTTCAAGTTATTAGAGAAGAATTTCAATGAGAGACTTGGGAGGCATCAGCAGAGTGAAAAAGGTGATGTGTATGTGAAACCATTAAAACAGATCAGGTATCCAAAAGAGAAGGGACATATAACAGAAAGAGCAAAGGGTTCTGACTTATTAGTATATTACTTCGTATAATGCCCATAATGACTATGTTGAAGTAAGCGGTGCATATTTCATTTTTCAAACAAGAAAATTAGGGCCTCCCTGGTGGCGCAGTGGTTAAGAATCCTCCTGCCAATGAAGGGTACATGGGTTCAAGCCCTGGTCCAGGAAGATCCCACATGCCACGGAGCAGCTAAGCCCGTTTGCCACAACTACTGAGCCTGCACTCTAGAGCCCACGAGCCACAACTACTGAAGCCTGCAAGCCACAACTACTGAAGCCCGCACGCCTAGAACCTGTGCTCTGCAACGAGAAGCCACCGCAATGAGAAGCCTGCACACCTCAACAAAGAGTAGCCCCCGCTCGCCGCAACTAGAGAAAGCCCACGCACAGCAATGAAGATCCAATGCAGCCAAAAGTAATAAATAAAATAAATAAATTTATTTTTTTAAAAAGACAAGAAAATTCGAGTTTTGTTTTTGTTTTTGTTTTTTGCCTGTTGGGTCTTCATTGCTGCGCGTGGGCTTTCTCTGGTTGCAGTGTGTGGGCTTCTCATCACAGTGGTTTCTCTTGTTGCAGGAGCACGGGCTCTAGGTGCACGGGCTTAGTTGTTCCATGTCATGTGGGAACTTCGTAGACCAGGGATCAAACCCGTGTCCCCTTCACTGGCAGGCGGATTCTTAACCACTGCGCCACCACAGAAGCCCCCAGAGGATGTTAATAGTATGTCTAAGGTAACACAGTTGATAGTGGCACAACAAGGGTGCACTCACTGGAAGAGACCCCTTAGATACTACTGGTGGAGCTGTAAAGTTTAATAGATTTTCTGTTGGAAATGGAGCAGTGTGTATCAGAAGTCTTATAAATGTTTATATCTTTTGATAAAATAATTAACATTCCTGTTAATTTTCCCAAGGAATTGAACACCCACACAAATTTATGTGTATCAACATTCACTGAAGCATTATTAATGAGTAAAAATTAAAAGCAATATCTATGTCCAACAAGACAATATGTATGCTCCTTATCTCACATCTCTGTAATAGAGTACTATGCAGCGTTTATAATCATGTTTTTTAACGAATATGAGAGTGTGGAAATGCTAGAAGTATATAAAATGAGAAAGGCAGTATAAAGAGGAAAGAAACTGTCTAGTCAAAGTGCTATTTCAGGAAAAATAAAAAGGTTTACAGACTACTTGTTTTTAACTTAAAAATAAAATAACTTTTATTATATTCCATGAAAACCATTTTTATTAATAAAGGTTAGATTACTTCATTAAATAAATATCAATAAGAAAATAACACTACTTTCTAGCTACTACCATAGGATTAATAACCAGAAATATTTAAACAGCTACTGAGAGGCTCTTTTCTAGATGTTAATGTGTTCAGTGTTTCACAATTCACTAATTTCATTCATCAGTCTGTGGAATAAGCCTTGTAGAAGGTATGAATGTAGAACTAAAGGTCAGAAAGATGAAGTCCCTTACCCCCAATCACATACGGTTTTAGCAGTAGGTTTGTTACGTCCAGAATCATCTTTGCTCTTTAGATCCTAGGTATTGTAAAACCTATTATTTTTAAATAATATTTTTATTTTGCATAAACAGTGATGCATTTATTTCATGAAAGTAGTTCTTATTCTATAACAATGGAAATATTATATGTAATATACGTAACTTCATTAAAAATTTCCCAGATAACAATCTACTACTACATAAAACTTCTCCCATTAGTATCTTCTCCTGTTAGTAACAATAAAATCAAGTTTAAATTTTATTCAAATTCTTAAGTTTTAATAGTCTTCTGAATTACTTGAGACTTCACAGTGATGGGTTTTATTTTCTATACCTTGTTCAGGGCCTTGACTTATTTAGTTTCTTTAAAATGCATGACATATTTTCAAAGCAGGTGAGCAATTCTAGGATTTTGTCTGCATTTCCTGTTAGGTGAAACAGTTTCACTTTATTCTGTTAATTGAACTACACATAATTAAAAGTTAGACATATGTGTTAAGAGTCATGCAGAGGCTTTTAGCAGATATTCAGAATAAGAATTATGCTTTTTCCAGACATACCAACACGACCTTCTAGCCATGATCTTTCTGGGATCTACTATGAAAGACATAAAAATTCGGGCTTTCGTTGCATTGCCTGGTTTGTGACATTCTTCTCCAGGCTCATACTTCTTTCAATACTGCACCATGCTGTGATTTTTCGAAAACATTTCAAGTAACATTGCATATTACTATTTTAAATTTTAATGTATATGTGGTGACAGCAATGCAAACAATCCAAGGTAGCTGATGGCTGACTACATAGATATGTGTTTCACATGACTAATTTTGCCCCTGCCCAGGTAATAACTATTAACAGTACATCATAAACTACTTCTCTGAGTAACAACTGATGAATTGTTTTAACCTGACTATAATAAAAATTCTAGTTTTAAAAATATAATATATTAAAGGCTCTTTGGGATCTAGCATATGTAACAGTTTATTTAATGCTAAATTTATTACATACTGTTAACTATATACGTTATGTTACATTTAGAAATGCTGTGATGAGTAAAGTGGTCCCCTTCCTTTCCACCACTCAGCCATTCTTCCATGCTTTTGTCTTATGCTGGTTTGGCAGAGCAAGCTGTACAAACAGGAGCATCTCCAACAATGCCAATTTCACAAATGTACTGCAATGCCAGCCATCTGCCAATCTATCTGTGTGCTCTTGAGCTCTGAGGCTGCTCCTGGGGCCAGAGGACACTGGACTACTCTCATGTTGGCTCCATCCTGGTATGAACAAGCATCACCTCTCCTGCTATGTGGCCCTTTCACTGATGTTTATCTTCTGCCACAGAACACATGCCTGGGCATAAGTATATATCTCCTTGTGTATCAAGGAGGGAAAGTATGTCCAAAATATACACACATATTACCCACCTCTGTCACTGTAAGCAGGACCTCTATTCAGCCAATCTGTAAACACCAAATCTAGGCATTGTCCATGATATCTCTCTTTTTGCCATCCCTTGTATCCAATTCATCAGCAAGTTCCTTCCAAAACTCATCCTAAACTAGTCCATTTTTCACCTTGTCTATTGCTACAGGTGAAATCACAACCTTTTCTTTTCTGAACTATTAGAATAGGCTTCTAATATTTTATTTATTATTCTTGCCTCTGATTATCCCTTTTCAGATAACATGGTCTTTTTAAACATAAATCATACCTTAAAATTCCCTTTCTTAAATTCCCCTAAGGATCTCCATCACTTATCCAGACATATTATCCTGGTTTATGTCCAAATATAATATCCTGTTTTGTAAAGCCTTCCTTCATCCTGTTCCTTCCTGTGTCTCTAACCTCAATTCTCTCTGCCTTACTTTCTGGTCTTTATTTTGCCAACCTTATTTTTTCCCTGTGGGCTTTGCCCTGATCTTTGACTTGGAAGATTTTCCGCTTGAACTTCACAAGACTGACTACTTGGGCTACTTCCTATTAGGGAAATCTCCCTTAACTGCCACTTTTATTGAGACTTTTTCCTTACCCACCCAATCTGTAATAGTTTCCACTTAATCACCATAATATCACCGTAGAATTTATTGTTATATAGTATTTTGGGCACATTTATATGTACTTATGCATTTATTATCTGTTTCTCCTAACTAGAATATGAACTGTTTCATTATCTGTTTCTCCTAATTAGAATATGAACTGTTTTAAGGCAGACCTTGTCTGCCTTCTTCACCATTGTATTTCCAATAGTAAGTCTAAACCCCTGAAGCAGTTTGGCTGTGACTCCTGTGACAGCTGGGGTCCTCTGCAAAACAGAACCCTGAGGGAAAGAGAGAAAGAAAGAAAAAATGTAGAGAGAAGGAAGAAAGGGAGGCAGAGGGGAGGGAGGGAGGAAAATTTGTTGGGCAGAAACATATTAGCTGCAGTGGGGTCACAACATCAGAGGGGTCATGATCCCCAGAAATTGGCTTGCCTTCATATCTGTGCCATGCTTAATCATCAGCTGAAAGCAGCCAGAGGGAAGCACAGCCTTGGTGCCAATCAGGTGATGGAATTAAGAGCCCAGTTCTGGGCTACATAGTGAATTTTCTTTCTGCAGTTGGAAATCTGAAAAGTCAACTCTCATGGTCACTACAGAAGATAAAAGTGTTAAAGGTTTTCATTCTCTCATTATAGATGGTTCTACATAATATTTGTATGTGCTGGGAGCTGGGGGTGTTTGAAGGGGATGTATATTCACCTACACACACACACACACACACACACACACACACACACACACACCTTAATAAAAATATAACTTTCTACAAAACATTCATCGAATACAATGAAATGAGTTGAAGGAAATGATCAAAAACATGTTAAAATTCTTATTTTGAGGCGGTGGAATTAACAATAATTTTTATTTTCTACTTTCTTCTGTTCTCCATATTACAAGTTTCCTTCAAAAACTATAGTCTATTATGAACAGGAAAAGATTGAATTTAAAAGAATAAGAAACAATGTGACAAATAAATGAATAAAGTGGGTATTTTTTTTCCCTTCAGGTCCATATCATAAAATCCCAGAACTTTGAGGTTAGAAAAGTCCTAAAAAATTGTATCTTACATTCAGAGAGTATGGAACTATATTTAAGTATTGAACATAGGAAGTTCAGTTGAACTCTGTCCATGAATTTTTTTTTAAAGTAACTGTAAAAACAAAATATAAGTAAATATAATACACTTGAGTTCTCCCGTTCATGAAAGGGGGATTAGAATCTGGAGAAAAGACTACAAGCATGACTGTTAATGACAATAAATTAAATGCTATCGTGCTTACCTGGTTCTTTGCAAGTATTGCCTTCACTGTATTCAATTACAACTTTTCGTAATTAGGATTGCCAATTTAGTAAATAAAATATACTGCATTCATTTGTAAGGACTTCCAAAACAAAATACCACAGACTGTGTGGCTTAAACAACAGAAATTTATTTTCTCACAGTTCAGGAGCCAGAGGTCTAAGACAAGGTTTTGGTTGGCAGGACCGGTTTCTTCTGAGGTTCCTTTTCCTTAGCTTGTAGGTGGCCATGATCTCCCTGTGTTCATACATGATCTTCCTTCTGTACATGTCTATGTCCTAATTCCCTTTTCTTGTAAGAACACCAGTCATATTGGCCCACTCTAATGACCTCATTTTAACTTAATTATCTTTTTATAGGCCTTATCTCCAAATACAGTCACATTAGTGGGGTTTAGCACTTCAGTGCATGATTTTGGGGAGAATGCCATTTAGCTTGTAACTTATACCAAACAAGTATCTATTGTTTGTCTGAAATTCAAATATAACTGTGTGTCTGGTATTGGATGTGGCCACCCTATGGGAATCCTGAAATTGTTAATCTAATCCACGATTTCATGTGTTTTCATTTATTTTTGTATACTTTTAGGATCTATTTTTGGGGTGGTGGTTATAAAAGCCTCAGAAGAAATTTTATTTGAAATAAATATTCCATTCATATTGCTAAAAAAGAACTTCCTTTGATTTAAAAATGAATCCTCGTTAATTTGAAAGCAAATACTTTAACCTGTATCTTCTTTATCTTTAAAGGTTAATCACATGTAAACTAAGTAAAATAATACCATACTTAATTCACCTTTTGCATGGTTTTCCATTGATTAAAAGAAGAGAATCTCTTGGAATACTTTAATATCTAATCACTTAACTCAGTCTAATGGGGTCAGCGTCACCTACTTTAATTATCTGAGTTTGTAAAATCTGGAATCTTTAACATTGTATTTAAATAATCATCTGAACAGAAGAAAATTTGTGCTAAAAATTCTTTTTTATCTTTAGTAAATTAATGGCTCTGAGTTTTCTGTACAATTCTAGTTTTCTTCCATAATCTCAGCTAAGGTTCACTTATACTTAGATATAACATGTAATTCGAGATGCTAGAAATATTAACTTTATCTGAGCTGCAGACACTAACAGTATTTTTTTACCCAGACCCATTCTCTTAAAAATAAGATTTCTCAGTTATAATTTATTTTATATTTTTAAAGACTCATGTATTACAAATGATGTTGATATTAATACACTAGAATTTTGCAGTCACTTTCTTAATAGCTAACATCACTATATTTTGCTTCCATTTCAGATGTATTATCAATTGAAACTGTTTACAGGCAACTCAATGTCAGTTATGATGAATGGAATCAAAATAATTTAAAAAAACCACATATTGAAAAAGAATTGTGTGTGAAAAACAATTTATTAAATCTAAATTTGTAGCAGCTATAAAAAGAGCATGAGTATTGTCATGAGAAGGTCCAAAATTCTCTCAACCTTGACATTTAGTAACAAAAACAAGACAACAGGCCCAAAATGGATTGGCTTGTGCTAAGCCCAGGTCACCAGACCAAGACTTAACTACAGTTTTGGCTTTCTCAGAAATGAAATATTAAACCAGTCAATCAGCTGTCTGATCAGCACTAGTTAAGTAATCTGCCTGATAGACTCCTGCCATACCCTAAAGGAAACTAACTTTGCAATCATTGACCCGTTTGTTTGCTTAGTGTAACTTGTTCCTTCTCTCTTCTGCCTATCAAAGTCTTTCATTTTGGAGGAGCTCCACAAACCTCCTTTCTATTTGCTAGATTGGATGCTGCTCCATTCGAATCAATTTTTGCTCAAGGAAACTCTTAAAAATTTAATATACCTCGGTTTAATATATTAAAAATAACAACTTTCACTCTCTTAGATTTGGATCCTTCACTTTTTTAAGTGGAAATAAATTTGATTGAAGATAAAGTATTAAATATTTTAAGGCTCTTATAGCTGTAGTTATTAACACTCCCTATGGGGAGAAAAATTCATCAATGCCATACTGATAGAATTATTTGTTTATAATTTTAATTGTCCACAATCTTTGAGTCTATGATTATAATTTAATATGAAAATAATTATGTTTAATAATATTATCTCAGGAATTATGATTATTGGTTATAGAGTTCGCCAAGATAAGATTCAATGCTGTGGTATTTTTGAATGGCACATTTAAACCAAGTAAATATTCCTCAGGATTTTAGTGTTTTCATTTTTTTCTAAATGTACCAATCATTTATTTTCCAGAAGAGTGCTTTACTTAATGTCGTACTTGAATAAGGTGAATAAGAAATTGACATTAAGAAAATATGAATTAATTAAAAATTTTCTTATAAAAGAATAACACATAGAACTAGAGACATATAAACATAATAGAAGAAAACATAATGATGTGTCCCTACAAACCTCAAAATGTATTTTACAGTACATTTCTCTTAATGGTTCATATTAAGCATTGATGGACCTCTTATTATGTATCAGATACTTAATATGTGCTTTATGTAGTTTTCTTATTTAATCATCACAAAATCCAGGTAGTGATTGTTATTTTCTTTAATTTTTTGATAAAAAACTTTTACTGAATCACTTTCTCAAAGACAAATTGAAAGTGGAAATCAAGTATTTGACTATATTTTTCCAATCAATTATGCTAAATAATCTGTCAAACTAATAATTGTAGATATTATTTGATATCTTATATATGGTAGCATTTTTTAACATTATAAAATTGTTAATCCATTTTCCAGATCTTTGACAACTTGAACAGGAAAACAGTTGTATAAGTTGCACCTAGGACTTATTTTCTGGTGATTCATTGGCGAGAGGCTAATGTATCTTAGCTTCATAGAGTGAACACCAGTGGTCAGTCTGGAGTAACACAACTCTATATTTTGTTGAAACTACACAAAGACAAATTCTGTAGAGTTAAACCCACTTTACAGATTCTATGTGTTATAAACCCATCTACAAAGGCTGCCAGAAGCCATTGGAGCTCCTAAATTGTGGGAGGTTGTTTTTCTCATTCCTGTATCTTAGAAAATGCCTCCCTGTGACAACCTAAATGAGTGGGATGGGGTCGGGGAATGGGAGGGAGGTCCAAGAGGAAGGGGATATAGGTATACATATAGCTGATTCACTTCATTGTATAGCAGAAACTAACAGAACATTGTAAAGCAATTATACTCCAATAAAAAAAAAAAGAAAATGCATAGTAACAATTTGAATTACTCTCCTGGGCTGCCATACTAGAATACCACTGACTGGGTGGATTAAAGAACAGAAATTTATTCTCACAGTTCTGGAGGCTGGAAGTCCAAGATCAAGGTGTCTGCTGATTCTGTTCCTAGTGAGATCTCTCTGCCTGGCTTGCAGATGGCTGCCTTCTCACTGTGTCCTCATATGGTCTTTACTCTGTGCACAGGAAGAAAAAGACTTCTCCTGTCTCTTTTTCTTCTTGTAAGGACAGTAGTCCTATCAGATTAGAGTCTCAGCCTTATGACCTCATTTAACCTTAATACTTCATTAAAGTCCCTGTGTTCAAATACAATCACGTGGGGAACTAAAATTTTAACATAGGAATTTTTTTTGGGGGTGGGGGATGACACATTTCAATCCATTGCAACACTGAATTGTAATCTCACATTTACCATGTAGCATTTAATCATTCCTGTTATTTCCATCTTTAGAAAGAGGAGAATAACACTCCCTTTGCAAATAACTGGCTCACTAACAAGGGTTGATGATTTAAGTATGGATGAGGGCACAAGGAGTAAATGATGATTGAAATTGCTCAAACAGGCTTTTGGTATACATGAAAATATTCTTGAATAGAAATACATGCCAAACGGGAAAGATAAAGAGTAATCTTGGCTTTTGATAAAGCATTTAGATGTTATCTACTGCAAAAGAAAAACAATTTTGGAATGTCAAAATATGCAAAGAACACCTAAGTTGATGTGTTTTGCTGACAGCAAAATAAACTTACATTCCCTATAACTATTCAATGACAGAGGTAACTAATCCTTCACTCTGTAGCTCATTATGCATTGTCATGAAATAGATAATACAATTTCCACAAACCTCTTTTGATTTCATGTCAAACAAATTCTCTCAAAGCTATTTAATAAATAAATAGAAAAAGCAAACCTGAAACTGCAAACAATTTGTGTAATCGATTGCTTTGAGTCATCTATTACTCTTTCCACAAAACAGATGTACATTCCTACCCAAGTGAGAGATTTTTTCCAAATTGAGGTTTAGATAAGTTGCATATTAAGAAAGAAACTAAGACAGCAGACTTCTTTAATATTTAAAATAAAAATTAAGAATATATTAAATTCTTTCTCGTATTGAGAATCAACAACCAATTATTAATTAAAACTCTGCTATTGCTTACAAAGACATTGGCTCTCTAGCTCCCTACATTTTTTTTTTCAGAAAAATGTTCTAATAATACATACCATACTTCAGTTATATAAGTCCCCTTTTGAGTCCTTAATTTTACTTTATGTGTTACTCCTCCTGCCTACAATGTCCTTTCACATGCAACTATTTTCTACAGGGCAAACTCCAACTTTTAAGATTTAGTTTAAGTGTACCTCTTCTGTGAAGACCTTTTGAACCCTCTAACCCTTAGTGATTTGACACTTCTGCTTTTCCTTTCTTAAGAAATTATTGCTCTCTTTTACTACTATGTGTATCTAGGATACCAACCTGCAGTCAAGACTCATATCAAACTCATCTTTATTTCTCTCTTGCCTAAAATAACCTGTAGTCCAAGGTAAGCATTTAATAAATGTTTGTCAAAGCACAACCAATCATGTAAGAGTACAGGATTTTTTCTCAGAGAGAATTACATT
The DNA here is from genome assembly GCF_949752795.1 of Hyperoodon ampullatus. Classification (NCBI taxonomy): domain Eukaryota; kingdom Metazoa; phylum Chordata; class Mammalia; order Artiodactyla; family Ziphiidae; genus Hyperoodon; species Hyperoodon ampullatus. The sequence continues at coordinate 76,008,126 of NC_136914.1, read as the reverse complement.
TGAATTTCAGCCTGTTCCACTTACTGAATTTTTTTTTTTTTCTGAGCCAATTACTTAAAAGTCTCAAAATTTTAGTTTGTCAAGCAGGAGAAATTATGCTACTTATATATTGTGTTATTGTTTGAATTAAATGAGATTATAGAGAGATAAAGAGATAGAAGGAGAGAGAAAGAGGGAAGGTGAGAAAGGAAGAGAGAGAAAACGAAAGAAGGAGAATGACGTCAATCTTAACATAATACTGGCATATATGCTAGCTTTCTTCTTTTCTATTATTGTTATTATTTCTCTGAAAAGACAATTATATGATTTACTATCTGTTTACTACTCACTATTGCCTCAATATGAAACAGAAACTTTAACGCATCTATTTTGACTATGTAGTGAAGTGTATCTCTCAGTTGTGTTTGCTTATATTTACATTATCATAGACTTTATGTTTCAGAAAGGCAAAAGCTAAAAATCAAATAAAACTCTTCTTTTTACTAACTTCATTTAATGCAATTGGATACCAAAATTCTTTTCTATGAAGAGTTTTGTAGAGAAATTGTATGTTTTGAAGCTTTCCAAATATTTTATATATGTGATTGATACTTTTATATGTGACCCTTCAGACTAGATCTCCCTCTACTATACCTAATTGGTAATCACAATTGTAATTAATCAATTATGTGATTTTCTGTTCAATATCTACTTTTCCCACCAAACTGTAAGTTCTATAAAGGCAGAGACCATATCTATCCTGTTCATTACAGTTGCCTTGAATTTCAGAGACACGGTTGTTCAAAATATGTTTTGAGAATGAGAAAAAGGGAGAAAATAAAACTTAAAATGCTTATAAACAATATTTAGTATATCACAGTCTTTTCAGAAATATACTTTTTTCATAGCATTTCTCACCATAAAATGAAAACTTCTGCCTAAACTTATATTCAGACCAAACGACTTGCTATTATATGGAAAAAATCTCTATAGTAGTAAGAATAGTGAAAAGAAATGATTTTTAAACTTTGATAAAGGATGAGGTCAATAGAAGAAAAAAATAAAGAACAACCTTATTAGACAAAAAGTCATTCCTATGTGGTGTAAGAGTAGAGTTAGAGATGATAGGGGCAGATGGATAGTGGGCTAATTATGAGAAGAGTCAATGTTGTACGTGATGTCTGAACATAAACACCATCATGGTTAGACAATTGACAAGAGTTAGAATGATGAGCAGCAACTGTAACAACAACAACAAAATTGATTCCAGTTCACTTGTAACAATCAGGGTTGTTCAAAGATAAAATAAGCTTTCTCATGAGGAAATGAGCTTTCCATCCCTAAAGGTCTTCATATAGGTTGTACATCTATTTGAAAAGAACATATTTTGGAGAACTCAAGCATCAGGTTCCTTTTAATCAGGAACTTCTTTAATATAGTCTTCTTTTGTTGTTGTTGTTGTTGTTGTTGTTGTTTTGCAGTATGCGGGCCTCTCACTGTTGTGGTCTCTCCCGTTGTGGAGCACAGGCTCCGGACGTGCAGTCTCAGTGGCCATGGCTCATGGGCCCAGCCGCTGCACGGCATGTGGGATCCTCCCGGACTGGGGCACAAACCTGTGTCCCCTGCATTGTCAGGTGGACTCTCAACCACTTGGCCACCAGGGAAGCCCATAGTCTTCTTTTTATTCTGGAGAGAGCAGAAATCTTCTTTCTCAGGAAACTTCTAAGTATGCAGTAAAGTAATGAAAAGAATCTTTATGTCTTCTCTGACCATTCATGTTATATAATGACAACAGAAGTAGTAGCAGATTCCAGAGATTGAAAGAGTAAAGAAATTTTAATCCATGTCCTAATGGTGAACCACTCACTGAAAAGACATCAGAATAACATTAAACCCATCATTGATTTATTATTGATTTATTATAGGTCATTATCTAGAAAGACTGTAGTTTGTTACTTTTTATTAAATAGTTTAATTTTTTTCATTTCATAAATATTAGAAGTCCGTTCCAATTATTGTTTTTAAGAGGTCTGTCATTACATTTATGGCTCCATATGCAAAGTTTAGTTACTGACCTGTACCTCAAGCATTACCAGAAACAGGGAACTTAGAAAAAATAAATATCTGCTAAAATTTTAAACTTTGTTAGATTTACTTTACCATGAAAAATCTCCAGACAATGGTAAAATATCTGTTAGATAATGGGAGCTAACAAAATAAAAAAAAAATCTTTGTATGCTACTCAAATTCCAGCATAACATTAATCTGTACTTAGTCACAGTTTTTGGATATCATTGGAATAGAAATAGACATTTTAGAAGATTTGTTTTTTCTGTTTTTGATTTTCATTCAGTTTAGGTTTAAATAACTTTTTAATTGTTTTTTATTGCTTTAGTAGTGACTAATCCATTGCAGAGACTTAGTTTTTTTAATTTTCCTCAGAAAAGCACTGAAATTTCTTTCAAGAGGCAGTTCAATTTCTGGCTACCACCTTGAGCTTGTGTAAGTTGGCTTTAATATTTTGTTAAGGTAGATTTGTGGAAAGCCCAAGGTATTTACCAATCCTCTAACTTGGCAGGACTCAGAGTGAAAACCCTTGTTTCCCTGTGAATCTGTTTAGATTTGATTTTAGAATTTCTTAGACTAGGACTAGAGTAGACCTTTTTCTGGAACATGGTCATTCCTTCAAAGGTTTGATCCTTCTCAGGTGCCAGCTAGATTCCTTGGTACTAATGAAGTCCTTCTATTCTGACTTGGTAAGAATTCTAATATCTCCAGGAAGTGCTTGATCTTTAGTACATGCATTCTACTCTTAACTCTGTAAGAACTACTTTCTGGTAAACTTTATATTGTTTCACCCTGACTCTATGCAGCACAGTCCCTATCCAAGTTCTTGCCGAAAATCCCCAATCGGAGTTGAACACTGACTGGTTTCCTTCTCTCTAGTGCCATGCTCCAGAGTTTCCATCAGCAGCCTCAGTCTCTGAGCTTATTCTCTTCTCTAACAGGACTGCTATGGGGTACTTCCTTGTGCCACAGCCAGGAAATTATCTACAGATAGAGATATGGGCCAAATGCAGAGCTCATAATGTACATTTCCCTTTTCTCCAATGCCTGAAAACAGTTGCAACATATATTTTGTTCAATTTAACAGTTTTTAATGGCAGGGGGACTATAGAGAACCAGTCATAATTCACTGCAGGTAATTTTTAATGCCATTTTTAGGACCATTTTCTAGACTGAATGAGCTTATGAAGCCACAGTGTGTGCAACACAGCTTCATTTTAACAAGTGTAGATAAATTTAGCATACCTCATAATTCAATTCAGTCCCTTTCCTTAAGGTCAATTTACATGACATTAAATTTTTTGAAGTCCAAATATACTAGTTAGTGACTCTCAGAAGCCTGAACCATACTGTAATCCTCATATCTTTTAGTCACATTTGATCTCTGAAAAGTAACTCCTAATCCATTTTTGTCAACATAATCACACATTTACATTTCAACTGGTATTGGTTACTGAAACAGTTAAATGATAATTCTATTTGAGCATTAAATGTAATTGAACTGTAATTAGTTCTGTTTAGTATAACCATGCAAATCAACATAATTATTTTGCCCCAAGAGTTTTCTTCCCTTCACTCAAACTACTTAATAATAGTAAAAAGAAGGATATTACTCCTATCTGTCATAATGCAAAAGGATTAACCAAGTGTCAAGTTCCAAAAAGGGGGTTGGATAAGGTAGTGAGGGTTACTTCCTAATGACACATAGAAGGAGAATCTTAGTGGGTATTTTTCCACCAGGTGTATCAGGTAGCCAATTTATTATGTCCAAGAGTGTTTGAATACAAGCACAAGTCATGTTCTGTCAGGACGGGAAACTTCAAAGAGCAGCTGATTTGAAAGGGTTGGACCCATGAAGGACATATAAGATAATTATAGTCATCATATTACACAAATAAAAGAAAATGATCTACTGTACAAAATCTTACTCATCCAACTTAGCCCTCTCTGGTTGTCAAGTGGAGCATCCCCTTACTGTGGAATGCTTGGTGTTTGAGCCACAATATGGAACAACCCATATTGTCTATCCATGTATCTGTTCAGTAAATATTTTTGGTAACCCACTCTGATCTAGACAGAGCAATTTTTGAGGAAGCTGACATAATTCCTGTCTACTCTGGCAGGAAGGATATCTCAGGTAAGAGCATAGACACTGAAGCCAAAATCCTGTAAAGTTGGGAAAGTTAGAGTACATCTCAGAGAAAATGGCAATATAACCTTAGACAAAATATTTCAGAAACACATTGGGAAACAATAATTCCTTCAGCTGTTCATGTGGGACTCAGAAGTAAATTGATTATGCATTTTCCCTACCAGACAGCTTATAAAAGGAAAGAGAGTTTTGTCAAATGAAATGTTATAATTTTTGCCAGAGTTTTGTTTATTTGGAATTATAAAACATATTATGCTAAAATATAATTCAACTTTCAGAACGGCTGGCCCTTGGAACAAATGGATGGCATGGAAAGAGGGCAAAAGAGTGGATGAGAGAGAGAGAGAGAGAGAGAGAGAGAACAGTATGTCTTTTTTTAACTTTTAACTTTGTGGAGTAAACTGTTTTCAATTGACTTGTAGTACTCTCTGAAGTTCAAAAAGATCATTTTAAAAAGATACTTGCCCACGGAGCAACTAAGCCTGTGCTCCACAACTACTGAGCCTGCACTGTGGAGCCCGCGAGCCACAAGTACTGAGCCCACGTGCCACAATTACTGAAACCCATGCGCCTAGAGCCTGTGCTACACAACAAGAGAAGCCACTGCAATGAGAAACCTGCACACCACAATGAAGAGTAGCCCCTGCTCGCCGCAACTAGAGAAAGCCCACTCGCAGCAATGAAGACCCAACACAGCCAAAAATAAAATGAATAAAATAAATAAATAAAAAGATACTTGCTATAATATAATTCAACTTAGATGAACACATATTTACATTCTCATAACTGCAGTTTCTAGAAATAATGATAATCTAATTAATTAATTAGTAAATTAATTGAATTAGTAAATTTAAAAAATAAGGTTTTCCATATAAGAAGTTTTAATCACAATGTGAGATTTACACTATATTTCTAAAATTTATCAAATTATATACTTATGAGACGTACTTCTTGGCAACTAAGTTTAGTCCCCTCCAGTAAACGTCTTGATGGGATCTTCAGCAAACTGTCAAACAAAATCTCATAGACAATTTTTGATTGCCAAAAGACATTATACTTGCAATAATAAAATCTAGTGCAAAGAAATCCTGCTTTAAATAACAATGAACTCAAAAAGTAAAGAGAGAATATGTGCATATATATAATATGAACTATTATATAATAGTCAAAATTCTGATTGACTAGCTTTGGGGTCAAATTTGTAAAAAAAAAAAATTAAAATATTCATAGTCTTTGATAACTTGAAGGAGTAAGAGAGGAAGGAAGGAAGGGAGGGAGAAAAGGGAGGGAAGAGACAAGGTGAGGAGAAAAGAGACAAATGACAGCAAAACAAAGACAATAAAATGAACAAACATGCATAAAATATATAAGAGTATAGATTATTTCAGGATTTAACTCTTTAAAAAATGTCATGTTATCCTTTGGAATGCAAGGCTTTTAGGAATATAGATGTTCTGTGATCAATGGTACTTGATATGTTCTAGGTCCAATAGGGCTAAGACTAATGCATGGGAATATAAAACACCAATTTCACTGTTTCAGTTTTTACTTGAGAAGTAGTTTTCCTATGAAAAGATAGAGTAGTACATAAGCTCAGAGACATGAAATGCCAGTGTAAGCTTTCAAGATTAATTGTTTCTTTCTTAAAAATTAGAATGGCAGTGTTAGAAATAATATTCATATAAGCTGAATAGAGTTTAAATGAGATACCTTTGTGTTTATATTTGCTAAATGTTTTTCATAATTATATATTATCATTTATTAATCAGTATAAAGTAATATCTTACTTGTTGTAAGCATATGTCCAAACTCATCAAATTGCATATATTAAATATGTGTAGTGTATTGTATATCAATTATACCTCAATAAAGTGGTAAAAATATAAGCTTAGTTGTTTCAATAAAAACACTATACTTTTGATTAAAAGAAATCACTGAGTGAGAAAGCATACAAATTCTGTTTCTCAGTTTAACCTGGCTCAAAGGGAAAAAAAAAAAGGAGTTTGAACCAGGCGACCATAGCCACACCTTGCTACAGGTTACTGTCAATGCAGGCAAATGTCTTCAGAAGAAATAAATGCCTCCGTCTCCATTGATCTTAACCTATCTAAAAAAGTAAGTGATGTCAATCATCGTACAGACAGGACAGTAAAAGTTAAATCTGGTTTGAGGGTTTTCCCAATTTAATGCTCTTGGGAAATGAAAGGATTTACCTTTCATTTGAAATCCAATAATATTTTAGAAGTAGTTTTGTAACTTTCCAGGTGAGAAAAATTATTTTAAATACTCAAGCACCTATGATCATCTTTTAGGATCATTAACTTTTTCTTCCTATAGTATTAAACGTACTTTATCCTTTTAATAATGCATCCATAATGCTACTACAAAGAAAAGAAATCTGATGATAAATAAGCTCAAGGATAAGAACTTGACACTATCATTTAATGTTTTGCTTGAATTGAAGCACTCCTAACTAGTCACATAGTAAATCCTTATCCTCTATAGAACAGTTCAAGTTTAATCCTTATTCCATTTTCTCTGGATTTTAAAGCATTCCATGAATGCCTTGGAAGATTCTTCATATTTGTTTTGAGGGTTTTAATAATTTGAAACAAATCATTTATTTTCTATTTCAGTTTATGTATTTTGAATATTTGCCAGTATTAAAAATCACATGCAAACATGCACAAGCAGGAAAAGATGCATTGGAAAGAGAATTGAATGTACTGTATAATATATTATAATTATGTACTATATATTGTCAAACTTACACATGTATGCACATACACAAGCAGCAAAAGAAAAATTGAGAATAGTAAAATATATTACATATATATGTGGTTATATGTATATGAACATACAAATATGTATATATAACCAAATATATATTTATACATATAGTATGTATTCATATGTATTATAAGTATATATTATATGTATTATATGTTCAACTCTGTTTTTAAGTATCTTTTTCTGTTAATTTTACATGACATTAGAAATGAAATAAATCATAGATTTTATATTTTCATATTGAGTATCATATTTATACATCCATTCAATCTGAAACCTAAAACGTTCCATTCAAAAAAGAACATATAAAAGATTGTATACTTTCCACCTATCTTCAGTAGAGATAGATGTAATAAAAATAAGAATTAATGGCCTGAATAATTACAATGCATGAATATGGATTATACGCTAAAGTTTCCTTTAAAATTTGAACTTGTCCTCAGTTTTACTTTTTCTTAAGATGGACTTTCTTTCAATTTCTTTCTGCAGTGTTTTAAAATATACTCCATCAGATATAGAACATCACATATATCAAATTAGTAGTTGTGCACCTGAAATTAATATAATGTTATATGTCAATTATATCTCAATAAAAATGAAATAGAACATCAAATTATAATATTTTTGTCAAATGACCATGGCAATTATCATGATTATGTATGAATTTCAATAACATTGACATATGCTTTTTTGTGTATTTTTTACACTATTAACACATATACATAACAAGGGATAAAGAATCATTAAGTGATTGTACTAACAGGTGTGTTATGTAGAATAATGACTCCCCTACAATGCTTGTACCTTAAACCCTGGAACCTGTGAATACATTCTGTTACATGGCAAATAATTTTGTTAACAGATGGAATTAAGGTGGCTCATTAGCTAACGAGATGGAGAGAGCTTCCTGGATTATCCAGGTGGGCTCAATGTAATCACAAGCATCCTTATAAGTAAAGGAGGGCACAGGAAGTCAGAGAAGCTTCCTCTAGAAGCTAAAAAAATGCGAGAAAATGGATTCTCCCCTAGAGCTCCCAGAAAGGAATGCAGATCTGCTGATACCTTGATTTTAGCCCAGTGATGCTCATTTTGGACTTCTGACCTCCAGAACTGTAAGATAATAAATGTCTATTGTTTAAGTACACTAAATTTGTGGTAATTTGGTATAGAAGCAATAGGATACGAATGTAGCAGGCATTACTCAACTGTGTAGCCTCAAAATTTTCTCCTGCTATGGAGAAGTAGACCTGAAAAGTCATAAGACTCATGGAAGTTTTCATCACTTGTGTTTATGTGAAAAATGCCTAGCAAGATGTTAAATGATGAGAAATTGTGCATCATTAAAGTTTTACTACATTATAGGTGTGATGCCCCAGACTTGCATTAAAAAAAAAAGATGATTTAACAGTAATTTATTTTACCTAATAATAAAGTAAATAATGACTTAATCTACGTTTTGTTTTAAAATATATCACAAGGGGAACCATGTTTCACATCTTCATTGTTTATTTGAGCTCTTTAATAGTATCAAATTCACAAGTTTATATTTCTTTATTTGGAGTGTGTGTTCTCAAGTTGTAGGAAATATTTTCATGGGTTTCTTTCATTTGCTTCCAGGTGTAATTTCCTTGCCCATCTTCTAATGATGGGAAAGGTGGCAATTTGGAAGGGGCAGGATATGTTAAACATATAGGTTCAATTTAGCATTCACCACCACAGTAAATAATAGTGCAAATAATAAAGTGCTTAATAAACACTTGATTGCAGGATCCGACTTTAATTTTCTTAGGGGTACATATAGGTAGGGTTTTATTTTTAATTTTTTAAATAGCATTAAATATTTGGTATAACTCACTGGTAAACTGGTGCAGGTGTTGGGGGGAGGAGTTTTAATAGAAAGCTTTCTATTGAAATATATGAGTGCAGGCAAGTGCATACCTTGTAAGAATCCAGCTTGGTGAATTATCAGAAACTGAAAAACCAGAACACAGCTCAAGATACAGAAACTAACATCCCAGAAACCCTCACCTGCTTCTTCTCCTCTGGGCTTTGCCCCCAATGAAATGTAATCACTTTCCTGCCTTCTGTTACCATAGATTGATATTGCCTCTCTTGAACTTGTAGTAATGAAAGCATGCAGTAAAAACTACTTCATCTGGATTATTTTGCTTAATATTATTTTTTGTGAGATTTATCCAAGAAGTTGCTTGTAGTTGTAACTCACTCATCCACATTGCTGTATAGAATCTGCACTGCATGACTGTACCAAATTTCATTTATGTATCCCAATGTTGATAAACATTGAGTAGTCTTCAATTTTCAGCTTTTAAAAATCAAGTTGTTATAAATATTCTAATACAGAACTTTAAGTGAGTACCTGGGCTCCCATTTCTGAAGTAGATTCCTAGGATTGGAATCCCTAAATCATAGGGTAAGCATTTCTTTAGCCTTACTGCTTCCACATGGTTTTCCAAAGTGGTTTTACACGTTTACACACTTCCAGTACTGAGACCAGTTCCAGTTGTTCCCAATGGTGGTGTGGGCCTTTTAATGTCTGTTTTTCTCATTTTCATCATTCTGGTAGGTGTTCAGTGGTATTTCATTGGGTTTTTAGCATTTATTTCTTTTGTAATGAAGCACACATTTAATAACTTCTCATATGTTCAAGTATGTGTAGTGATTGAATGAGCCTTTTGGCCATTTATAAATTCTTTTTTTCTTAATCATTTGTAGAATTCTGTTAAATATTCTGAGCCCTTTATTAACTATATATTAGAATTATCCTGTCTCAAACACTGGCTTTCCTTTTTCCTCTATTAATAGGTTTTTTTTAATAAATGCAAATTCTTAATTGTAACATTTAATTATTTTCCTTCAGGTTAGTGGGTTTTTATAATATAAATGTTATAATTAGATTTTTCTGTTTCCTTCTAAACAAATAGTTGTTTCATGGTCTCAGGATAATCTCCTTATGTTAAGGTTTTTACCTTTCCACATATCTGCAATGTACCTTGTGGCATGCATGTAGACATATTAAGACATAGACTTATTTGGGGAGGGGATGGTCATTATGCTACCCCAATGGATAAATATATATATACATGCGAGTATAACACAAATGTTAAAATAATTACATATAATGTATAAGATATTTATATATATGGACATAAATATCAACAAGAATTACTAAATAAGTTAAAAGAGGTTCTCTTGGGGAACAGGACAGGAAAGAGAGCTATGATTTTGAGCTTTTATAGTAAAAGCCCTTTGGAAATATTTTCCTTTTATGCACAATAAAAATTTTAAGCATTAAATGGGCCCAAGGAACCAGTTTTTATGGTTGAAGTGCAGTCCAGTTTAAAATGTCATGAACTTTTATTCACTAAATTGCATAACACTGAGACACATAAAATAAAGCCTGATAAAAATATTAAGCAAACTTAAATACCCTTCTTAGTCTTTAGCTAATTAAGTACACACACACAATACTTATACGTCACAGGTCAGAATATTTTTTAAAAAGTAGAACACTAAAATCTCGTGAAAGTCACTTAAATTTACCATTAATTAGGCTACAAGTAAAAATTCAATTACATCTTAAGCATAACAAATTAAAAACAGTACTGGTGACTTCAAATTAAGTACGATGGTTTGGATGTAACTTTTAATCTATATTCCTTTCAGCAAACAAAAAGAAAGGAATCCTACAAAAACTTAAGTTCATAACAAAAAAATAGAAAAGGCCAATCAAGCAACCAGAGATGTTAACACATTCTTGAGAGGACAAAAGTGAACAGAAGGACAGTAAGTCTTTTATAAAAAAAAAAAAAAAGATAGATGATACCAAAGTGCCTTACAGGACCAATGGCATAAAATAAGAAGTTATGCTGCTTTTTCCTGAAAAGATGGAAGGAGGGATGAATTTTGTTGCCTGAAAGGCAAAAGTGAGAGGTGAGACTAAAAAGGGAAGATTATTGGAGCAGGTGAACTCACACATCTTCTTCCATCCAGTAAGGACAAGATCTACCTCCCACACACCCATCAGGGGAATGCATGTTCCCTGTGTGAAATTAAACCAGAGTTTACTGCACACCAAGTCACAAGGCAACAGGGATAATGGCTGAGAGCATCCATACCAGAATCGGGGGGGGGGGCATATATTTTCTGTAAGGAGCCAAATAGTTAATACTTTAGGCTTTACAGTTCATGTGGTTTGTTGCAATGAGTTAATTTTGAAGTTGTAGCATGAAAGGAGTCATAGATGATCTGTAAATGAATAGGTATTGCTGTGTTTTAATAAAGTTTTAAAATAAAAGGCTAGATTTGGCCGACAGCCTGTAGTTTGCTGAACTTTGCATCAAATTAAAGTCAATACATTTAAGAGTAATATCACTAACAATCTTTCCCAATTTGGTAATCAAATATATATTAACCAGACATAGAAAAATGTATGCTATCTAAGTGAAGACTAGAAAATTCCTCTGAGGATACTAACTATCCAAGGGACAAGAACTACTTAGAACTGCTTATAACTTCTGCTTGGGAGACCCCAGACAAACTATTCCATCTCCACCTGATCAATCTAAAGTGAAGTCCTACAATGAAAACATGCATTTAGAGCATCTAGCAAGCTTTTTAATACCTCGCTCTCAACTATTGATGAAGAGAAAGAGGTCATTAGATAATTGAGAAATCTCTAACAGGAAAAATCAAAAGAAAACAAGAATAAGGAATTTGGAGGCAAAATGATACTATAGTTTAAAATTTCTGCTCACTTAATTATCAAGAGAGATTAATATTTTCACTGAGATAGATATGAAAAATAAAATTTATTAAGTAAGAAGACATACAATTGGACTCATTCATCCTCTTAATCAACAAAGGTTTATTGACACCTACCATGCTGAAGACTCAGTTTAGGTATTTGAGATACAGCAATAAACAGAACATAAAAATCCCTGCCATCACAGAGTTGCTATTTTGATAATGGGAGATAGAAAATAAACACTATATTAAATGTGACAATAGAATGTAGTAAATGCTATGAAGAAAATATGGAACATAATAAGTCAAATCGGTTCTTAGAGCTGCAGTCTTAAATAGCGTGGTTAGAGAAGCCTCATTGGTAAGGCAATGTTTGAACAATGGTTGAATTAGCTTTAGACATTGAGGAGTGAGCCCTTTGGACATCTTGAAAGACCGATCTAGGCAGAGGGAGCACCCAGTACAACTTCTAGAGGCAAGGCTAGATTTAAAATATTCTCAAAATAAGATAATTTTGCGATTTTTAATTTTGACATTTACTCTGATGGTGCAAAGTGAAGTCAGAATTGTGCTGTCCCCCCAGAGGTGGGGAGTGGGGAGAGGGGGAATTGGATGAAGGTAGCCAAAGGTACAGACCTCCAGTTATAAGATAAATAAGCACTAAGGATGTAATATACACCATGATTAATATAAGTAATACTGTTTTTTGTTATATGAAAGTTGAGTCTCATCGAGGGAAAAATACTTTTTTATTTTGTATTTTTTTGTATTTTATTTTGTATCTATATGAAGTGATGTATGTTCACTTAACTTCTTGTGGTAATCATTTCATGACATATGTAAGTTAAGTCATTATTCTGTACACTTTAAAGTTATACAGTGCTGTATGTCAATTATATCTCAATAAAATGGGAAGAAAAATATTTGGACAACCTCTAATGTACACTAACCTGAGCCAGTTTACTAGTCAGTCCTTCATTTTGGTTTTCAATAAAATTTTTTGCTGACTATATGAGGTTAGGTTGGGGTGATAAATATGAGCTCCCACAGCACCCAGCACTTCTCTTATATTTCCATTTAGCATACTGTATTTTTTTTAATGAGTCCATATCTTAATTTGACTGTAAATTCTATAAAGTCTGGTGGCATGTCTGCCTTGGTCATCACTGTATTCCCAGTACTTAACTACCACTGGGAATACATATTTTAGCATGGTATAGGGAATTTTAACCTGTTTTTTCTTTTTTAAAGTCTCACATTTCATTGATGTGGTGGTATTAATTGCCTCAGAAGGAAAGAAGGCAAGCTATGGGAAAAAAAATGTATCACTCAACTCTGATTTATACATGTATATATTTTAAATTATCATAAAACAGGAAGGTGAAATCCAATGTGCTTTTTGATTCTCAAGAGCTAGACAATTGGGTGAGAACATTTTGTTTTAAAATGGAATTCTAAAGATCAGGATTTCTTTATCATAAGTTAAACCTGAGAAGCCTAAGAGTTAGAATTTATAACCATGAGCTACAGGATCAGGAATAATGTGCAATTAAATTAGAGCAGTTTGCCTGAAAGCAAGAATAAGACAAATCTCTGCTGGGATTAGAAGCTTGAAGAAGATTAGTAAAATAGAATATAGTTTAGATTCTGGCATAGGTGCTGATCTCTTATCCTCCAACCGCCATTAGGGCCCAAACCCTGGCATGGTATTGGGGATGGCATCTCTTGAAGTCAACAGTTAGGTTTGGAATCTGAAAGAATAAGGGACTTCTGGGTTACTGATCGTCTGACTGCTGGTCATCTGGAACTCTTGAAAAGGATACATAAATGCAGAAATCCCTAGTCCAATGGAGCTGCAGTAGAGTAAAAATGGCAATGAGAGTCTGATATAGACCCCCTGCATCCCAAATCTCCCTCAGCTTACATTGGTCAGAGATAACATCCCCAAATTCCTAGGATCCAAGTCTCAGAGAGAACTATATACTAACCCAACTGCCATAAAATTGTTGTGGGTATTATGGATTCTATGGCAGGAGCTATAAAGATATCAGGAGCCAAGTTTGGGGCAAAGTCATCCAAAGGGATAATTGTGTTATTTCTAGAAGTGTCACCATGCTTTGCTTGTTCCATACATTGGATAAAACACAAGCCAGTGGTTTTCATGATGAAGACAAAAGCCAATTGTCAGTATCAAGTAGTAAAATCTAGACCATAGAGAGGCCAGTGAGGACAGAGGTACTCAAACCATAAGCATTCCTCAATTGGAACTATAAAGAGTGATATACTGGAGGTGGTACAAACCAGCTCATTAGAGCCCATTGTGGCTACCTCTTTCCAACTCTGCATTCAGTGATGGCTGGTTGGACGTTCAAGACTGGCCATTGTGAGTGCATTTACACCATGAACTTGGAAACTTGACAGATCGGGGCTTTCCCCCACTTCCCTCTAGAGAGTCAGTTGTTAAACATTTACCAATACACCACAGATGATATGTAAGCCTACTGTGCATTTAGATTAGCTTGGGAAGAAAGAAAATAAAGGGAGTAGATCATCAGACACTACCTTGAATTGATAAAAATAGTTTTCCAGCCCTGCAAAATTACCACCTATTTGCTCAATGAACTTCGACTATAACGAAAAATAAGAACATTGATTTTATTTTTGTCAGAGTATAAAATTATGAAAACACTTTACCTGTTAGGTTAATATTGAGGGTGCCATTATGTTATTAATTTATTCAACTATCAGAATTTCAGGCAAATACAATGCCCTATTTCTATTCAATTTATTCATAGTTACCCAGGTCTCTCTTTTTCCCTACTGAGAAAGCTTTCTGCAGCAGAAACGCTTTTGTTTTAAATATGTGGTTTAGCCATCCAGATGGTGAAACACAGCCTTCCCCATTGTTAATACATGGCTTATTTTCCATTGTACTGAATTACTGTGCTTCCTAAATATCAATGTTGTCAATGCCATCAGCAAGATTAAAAAAAAGAAAAAAACAATTTATAGATTGGTGCCAAAGTAGCTTACATATTGGTAACAATTACTAGCTTGTCATAGTGGTTTCTAGGAGAAAGCAACACAAAAACAAAGGCCTTTACCAAAGGCCTTTGGTAAAGTCTGGAGTTTTCCTGGATGGTAACTTTGCCCTGGTATATGCTATGTGTAATTTTTCCTGGACTGTCAGAAAGCAAACTTGAATTAGTTTGAGAAACATACAGGGAGGGGACACCTTAGTTTTGAGCTGACCAGTCCCTTGGAAATGCTCTCACCTGTTGGCTTGTTCTAAGGATAAAATTACTGGAAGTCTTTCCCGATTCATCAAGTCTAAATATTGCCTTAAATTATGTTTTTAAAGGATAGCAATATTTCAATCAAAATATTTATATTTATAATTTGCATTCATTTTCAGTGATTAATTAATAACCACCTCTGCCCCACAGACTGTAGGCTCAGTGAGAGTGGGAGCTTTTTAGCTTTCCCTATCTGTTGTTCAATGTCACTAGGACACTGTGTAGCTTATAGTGAATGCTAATATCTGTTTGTGAAATAAATAAATTATCAGAGAAGTTGTAACAAATTAATGTTTTTATATATTTATAAACAAATCTTACAGATTCAAAGCATTAGTAGGAATATATAATTCAACAAACACTGATTAATAAATAGAAATGAGAAACAAATATATGCAAAGAAGAGCTTGGCATCACTATTAATCAACAAATATTAATTCAAGCCAGCCTTTAAATAAGTCAAATTTAGATACTACTAAGTGGTAGTGAACTTTTAATAAGCAGGTACTCAAATTCCCAAATGAAAGGAATAGAACTTGATGTAAATTTTCTTGTAATTCATTAATACCAATAAAAATGCATACTTTTACCTAACAATTCAATTTTGTTGGTATTGTCCTCAGGAAATATATGCAAAGATGTATGAAAGGTGTTCATTAAAGCATTATTTATAATATTAGAAATAATTTAAACATTCAAAAATACAGGATTAATTCAATAATTTATAGTTATGAAAAAAGTACTAACTGCCATTAAAGTGACGTAGGACATATCAATTGATTTAACTATCTGTTGACAATAAATATAAGTGAAATTGATGAGGAGGAGATTCAAATGTTTTACATATCACATTCCAGAAGGATATTCACAAAAGTATTATGCTTATCTTTGATGTTATGAATCTTCAGTCATTTCAATTTTTTTCTCTTTTTGAGTTCCTATATTTTAGATTGTTATCTACCTTGATAATGCACTACTTGAATAAATTATTGAGGATATTAAAAGAAGTGGTGGTAAAGCACAAAATCATTTTCATACGCCACTGAAATTGGCTTAAAGATAAATGTTTTAAAAGAGAATTAGTTTTGAATATCGAAGCAGGGATTTGAAACTGAGAATTTTATGGATAGGAACTTAATACTTCTGCATCAGTTATCTCAACTTTAGTCTTCTGATGTATCAGAAATATTATCTTAGTGTATTCTTAAGAGACAGAGATAGTTGGTCAAATGCTAATGTCAAAGTTTCAAGTAAATTTACTTATGCTATTTTTACTTTGGGTAATAGAAAGGACAGGATGGTTTTTCCCCCAGGTGGTAAGCAGCAGCAAATGATTTTTGCTTTCTACGGGTCTGTCTTTTCCCTTTTTTTTTTTTTTTTAAACTGTCAGGGCAGGAACACGTTAAGTTCACATAAATGGAGAGCACCCGCTGTGGAAAACATCTCTTTTGACTTAAAAAGGAGCATTAAAGCCTCTGTCACTTCAGTGAATCGACGATTAAAAGAGCAAATGTGAAGTACTTAGATATCCAGGTTATAAAAGTTACAAGTTAGAAAAGTTTAAGTTTTGCTGCTTTTTGTGGGGCAGTGGTTATTTCTGACCAGTCACATCTGTTCTGGTCAGGATAGTCAGTTCTCCTGGCTAGCCAGCAAACAAAATATGTCCATAAAGATTCTTCCTTCATTATGTCAGCTTCCAGGAAATGCTGATGGAAGAATGAAAGCCCATCCTTTCCCCTTTATGAGCAAACTTCTAGGACTCCCTATTAGCACACTGCTAGATAGAATTTGGCTACCTCTTTTCATGCACAATTCTCTAATTTCCACATTTAAGAACATGCTTAAAAAAATGCTGATGCAAGTTCTTTCTTCAATATTTTAATTCATGGTTGCCTGTTAAGTATTGTAAGCTCCAAAAAGTTTCCTTCCATTAAACCATGTACAGCAGCTAAGAGAAGATAGAAAAACATTTGGAATATAACTTTGGTTTTGATCATACAAATATGTCTAGAATAAAGTTTCCCAAATTGGAATATTTGACATTTTAGACTGTCAAATGTTTTGTTGTAGGAAGTTATCCTGTGTATTGCAGGATGTTTGTAGTACCCTGGCCACTGTAGTCTACCCACTAAATTGTTTGTTTACTAGGTAACAGTAGCACCCGGTCCCCAGTTGTAACAATCAAAAATGTTTGTAAACATTGCTCAATGTTCCCTGAGAGGCAAAATATCCTCTGGTTGTAAACGATTGATCTAGAAAAATTAGAGAATTTAATCCATAAAAATTAATTTACTGTGTGTTTTTTTTAAATCATCATTCACAGTAAATTTGACTGTGTCGTAACTAAGAACTATTTTTATTTGAAGATATCAGTTCATAATCAGGAATCACTCTATTAAATCTTCATGTAGATATCAGTTATGAAAGGTTGATTTTCTAACTAAATACATGGTAAAGGACAGGAAGAAATCTCATAGTTGTCAGTGTTAAATGAATCACTCCATCACAGATCTCATTGTTTGTTCTTATGTGTGACATACTGCTGTGATGTTGTGATACAAAACCAGCCATACGTATATGTGCCAGGAGAAAGGCTGTCCCAGTGCCTCGGGGCAGGATTGAAGCAAATCAGAGGGCTCTATGTGCACTGTGTTCTCCAACGTGCTTTAGTTTGCCCTCAACACAAATGACAAATCCAAATTTTACTTAACATATGGAAAAATTCTTGCAGAATTAAGAATGAAAAGACTTAAATTTAACAACTATTAGAAGCATGCTAAGAATTACATTTGTGGTGATATAGGAAGAACATGGATTTTAGATTAAGAAATCCTTGAGTTAAATCTTTCTGAACACTGACTAGTTGTGTAATGTCAGGCAAGTTTTTTTGTTTTAGTTGTTATGTTTCCAACTTTTTTTTCATCAGTAAAATGGGCATAATAATAGTTTATAGGATTATTGTGAGAACTAGATTTTAAAAAAGACAAGTTATCTAGCATAATTAAGCATAATATATATTCAATAAATGTTTGTCAAGTGATGGAATAACATGATTAAAATGATTCTCAAGAACCTAGAAATGTATCAACTATATATATACTTTCTTTACCTTCTATTCTAAAAATTTGTTTCAGAAAGACAAGCAGGGAGATAAAAAGAAGAAAAAAATATTCAGTGATTTCCCATCCCCGCCCCTTGGTTTAAGATGTTGGTAAGAACAGTACTTCAGTGCAGCCACTATTTTATGTACCATGGAACTTCAAATATCTTTCAGAAGAAAGCCACATATATTCATGTCATGTTCAAAATATTAAATCAATTCCAAGTTGGCAAAGATAAAAATAAAACCTTCAGTATGCTTTAGTCAGTTGCCTCCCAAACACTGCATTGGATTTTTTTTTTAATCAGATTGTTTATTTAGATAAGAACCTCACCAAAATAGTTGCCTGTGGCCTGACACACCCTAGAGGTGGACCTGGTGGAGAAAGTGTGCAAAATTTATAAGACCTGGTCTCTGCTTACAGATAGCTTTGAATCAGGCTACACATATGTAATACAAACTTTTGCAGTTCATTCCATCAGGAAGCCTTCTCTTCTTTTATTTTTTTATACTTATTATTTTACTTTTTGTTACTAAATATAAAAGCATTTTTATGCAACTTCCAAGTATTCTTGCATGTGGTATACTATTTCTTTCTTCACTGGACTTCTTAAATTCTGTGCACGTAACACCCTCTAACTACCAATAGTGTTCATATAAGAACTTTAATTTTTCCACTTACTTTATATTACAGCATGCATTTTAAGTTCTTCAGCATGTTATTGGGAAGAGTTTGAATTATCTGGAAGGAAACGTTTTGTACTGGGCAGTCAGAGAGTGAATTTGCCTTTAACATATCCTATAGAAGTAATAATTTATTATGATGTACACTCAGCTATAAGACTACAAAACTCGGCTAGTCTTAACAATTTGTGGATCAAACATTTCTAAAGTACCTTTTAAATAACACCGTAGTAGAAACCAAAGTTATAAAAACCACAGGGCAGAACTTCCAAATGCTACCAGTTTCCTGAAAGGAAAAAAAAAAAAAAAAAAACCAAGGAATTGCTATCTGGCATGATAAAAGCTACAATGCAGGTAAGCAGCTAGGGAATCTATGGAAAGACAGAAAAATGACTTTATCTTTAGGCAGGCTATCCTAATCAACTAAGAGAACTGTTTTTTCTGGGGTATAATATGTTAGTATTTATTAGTTCCTAAAACTTTTGAAAGGATTTGAGAGGGAAACAATAGAACATCAACCAAAGTTCTCAAATTTGTACCTTAGAATCACTAGGAGATCTGAAACTCCTGATATCCTGGCCAAAACTCCATCCATTAAATTAGAATCTCTGGAGCTGGAACCTAGGAAGCAGGAGTTTAATCATCCTCAGATGATTTCAATGGACAGCCAAGTTTGAGAATCACTGATCTAAAAGGAGTAGAGGGAATCTGCATCCTGGTGTCTGAAGAGAGTCAGCATTTTCACTGGCCACTGAATTTGATTACTAATTATGTGACTGAGACAAAACTAAGGTTAACGTTGAATTTTATTATAGTTTTTTACAAAATCAAGCCTGTGAATTTGCCAGGGGGAAAAAGTGCATTTTTTCCCTTTACACTAAACTTTACTAAATAATAGCATATTGTATTTGTAACTATGGTTAAACAAAATTGGCCATATTATCCTCGTTTTTGGTTATTTCAGATGATGGTAGTGATGGTTTGCCAGTTAACCTGTTTTCCGATCCAGGTAATTGAGAATCTTTCCCAAGATTTTGGCTAAGGTTGTGGGGTATTTTTCTACAGCGAGGTTCCAATAGTCTTGACCAGTTGCTAAATTGTAGATTGAATCTTCCAGTGTTCACATCTGTTTCCTTATGAGAAGAGTTTATCAGAAAGTGAGGAAAGAAGAGGGGAAAAGCTGATGGCGGGAGATTCTGGCTTTCATTGAGTACCTGAATCCACTGTGCAGGATTTATTCTATGGAACTTTGCAGTAATATAGAAAAAGTCCTTTTTTTGCCTAAGGCCCAGTTGAGATGAATTTCTAACTCTTGCAGTTAAAAGCATGCCAATAATAGACATGAATATCTTAAAGTATTTAAAAGCATGATTCCTGTATTTTTCTGTAATTGATTAGGTTATAAGGTTAAATAAATTAATTAAAGGTAATCTAAGTGGGGAGATTGAAGTGAGGGAAAAATCCAAGATAATTGTAATCCAGGTATTTTAATTTCTTATGAACTAACATATGCCATGGAAAATGAATAGACAATGGGAAGTATTATCTTATTGATGTCATTTTTCATTAGGGGAGGTTTTGGGGCGGGATGATAGAAATGAGGCTAAAACCAGTAGTAATTACAGATAGTTTAGTGTTCCATGTAGGATACTAAGTTATGGAAAAGAAGATAAGCAAGCACACTGTAGGACTAAGACTGATACAAGAGCAAAAATACTTTTAATACAATCAATATCAAATGAAAAGAGAAACTCTACAGCTATAGGTTATTATCCCCTTTTGACCAATATGAAAACATTTTCATGTAATGCTGTTAGACCTATCTCAAGGAATGCTTTTATGTATATCAAAAATAAGGCTTAATGCACATAGTTGTCAAGAATGTCCTACAAGATGAATAAGATTATGTCCGCAATTTCATAGGTAGAGTTATGACAATCTATTTCTGAAGAAAGTATCATGGTGTTTTTTAATATTTTTAAACTAAAATAACTTGGTGGAAGATGAACATTGAGAATAAACTGAGAATTTCTGTTAAAAATAAATATGTGACTCTAATAAGTGCACCTTCTCTTTATGCTGTCTCAAATCCTTTAACAAGAAGATTAGCTTAAATGTATTGCTAGGTTTATTTATTGTTTGGGTGTCAACGTATGATATACATTTTGTAATAAGAGAAAGTTATCTTTTGTGATGGATTATTCACAGACAGGATTCCTACAAGGTGAATTTATGATAAAAGAATTGACTTTTCTACAGTGAAAGAACAGAATTTTTCATTTATACATAATAACAAAGCTTCTTTTTCTAATTTCATCCCCCTTACCACAAAGAAGTCTGAGAATTTCAACTTCTTCCTCTTCATGTTATGTACCATTATATCGTTACTTTTCACTCTTTCAGCCAGTGGAAAGACCACAGGCTTTAGTGTCCAGCAGATCTTGGCTTCAAAGTTAATTTGCCAATGACAGGACCTTTGAACTTGAGAGATTACATAAAAAGGCAGAACCTCAATTTCCTCATTTGTAAAATAGAAATAGTAGCAAGTCTTAAATAAATGGCAACTATTTTAATTTGCTTACGTTGAAACTTATGTGAAGTAGGTTGTCTCATACTTAGGCAATCAATTTGTTATGCTATCATATAGATTAAACTGTCATTCTAGACTAGCACTGTTATGTATAATAAAACCTTTTCTACTTTAACAAGTAAATCTATCCTCAATCCTTAACTCTGCTTCTTTTGGGTTTACATGGAGACAAGTCACCTGCAGACTGATTTTTGTTTATTCTCAAATTTAACGTGTCCAAAATTAGCTTATCAAGGCCTTTCCATTTATTCCCTCCTTCTGAAATTTCCCATCTCTTACTATACCAGTAATTATTTTGTAAATTTCGCAGGTGAGATTATTGGCCATTTTTTGTTCTTCCTTCCCCATATGTTATATCACCTGTCATCAATGTTGCTACAAATTTTTCCTCTGAAAAACATGCCTATAATTTTGTCTTCCTGTCACTTTCACTGTCATTTTAGTCCAGGTCCTCATCAGCTTATTTCCTTTCTCTTTATATCCATGATGAGACTTAATTAACGAAACAATGATATACATATAAAAATAAATTTGGAGGATATATATAATATGTTCTGAGAGTTGAAAGTCTAATTAGAAGCAATAGTTTAAAATAGTAAGAGTTTCAAATCTGACTAGTCTTCTTTCATTTTAATTTAAATCATCTTAAATTGATTTGGTTAGATCAATGTAAAAACTCTTGTTACTCTTTACTCAGTTTTTAAAAACTTTTTTTAACCAGTCTATGCACTTGTTAATAGTTGAGCTATCTTCCCTGATGCTTTTATCTACTTTGTCTCATGGCTCACTATTAATATTTTCCTAGGATTGTGACTTTCACTGCTTTTTCTGTATTTTGTGTGCTCTTCAAATGTAGACAGGTCCGGGGTTTCCACCTAGACTTTTTAATCTTCCCATGTACCCCTTTCTTTCTTTTCCTCTCTCATTTATACTATCTCTCAGGAAATATCTACTGCCCCCAGTACATCACCTATTTCTGTGTGTGAACCTTTGGGTATGGCCTGTCTATTTCCTGGGTTCTAATCTCATTATCCTGCTGCACAGCACTAGGAAGTACTCACAGCATTTCCTGTTAGCCTTTTAATCTTTTCCTGTTATCTGTTTAACCTTTTCCTGTTAACCTTTTCTTTTGACAGATATTCAGAAATTCTAGACCTAGATATAAAATTTTAAGGTACTCTCTAACAGTTTCAGTAAGAATTAATTGAGCATAGCCTTTAGTATATAACTTCACATTTGCATAGACAGGTGGTCTTTTTTTTTTTTTTTAATTTTCCACTTGAAGAATTTTTGTTTGTCACAACACCTGGTACGTAAAGCAAATATTTTGATTCCCATTTTATGAATGAGGAGGCTACAAACGAACATCTTTAGGAAACTTGCCCAGTCTTTTGAATTACATGATGATGTTTTCCACTATTTTATCCTGCTTTTCTTATCTTAAAATAAACTATTCAAATTAACCAATAATGATTCTATAGCTTTTGGCTTTCTATCATTATTGACAATGCTATATTTTAACTTACCAAACTAAAAATACTGACACTTATTTATAAGACTTATAAGAAAGTGTAGACATAATCATGACTTGCATAAGCATTACATTTTGTTTTAAACAGTTTATTTTTTTAGTTTTTAAATTCCTATAATGCAATGAGTTTAATCATCTGTAATCATTTCTATTTCCCTTATCTATTCCCCTACTGATTCATTATTCTTTGAAGATAGGGACAAGATTTTGAAAATATTCTTCTTCTTCCTCACTTCATCTGTACAATATGATGTTGTTGACTATGTTTCCACCTCCACCCTCGCCAAACTTCATGTTGTGACCCTAATCCCCAATGTGCATGTATTTGGAAATAGGTCTTATCAGAAGGTGATAAAAGTTAATTAAGTTCATGGGGTGGGCCCCTGATCTCATGGGACTGGTGCCCTTATAAGTAGAAGAGATACCAGGGCTCCCACTCTTCCATCTGGGACCCAGTGAGAAGGCAGATGACCCTCTGCAAACAAAGGGGAGTGCTCTCTCCAGGAACCAAATCCATTAGTTCCTTCATCCTGGATTTTCCAGCCTCCAGAACTACGAGAAAATATATTTCTGTTTAAACCATCCAGTCTTTGTATTTTGTTATGGCAGCCAAGCAGACTAAAACACTCAACAAACTGACAGTTTCCTTTTTCAATTGGAGAATTATTATCAATGTGGGGCAGGAAAGGAAGGAAAATACCATAGCCAACAAAATATTCTAGTTTTATGTTTTTAAAGTGTATATCAGAGTTGAACGTATAGTTTAAGCTAAATGTTACCCTGAAGTTACATTTTCTAAAACTACCTTTGCCCACTGAACCAATAAAATTTATCTTAAATGTAAAGATTCTGTATATATAAGCATATGATTCAAATGTGGCATATTTGAAATATCTAATGAAAAGTATGAGTTGTTATAAGACTTGCACTTATGAAAGTGATGAGAAAAAAGAAAACTATTAACATTTCTTTGAAATATATTTAAGGACTAATATGGATTCCAAGAGGATAAAACAATAGATAATATTAGCTACCTATGTTTTAAAAATTTTAAAAGAAAATGGATCACAAAGAACTTGTGTATAGTAGGGTTCCAAGATCTATAAAATGGGTAACAAAGAGTAGAGTGTGTTGGGGGGTGAGGGGGACACAGAGAAGTACCTTTTTCCCCATTTAATCCTGGTTAGATCAGAATACAAAACAATTACTTTAGTCTTTACCTAAATTAAAGAATCTACAGTACCTGTTCTCTAACTTCAAATATATTCATTTTCATATCTTTCCTAAATGGTCTTTAAAATGTGTTTATGAAGATTAATTACATATTTAAGAGAATCCATGATGTGTTTTCAAGTGAAATACACTTAAGAATAAAAATCAATATTGGTATATACCTCAAGAAAGCTGAATTTTAATAACACAAGTTTTTGCTTAGTCCCTTTTTTGGGGTGTATATGAATCTTCTCTCCCAAACAAATGTTTCATATTGAACATCTCAATTTGCTAGCTAATGAGCCCCTTTGATCTCATTTGGGAAACTGCAAATTCTCTGTCCTTTACTATTTAGGACTTAAGGCAAAAATTAAGTCTCAAAATTGCTAATGCAAGAAGTATATTTGTAAGTTAAATGTAAGTTAAATTTTATATGCAAATTATGAAAAGAGTCTTGGACTTAAAGAAAAATATTATATAAAAATATTCTGTTTTGACTTTTAGAGATTTCAATTGCCTTTAATAGCATAGGCATTATTTTAAAATTTTAGAAAGCTCTTCTTACTGGAATTTCACTTACCTAAAGCTTCACTTTTTAAATTTGATCTTTTTGGAAGATCAAAACAAAGATTATCACTTTACCAGCTAGTAATAAAAATTCTTTAATTAAATTGAATATGACTTAAAATGTTGCCATAGAGAATCAAAATTGAATGTTTATTTTTAAAATCTAATTCTTTTTTAAAACATCTTTATTGGAGTATAATTGCTTTATAGTGATGTGTTTGTTTCTGCTTTATAACGAAGTGAATCAGCTATACATATACATATATCCCCATATCTCCTCCCTCTTGCGTCTCCTTCCCACCGTCCCTATCCCACCCTTCTAGGTGGTCACAAAGCACTGAGCTGATCTCCCTGTTCTATGTGGCTGCTTCGCACTAGCTATCTATTTTACATCTGGTAGTATATATAAGTCCATGCCACTCACTCACTTCATCCCTGATCTGATTCGTTATATGAGGAAGGTTTTGTTTAAATTTTTTTAAACAATTTTTCCCTGATATAGTGGGTTGAATGGTGTGCCCCTTCTGGAAATTGTGAATGTGACTTAATTGGAAAGACAGCCTTTGTATATGTAATAAAGAACCTCTGGGGACTTCTCTGGTGGCACCGTTGTTAAGAATCTGCCTGTCCATGCTGGGGACACAGGTTTGAGCCCTGTTCCTGGAAGATCCCACGTGCTGTGGAGCAACTAAGTTGGTGTGCTACAACTACTGAGCCTGTGCTCTACAGCCCGTGAGGCACAACTACTGAGCCCATGTGCCAGAACTACTGAAGCCTGTGCTCCACAACAAGAGAAGCTACTTCAATGAGAAGCCCATGCACCGCAACGAAAATTAGTCCCCACTTGCTGCAACTAGAGGAAGCCTGCATGCAGCAATTAAGACCCAATGCAGCCAAAAATAAATCAATTAATTTTAAAAAAAGAATCTCTGGATGATATCATAGTGGATTATCAGGGTGGGCCCTAAATCAAATGACAACTGCCCTTATAAGAGACACAGAGTGGAGACTCAAAGAGAAGGCCACATGAACCTGGAGACAGACATTGAAGTAATACAGCCACCAGCTAAGGAATGCCTAGAACCACCAGAAGTTGGAAGAAGTAAAGGATTCTTCCTTAGATCCTTTAGAGTGAACATGGTCATGCCAAACCTTGATTTTTGAACTTCTGACCTCCAAAACAGTGTGAGAATAAATAGCTGTTTTTTTTTGAAGCCATCATGTTTGTGGTAATTTTTACAGAAGACCTGGGAAACATATATACTTAGTGAGTTCCCAGTTTTGATAGTTCTCTTCTTTATATTACTGGTCTAAAACAAAGTTAGAAAATGTTATAATGATGCTTGCAAATCCTATTGAATCCCCATTTCAAGTCTATTCTTTTGATTAGAATCCTGTTCAAAGGGCAGAAAAAGTAAGTTGAGCTATGTGTTTGATTATAGATCCCTAGACATTTGCAAGCAAAATCCTTGCAAATAATAGAGTGTAATCACTTAATATTGTAGAGAAAATTAACTTGAGAAACCCAATGACTTGCTACAGCTCACAAACCTACACTGAACGCCAGCTTTTGTATGAACCCATTTGCAATGTAAGCAAATGTCCCTACTACTCACAGCTGATGTTACAGATTGCTGCTTTTAGTCTTCTAGGGCTGCCATAACAAAACATTACAGACTGAGTAGCTTAAACAACAGACATTTATTTTCTCACAATTTTGGAGTCTGGAAGTCCATGATCATGCTGAGAGTTCTCATTTGTCAGTAGTCACTTTCACACTTTCCTCACCTGAGCTCTCCTCTGTGTTTGCATGGAAAAAGGGTCTGTGCTCTGACCTCCCTTCTTTTCTTTTCTTTTCTTTTTTTTTTTTTTTTGGCTGTGCCATTTGGCCACATGCCCCAGCAGTGGAAGCCTGGAGTCCTAACCACTGGACAGCCAGGGAATTCCCTGGTCTCCCTTCTTATAAGGACACTAATCCTACTGGATTAGGGCCCCACCCTTATGACCTAGTTTAATCTTAATTAACTCCTTGTAGACCCTATCTCCAAATATAGGTCCTACAGGGTCACACTGGGGCTTAGTGTTGAAAAATATGAATTTTGGGAAAACAATTCAGTTAATAATACCCCTTTTACTGTGCTTAGGTAAGAGCACATCATAGTGCTTCTTTAATTTTGAAAGTGGGAGAACTGAAACAATTAATTGGATATAAGTTCTGTCTCTTTATCAAAACCTTTTAGATGGACCTGACTTGAAATCTAAGTCATGCCCAGAGAAGACCTAATTATCTTTATTCATAGGAATCATCTTTGAAGTAGTTATCAAAAACAAAGGCAAACTCCAAAACTTTTCAGTTGTGACTATAATTTTCAGTCAAAATAATAAACTGTTGTTCTGTATAATTGCATTTATAAGACATGCATATCGGAATTCCATAGTAGATATGAAAGGAAGAGAAACTAAAGGGGACGGAAAAAATATGAATATTTTTAGCTCATTTAAGAGATAGTTCCTCTTGATGTTTTTTTTTACTGCTGTACTCACCCTAATTTTTTTCTTTTGTCACCATGAATTGTGCTCAGTCTTCTGAAAACTCTGCCTGATTGAGGATTTTTATATAGGCAGGGAAGGTCAGTTATGGATATTTTCACCCTTTTTGCCAGAAAGAACAGAAAAGAATCTTCAAAATTTATAATAAACAGAACAACCTTTGGGGATCAAAACAGTATCTTAGATTCAATGACAGGTGTCTTTCCCAATCTTAGCTTCACAACTTCCACAGTCACACCAGCTACTTACTCTGAGCAGGGGGTCACTGTTCCTGCTGTCAGAGTGTCTAGGAAAAAAGAAAAATGACATAGCTCTTACAGGCATATACTGTACCTACCAATGTAACAAAATGAAAATGAGGAAATGAGGATGATATGTAGTGTCCATAGGATATTAAGTTATTTTTTATCTCTCTCTACTCCTTTTTCTATTTTTTGTCTGAATACCTTATATTCCCTTTTATCCCTCAATATATTTTCTATGAGTCTTTGTCCTCTCTTGTCACTCAGATAGGTGTATCAGAATCAGAACTAGAGAGTCCCAAATCAACACCTTTGGTATTTCAGCAGACAAGGAAGTACTGATAATAACTTCAGTAAAGTGCCCTGTTCCTTATTGCATGAAATTCGAACAAACATCAGTCCATGAGATGAGCTGCTTCAATTTGTTGTAATGTGAAATAGAAGATGGTCAGGCCATCTTAGGTAGACTGGAAGCAAGAAGAATTGTACTTCTTCTGAACTCACTGAAATTTGTTGTTTAATCACTTTACTCGAAGGAGTTTCCACAAGGTACTTGCAGTTTCATTTGAACAAAAGGCTTACTGACCTGAAGTTTGAAAATCCAGACTTGGTTTGAGTGCCCATGAGCTCAATGAAATATATAAGCCTACCTTATAAAGATGTAATTACTTGTGTTTTTTAGGTAATATCTTAAATACACATATCTAAAATAAGGTATTTGGTATAAGGTATAGAAGTTACACATTTTTAAATGGTGGGAAATTTAAAAATACATTTGTAGTCATACTAATAAAACAAGTTAACTAAAGAGTTAAAAAATTTATTGGATTATCTTCCAAATATAAGTATTCATTCTGAAAAGCAAAATAATACATGCACAGAAAGGAACTGTCTTACCTGTTCTAAGCACACTTAATGAAGTTGTGTTAAAAACATACATAAGAATATGACCTTAAAATCCATCTATGGGAGTGGTGAAATTAATTATATATGCACAGTATCTCTCAGATCTTTAAAAATAATGGATCAGCTTTTAGACTTTGAAAAAAAACCTCTACTGCACTATTCTTAGGATATACTTGATAAGTAATCATACATTCTTTGTCTAGGTAATATAGTCTCTGGTAGCTAATTTAATACATTTTAGGTTGTCAATCAAAATAATGAAACATTAACAAATTATGCTCTTGAGTTATATATTATAAATGTGATTACTAACAATAATATACACTATTATGTGTGTTACAACTGTATGGGAAAAAAATGAGAAAAAAATCTCCCTTTGTAGACAGCTCATTCCATCTTCAAATATCGAGATAGGCCTTCCTGAAAAACCGAAAAGTTCATTTCTTCTTTGATCAGGACATAAGATTCTCAAAGGAGTATGAGCATATGTGTGTGAGAGAGAGACATTCAATGACTTAAATGCTTTGTTTCTTCCATAAGCTCACTAATTCATAAAACTTACTATTTACATTGCTCTTAATTGTTAAGAAGTAATCAACATATATTTTGCTTTGGAAAGATCCCACCTATTTATTGAAACTTAAGATAGATTTGCTCATTGTTAATGTATTCAACCAATGTTTACATTCATCATTTAATATGCAAGTTATGCTAAATGTTGCTGTGATATATATAGCAGAACCTCTGATGACCCTCTCCTAAAAATGGTAAATTGGTAGAGGACAATATGATATGGGATAATTACAAATTATGGCTGCATGTAATGTGTACTGTGTGAGTAATAGAATGTAGAAGCACATAGAGTTATTGAGCATTATTAGTCAATGTGCTGAATGGGAAAATATAGGTCAAACCTTCCCTCTTCACACACACATCTATCTATCTATCTATCTATCTATCTATCTATCTATCTATATATATATATATATATATATATCAGAATTCTGTTGTTCTCCTTATGACCATATTCACTCCAGGACCTATTTCTTGGCAACTTATAATAGTGTCTTTCCTTACTTTTTTCCTCAAACCAAGGTCAAATACCTTTTGCTGTTGAAGCATACCAGCTTGGTCAGTCATATACCATGGGTTCCCTGCTGGCCACCACTCTAGTGTTTCACTGGAAATTGCATTTTCATGTACCAAAGTTTTTTCTCTTCCCTACCTCCATTCCAGTTTACCATGTAACAACTGTCGGCATATCCCATTGTGATCCATGTTCCTCTTAGTGCTCTGAACACAGATTCAGAGTTGATGTTCTCGCTGAAGTCCAGGACCTCATTACAGACAAACCTGTCTGGCAACTTAAAGCTAATTTTTACTTCATGTGAGGCTAATAAAAACGGTTCAAGAATTTACAACATGGTGATTTTAGTCAAGTGTCTTTGATTCAAATGAACCAGAAAAGGAATCAGTGGTACAGCCAAGGAATGGAGTAAATGTGTCTTATCATTAAATATCTGGCATCTGGAAGCAGGGTTATTTATTAGCTGTGTGACACTGGATTAGTTATTTAACATTTTTGTGCCTCAATACCTTTTATTTATATCAATGGTTTTCAACCCTCACTACCTATGGTACATTTAGCAATATCTGGAATCATTTTATTTGTGGGTGCTACTGTCATCGGCTGGTACAGGTCAGCTATGATGCTTGACCATCCTACAATGAGGAAGACAGCCCTGCACAACAAAGAATTATCCGACCCAAAAATGTCAATTAGAGCCAAGGTTCAGAAACCCTGATTTATATAATGACCACTAGAACATCTTGTCTATATAGGGCCCTATAAGATGACAGGTAAGTCTTCACATATTTCTGCAAAGGTCTATACATTCTCTCTGCACAGTTCCCCTCTTCCCCTGAGTCTTATTTCGTTCTCTCCAAACTCATTCTGATCCATTCCCACTGAGCGTGGAGTGCCAGGAATGCTCCTGCCTTAGGATGCTTACTCCTGATGCTCTTTCTTCTAGAAGAAATATTCCCTCCAGATATCTGAATAACTAACCCTTTTCTTTTCCTTCAAATTAGTGTTCATATGTGATCTTCCCCATGGGGGCCTGCCTTGATCACCCTGCTTAAAATTACACCCACCAATCCCCAAGGATAATATATACACATATATTCCTGATACACTCCTGTTTCCTTTATTGTCCAATATCTCTTAACCCCTTATACAATATATATATATATATATATATCTTCATCGGTTATTGATTGTTTAAATGTAAGCTTCAAGGAGGCAGAGATTTAGGTCTTTTTACCCCATTGTGTCCCAAGAACATGATATGTGCACAGATTTTTAATACATATTTGTTGAATGTGACTGACTCCATTAAACACAAATATATTTAATAAATAAATGATTTTAATTTTGAGTGCTTTGCATATCAGTCATCTAGTAAGCAAAAAAAAGGTATATGTTATGATTACCTATTACACAAAATAACAATGTTCAACTTACTACATTATTGTAGGTATAAAAGGAAAGAAAGCTATTGGTACCACTGAAATGAAGAAAGATTTAGAGATTATCTCTCTTTAAGTGTATGGGCTAAACATGAAAATTATTTGATATGTTCTTGTGCTTCTCAGATCAGATAGGACATCTCCATCTTTATTTTGGAAATGCCTTCTAGATTAGCACTTGGCTTCCTTTCTTCTCAATTTCCCTTCGATACTACATCCTGTACTCTAATGGTATCTTACCAAGAATCTTATTTTGGCAAACCAACATTCTAACTGTTTACCTAATTTTTATGTCATTGTACCCTGGTTCTGATAACCATTTATTCTTTTGGGTAAGAGCTGTAGTGATAGGGAAAATTCTTTACCTTGCTATGCAAAATCCATAATTCCACACATCAGTAACTGGGAATTGACATAGAAAATTATATACTTTCCAGTTTGTGCATCTAAAATTTGCATAAAAGATTGAACAATTGAACTCTCCAGGTTAATTCTAATAAATGTCTACTAACCTTCCCAAATAAGTAGGTTTCTTACTCTGACTCTCAACAATTAGGAATCTCTGGAAAATGTAGTATTTATTAGAAACTTTAGAAGTATCAACTCACTAATTATTTTAATGGAACCTTATTCACTTCTAAGTTGTAAAACATTGCCAGAGAAAGCCTTATGAAATGAGGTACCTTGTTTTGATATTGTTTATTTGTGTAACAAGTATTCTTAATCCAGATTTACCACTGAGTGTTGGCATGAACAAATTTCATCTCATAATGTACTAGAAAGGAAATTTCCTAATGACTCTACAAAGGGCAAATGATTAGCAAAATAAAGTAAGTTCCTTATGAACATTTCATTTTACACCAAATCCCATAATAGAATCTATATGATCTCAGATTATCTCAGACTATTTGCCTAATCCTTTAGTCTAACTCTATTCCCTTGTTATGCAGACAAAATGGATAATTTTACTTATGACATTCTCTACTAATTGATTGCTTCCCCCTTGCCCTTTTCAGTATTTTAAAGTGTAACCATGGGAGGAAAAAAAGAAGCAAACCTTATTTGTACACACATATGGTGTGTATTTTTTTTATTGCAAGCCCTTGTGCTTTGCAAACTAACATTACTGACACCTTAAAACTATTGATTTAAAAATGTCAGGGGATCAAGAAATACCTGCCATGCATACTTGAAATGCTGAAACCATGAAGGCTTCCAAAGTTATACTTATCTAAATTAACAATCCCCTCCACAATTCAGATCTAATTTGAATTGTTACGAAGCAGCCCTAATTGCACCACCTTCTGTATCCAACTAGTGAGTGACTCTTGCTTTCATTACCCACCTCTAGCTGCTGAGAGTAAATTACGTACTCAACCTAGGGTGATTTGCTCTATTAAGGCAAAATGGTGACATACTGATTAAATTTAAAGTGTCAGATTAGATTTCATTTATTTCACTTTCTGGGGAGTATAGACAGTTATCTTTTCCCCTCATACTTCCATTGAAACTTTTGTCTTTAGAAGCTAGAAACAACTATGCTAAATATGAATTTCAAGCTATTAAAATAGAATTTAAATAGAAGAATGTAATTTTTCTAAAAAGGATTCACCGTCATATAAGCTTAAAAGTTGGTTAAAAATTCATAGGGCTGCAGGAATTGAGTGCATGCCCCTATGTTTGTGGAAGTGGGTATATATATATATATATATATATATATATTTTTTTTTTTTTTTTTTTTTTTTTTTTTTTTTTTGCTGTATGTGGGCCTCTCACTGTCGTGGCCTCTCCCGTTGTGGAGCACAGGCTCCAGATGCGCAGGCTCAGATGCCATGGCTCACGGGCCCAGCCGCTCCGCGGCATGTGGGATCCTCCCAGACCGGGGCACGAACCCGTGTCCCCTGCATCGGCAGGCGGACTCTCAACCACTGCACCACCAGGGAAGCCCCGAAGTGGGTATATATTTAAATGTCAACATTTTATCTTGTTAGCAGCTCTCAAGCTTTTTAAATCTTCTCTGAGATTCTTTTATGTCACCTTACCTCTGGCTGCCTGAATAACAAGGATAAGAGTTCTCTAAATTTGTTAACTTTTTTGTGGAACACCTCCATCTTTAAAGGTTAAAGGATAAATGTGGAATGTGAAAAATCCTGAGATGTTAAGAAGTCTAGTATAATCCAGGATGCAGATTTATCAATACTTTTTTTCTAATCTCATAGTAAATTTCAATTGCACACTTCATAGTTTCATTATGACCTCTCATGGTGACCCAATAGTATTTTGGAAAGAAAAATGATTTAGTAAACTTAAGGAATTAAAACACTTTAAAAATTATTACAATGTAATACTTCTTCCAGGTTCTTTGTATAGGAGAAAATATCATTGTTCTAGGCTGTTTTAAATGTAAATCACTATTTGGAAAAGCCTTCTTTAATTACATACAAAGATGAAATATTGAACAGAGTGATTTCTCTAAAAGATTTCTTCTGTATTAAGGGCAAATTGTGAAGGCTTATAGTGTTGTGTGTGCCTTAGAAAGGATGTCACAAACCTAGACATTTTGGCAGAGGACGGTAATTGTGAGATTGACAATGAGAGTTAGAAATAATAAAATAAAACAGGTCTCCTAATGAAATTTAGACACCAGAGATGCAAAATTGTGTCTGAGATTTTTTAGTAACAAGTTTTAGCTATAGTTTTTGGCCAACATACTTCCAATTAATCTAAAAAGGCTTAGAGTGTGTTTTAAAAGAATTATTTCCTTTACTATGTATTTAAAATATTTCTATCCCTTATTTCATCTTTCCACTTACATGTCATGTCAAGCACTAAGTGTTGAACATATTCCCTTTATAATACATCTAAGCCTACAATTCATTTCTAAAGTGGTAACAGTTAACCACGATTTTGATTTCTGGAAGACCCATACAGTAACTCTGAATTTGGGAGATTTTAGCAAGATATTTTGGCATTCACACTCTAAAACTTTTAATGCCGAATTTAACACTAAATATAATATTTATTTTTTTCTCATTTATTCTTATTTGTATTTCTTCCTTGACTCTTTTCCTTCTCACATTTCTATTGTTTAGGTTTCATGGAAACATAACCTGTGCGGTCTTAATATATCTTTTTTATTAAGTACTAATAGTAATGACAGTAAAGAAGTGAACACTATAAAATAAAATGACTTAGAATAAACAAGACGTGTATTGCTAGCTACTGCTCTGTGACTGTGGTTTTCAAAGCAATCGCTTGTCTTTTGCCAATGTTAAGACACCCATTAGTTAGTGATGTAATTTAAAAAAAAAAGACTTATGAAGGTCCAAATGGAAACCTATATTTGATTATTTTCCAAAGTTTTGTATTGATCCTTATATCAAGGGAAGTTTCTTGTTGATATATCAAAGTAGCACTCTATTTTTTTATGCATCTTAAGTTACTATGAAATAAAATGAAAGACCTTACTCCATGCGGTCAATCACATTATTTTAATGGTGCTTTATTCCCTGGGTAACTATTCAAAAGCAACAGCTTTACTGTAAGATTGTTCAACTTGATATTTAAACTTGATATGTGGCTTATCAGGTTACCACATGACATTCATGTTTTATTGAGCAAATGTGAGTGTTTAATAAGAAAAAATAAGAATGGGAATTGTAGAAATAACAACTTTAAAACACCAGGGAGACAAATATCTTTGGGTCCCAAAGGACAGTGGGTAACTCATCACAGGTAGAGAATAGAAGCTTAAGTGGACAGAAGCATGGTTTCCTAGATTGCCTTCATCTTACACTTTAAACAGGCTAGTAACTCTCATGTATAATATGCTGCTTATGAGGGTAAAGTTTGTAGCCAGTTAATCCTGTGTTTAAATTTCATTTCCACAGTGTATTCATGTGGCTTTGGAAAAGTTATTTAATATCCCTGGAACAGTATCCTCTTTTGTAAAATGAGGATATTAATACCAATTTCATAGGATTATTGAAAGGATTGAAATGAGCAGAATTTACTGTGTGAATTGTTAAGAACATGGGTAATGCTAGAGTTAGAGAGGGTGATTTTGAACTCTGATTTTTCTGGCTTCATCAGTGATAAACTACATTCTTGGAGCAAGTTATTTAACCTCTTTAAGCCCCATATATATCATAAGAGTGTTGATATTTCCTTTGCCTTTGATTTTTACAATCCTTCTACTATAGAGTGAATGTGTCCCTCAATTCATATGTTGAAACCTATTATCTCAATGTGATGATATTTGGAGGTGGGACCTTTAGGAGGTAACAAATGTTCTTATAAATGAGACCCAAAAGAGTTCCCTTGCCTATTTCACCATGTAAGGAAACAGGGAGAAGACAGCCATATATCAACCAGAAAACAGATCTTCACCAGACACTGAATTTGCCAGTGTCTTGATCTTGGACTTCCCAGCCCTGAAATATGAGAAATAAATTTCTGTTGTTGAAAAGCCACCCAGTGTATGGCATTCTGTTATAGCAGCCTGAACAAACTAAGGCACCTTTATAAAGATTAAACAAGATGGTTATATTCGTTTTCAATTGATAATACATCAACACATACTTAGTGGCTTAAAACAATATCCACTCATTGTCTCAGAGTCTGGGGGTCAGGAGTTTGGGCATGGCTACCTGGGCCCTCCACTCAGGGTCTCATAAAGCTACAATGTAGGTGCTTCCCAACCTATTTCTTTCTGAAATTTGTGGTCCTCTTACAAGCTCATGTAGTTTTTGGCAGAATTCATCTTCTTATGGTTATAGGATTGACATCTGTTTTTTTTCTAGCTCTTAGTTTGGGATACTCACACAGGCCCTTTCATAATATAGCAGCTTACTTCTTCAAGGCCAGCAATATAATTTCTCTTCAGAAATGGTCCTGCCCATCTTTTAAGAGTTTTCACCTGATTAGGTAGGCCAACTCAGAAAAATTTCCCTTTCTATTCCAAAAGACTTTGATCCCCAATTATAGCTGCAAAATCCCTTCATCTTTGCCTTATACTGTAACTTAATCATGGTAGCGATATCCCATCATATTCACACATTCCAACCAAACTCATGTGAAATGATTATGTAAAGCAAGATAGGAAATCTTGGGGACAGTATTAGAATTTTGCCTACTGTTTTTATGAAGAAAAAATAATTAGCATAGAATCTGACAAGTAGTGACTATGTAGTATGTTAGCTAGTATCATGCAAAGTACTTAGCATAGTACTTAGCCCATGGTAAGAACTCCCTAAAGAAAACTATTACAATCATGACTATTTCAATTTCTCAATGACTTGATATAATGTATTTGGTATTGGAAATGTTATGTGCCAGTTCAGTTAACTTTTCAACTCTGTCTTGAATGTCATATACAGTGTCTCTGTTCCTTTGGTACTTGGTTAATCTAAAAAGTCACTATAAATTTTGATTTTCAAAATTAAATTTCTGCTAAGTGGTGAAAATATTAATTTATAAAGACTACCCTGGCTGACTTGTATTCAAATCATCAAAAGCCCACTCCACACTGTGATGTATTAAGCGGCAATTAATTGTTGAAGAAGTGGTCTCTCATTCTCTTCAGGCAAACACAAGCTCTTTTCAATTTCTTACAAATTGTGCCATATATTTCAAATATTCTTTGAGCATAGTAATTTCTAGTTATGTAAAAAATATATTCTATGTTTATTTTCTTAACACTATGTTGATTATTTTTCTGTTTATAATTTTCTGATGACTATATTAGAGAAGATCATTTTTCTCTTTATAATTTTCTGATGACTATACTATAGAAGATCTTTTGATTCCCAGAAAAATTTACAGCAGCATTGAGTTTAAATAGCAGCCCCACTTAAAGTCATTTTCTAAAATTATAGCTCTAATATGAGCTAAAGTTCATTAATATCTAGATGTGTTAAAACTAAAAGCAGAGCTGGTATCCTACACTTTGTAATGTTGAGCACTTTTTATATACCTGTTGGTCATTTATATGTCTAATTTGGGAAAATGTCTATTCAGATCCTCTGCCCATCTTTTAATTGGATGGTTTGTTTTTCTCCTATTGAGTTGTGTGAGTTATTTAACTATATTGGATATTAACCCCTTATCAGATATGATTTGCAAATATCTCTTTTCTTCCAGTAGGTGACCTTTTCATTTTATTGATAGTTTCTTTGTTGTGCAGAGCTTTTCAACTTGATGTAGTTCCAATTGTTTATTTTTACTTTTGTTGCCTTTGCTTTTGCTGTCAAATCTAAAAATTGATCATCAACAATGAGTTCACGGAGATTACTGCCTGTATTTCTACTAGGAGGTTTATGGTTTCAGGTCTTAAATGTAAGTCTTTAATCCATTTTGAGTTGATTTTTGTGAATGGTGCAAAATAGGGGTTCAGTTTCATTTTTTTGCATGTAGCTGTACAGTTTTACAAACAATATTTATTGAAGAGACTGTCCTTTCCCCAGTGTATATTCTTGACCCCTTGACTATAAATTGTGACCATATACACATAGGTTTATTTCTGGGCTCTGTATTCTGTTCAGTTGATCTATGTCAGTTTTTATGCCAATGCCATACTCTTTTGATAACAATATCTTTGTAATATAGTTTGATATCAGGAAGTATGATGTCTTGGATTTGTTCTTTATCAAGATTTCCCTATTTGGGGTCTTTGTGGTTCCATGCTTATGTCTGTTTCTGTGAAAAATGACATTGAAAATTTTATAGGGATTGTATTGAATCTGTAGATTGCTTTGGTTAGTATGAACATTTCAACAATATTCTAATATTCCATGAACATGGAATATCTTTCCATTTATTTGTATACTTTTCAATTTCTTTCATCATTATCATAGTTTTCTGTGTATAGATCTTTAATCTCTTCAGTTAAATTTATTTCTAAGTATCCTTTCTTGATGAAATTATATATGACATTGTTTCCTAAATTTCCTTCTGATAGTTTGTTTATAGTGTATGAAAATGCAACTGATTTTTTTTCACATCTTTATTGGAGTACATATGTTTTACAATGTTGTATTAGTTTCTGTTGTAAAACAAAGTGAATCAGCTATATGTATACATATATCCCCATATGCCCTCCCTCTTGAGCCTCCTTCCCACCGTCTCTATCCCTCCCTCTAGGTCGTCAAAAAGCACTGAGGTGATCTCCCTGTGCTATGGAGCAACTTCCCACTAGCCATCCATTTTATATTTGGTAGTGTATATACGTCAGTGCTACTTTCTCACTTCATCCCAGCTGCCCCTTCCCCCTGTGCCCTCAAGTCTGTTCTCTATGTCTGCATCTTTATTCCTGCCCTGCCACTAGGTTCATCAGTATGGCTTTTAAAAATTCTATATATATGCATTAACATATGGTATTTGTTTTTCTCTTTCTGACTTACTTCATTCTGTATGACAGATTCTAGGTCCATCCACCTCACTACAAATAACAATTTTGTTTCTTTTTTTGACTGAATAATATTCCATTGTATATATGTGCCTCATCTTCATTATCCAGTCGTCTCTGTATAGACATTTAGGTTGCTTCCATGTCCTGGCTATTGTAAATAGTGCTACAATGAACATTGTGGTACATGTATCTTTTTGAATTATGGTTTTCTCAGGGTATATGTCCAGTAGTGCAATTGCTGGGTCATATGGTAGTTCTATTTTTAGTTTTTTAAGGAAACTCCATACTGTTCTCCATAGTGGCTGTATCAATTTACACACCCACCAACAGTGCAGGAGGATTCACCTTTCTCCACACCCTCTCCAGCATTTATCATTTGTAGATAGTTTTGATGATGTCTATTCTGACTGGCGTAAGGTGATACCTCATGTGGTTTTGATTTGCATTTCTCTAAGGATTAGTGATGCTGAGCATCTTTTCACACATTTATTGGCCATCTGTATGTCTTTGGAGAAATGTCTATTTAGGTGTTCTGCCCATATTTAGACTGGGTTGTTTGTTTTTTTGATATTGAGCTACATATGCTGCTTGTATATTTTGGAGATTAATCCTTTGTCAGTTGCTTCATTTGCAAATATTTTCTCCCATTCTGAGGATTGTCTTTTGGTCTTGTTTATGGTTTCCTTTGTTGTGCAAAAGCTTTTAAGTTTCATTAGGTCCCATTTGTTTATTTTTGTTTATATTTCCCTTACTCTGGGAGGTGGGTCATAAAGGATCTTGCTGTGATTTATGTCAAAGAGTGTTCTAAGTTTTCCTCTAAGAGTTTTATAGTGTCTGGCCTTACATATAGGTCTTTAATCCATTTTGAGCTTATTTTTGTGTATGGTGATAGGGTGTGTTCTAATTTCATCCTTTTACATGTAGCTGTCCATTTTCCCAGCACCACTTATGAAGATGCCATCTTTTCTCCATTGTATATTCTTGCATCCTTTGTCAAAGATAAGGTAACCATATGTGTTTGGATTTATCTCTACGCTTACTATTCTGTTCCATTGATCTATGTTTCTGTTTTTGTGCCAGTACTGTACTGTCTTGATTACTGTAACTTTGTAGTATAGTCTGAAGTCAGGGAGTCTGATTCCTCCAGCTCCATTTTTCTTTCACAAGATTGCTTTGGGTATTTGGGGTCTTTTGTGACTCCATACAAATTGTAAAATTTCTTGTTCTAGTTCTGTGAAAAATGCCATTGGTTATTTGATAGGGATTGTGTTGAACCTATTGATTGCTTTTGGTAGTATGGTCATTTTCACAATATTGATTCTTCCAATCCAGCAGCATGGTATATCTCTCCATCTGTTTATGTTATCTTTGAATTCTTTCATCAGTGTTTTATAGTTTTCTGAGTACAGGTCTTTTGCCTCCTTAGGTAGGTTTATTACTAAGTTTTCTTGTTTTTGTTTTTGTTTTTTTTCCCACGGCATGTGGGCCTCTCACTGTTGTGGCCTCTCCCGTTGTGCAGTACAGGCTCCGGACACACAGTCTCAGTGGCCATGGCTCACGGGCCCAACTGCTCCACCACATGTGGGATTCTCCCAGACTGGGGCACAAACCCATGTCCTCTGCATCAGCAGGCAGACTCTCAACAACTGCGCCACCAGGGAAGCCCTATTCCTAAGTATTTTATTATTTTTGTTGTGATGGTAAGTGGGATTGTTTCCTTGATTTCTCTTTCTGATCTTTTGTTTTTAGTGTGTAGGAATACAAGAGATTTCTGTGCATTAATTTTGTATCCTGTAACTTTACCATATTCATTGATTAGCTCTAGTACTTTTCTGGTGGTGTCTTTAGGATTATCTGCAAACAGTGACAGTTTTACTTCTTCTTTTCCAATTTGTATTCCTTTTATTTCTTTTTCTTCTCTGAATGCCATGACTAGGACTTCCAAAACTATGTTGAATAAGAGTGGCAAGAGTGGACCTCCTTGTCTTGTTCCTGATCTTAGAGGAAATGTTTTCAGTTTTTCACCATTGAGAATGATGTTTGCTTTGGGTTTGTCATATATGGACTTTATTATGTTGAGGTAGTTTCCCTCTATGCCCACTTTC
Source organism: Hyperoodon ampullatus (assembly GCF_949752795.1). Taxonomy (NCBI): domain Eukaryota; kingdom Metazoa; phylum Chordata; class Mammalia; order Artiodactyla; family Ziphiidae; genus Hyperoodon; species Hyperoodon ampullatus. The sequence goes on along the minus strand of NC_136914.1, from coordinate 75,967,654 downwards.
TGGAGAGTTTTTATCATAAATGGGTGTTGAATTTTAACAAAAGTTTTTCCTGCATCTATTAAGATGATCATATGCTTTTTATCCTTTAATTTGTTAATATGGTGTATCACCTTGATTGTTATGCATATACTGAGAATCCTTGCATCCATGGGATAAGTCCCACTTGATCATGGTGTATGATCCTTTTAATGTGCTGTTGGATTCTGTTTGCTAGTAATTTGTTGAGGATTTTTGTGTCTATGTTCATCAGTGATATTGGTCTATAACTTTTTTGTGATATCTTTGTCTGGTTTTGGTATCAGGGTGATGGTGGCCTCATAGATGAGTTTGGGAGTATTCCTCCCATCAGAGTTTTTTGGAAGAGTTTGAGAAAGATGGGTGTTAACTATTCTCTAAATATTTGATAGAATTCACCTGTAAAGCCATCTGGTCCTGGACTTTTTTTTGTTGGAAGATTTTAATTACAGTTTCTATTTCATTACCTGTGATTGGTCTGTTTATATTTTCTAATTATTCCTGGTTCAATCTTGGAAGGTTGTACTTTCCTGAGAATTTGTCCATTTTTTTCAGGTTGTCCATTTTTTTAGCATATAGTTGCTTGTAATAGTCTCTTATCATCTTTTATATTTCTGTGGTGTCAGTTGTAGTCTCTCCTTTTTCATTTCTAATTTTATTGATTTCAGTCCTCTGCTTTATTTATTTATTTATTTTGATGAGTCTGGAGTTTAACCTAAAACTTGTTCAACATATATGAGTTTGCTGATAAGTGAATTTATCAGCAGTATAGTAAGTGGGGGAAAAATACTGCACTATTTGTAGTTCTTTTAATCAATGATGTGGTTTATTTCTATGTCCCTTGGATCTGGGCTGTCTTGGTGACTTCCTCTGAACTGTGGAATTCAAGAGAACTGATGTAATAAGTGTAAGCCTAGACCTCAGGAGGCTTTGCCATTTCCACTCTTGCTGTTGTGGTGAATCTCACCACCATTTGCATAAATCTGGGCTAACCTACAGGAGATTAAGAGATCACATAGAGCAGAAATAAAACATCCAAGGAGAGACTCCTCTAGACCAACTGGCTGCCAGCCACGCTGACAGCTGACTACAGATTTTTGTGTGAATCTTGGCAAGACCAGTGAAAAACTTACACAAATAAATTCAGCCCAAACTGCAGGTTCACCTACTGTGGATCTGAATAAATGATTCTGGTTTTAAGCCATCACATATTGAACTGAGTTGTTACAACACAAAGTTAACTATTGGTATAATGATCAAGAAAATCATGTGTATACAGTCAGATAGTTAAAATGACAGTTCTAAAAGTGCAGAAAATTACATAGGAACATATTTGAGAAAGTTTGAATTTCAGATACACTAGCTCTGCTTGTTGAATGCAATGGTAGTCATCTCTTCCATTACATTTCCATCAAGAATTGTCTCATATGAGCACATTCAATGAAAGTGTTCTATCAGGTCATCCCTTTTTGCATTATCAACTTTCTCTAGCCTTTTTATGATCATCTGTGAAAACAATTGTGTCTTTGAGAATGTTGTTGGCAATTGCACATTTATTTATTTAAAAGAAGAATCAAGACTTTCTACACAAAGATATAAATGTAAAATATAGTAATTCAGTAAGAAAAATATTGAATAATTTTTCTTAGTATAAATGACCTTTATTTTTTAGATATGTAAAACTGGAAAAATAAAACACATAGATATTCACATTGTTAATAATGAGTTGTTTGATATCCAGCAGCAATTTGGCCAGTTTTCTTTCTTATATGAAAATGCAAGAAATATATATTAAAAATAAAGTGAAAGATTTACTATCTCTGAAAGAGTTAATGCATTAATGAAACCAAATGTACAACTTTAGATCTGGAAGGAGCTTACTCACATAATTTAATTAACCCTCTTTAGTTTGTGAAAAGAAAATAGAGATTTATGGTCATTTCTTTCCACAGTGACAAAAACATCTAGCATTACATGATTGTTCAGGATCTAAGTTTTCAGATTTTCAGTTTAGTAATTATTCTTATATGTTTTTGATTAATTTTATATTTTTTACCATAAAATTCCTATCCAATTTTAGATAGTGATAAAGACATAAATATTTAGAAATCTTAAATAATTTAAAAGTATTTAGTGTAGGTTCACTTAAGAAAAGACTTCAGTGGTCTCTAATATTCCTTGATTTACATTGTTTTCTTTATTTTACAAATTCTGAGGTAAACAAGACTTTTGAATATACTTTTGCACTAACAATTTTGAATATACTGCTCTAAGGGACCTTGTTCTACAAATTGGAGTTTTTGCCATTTTATTTTTATTGAAATGTCCAGTCAAAAAGGAGAAAACAAATAATTTCTTCTGAAAGCTAATTGTAGCCATGAAGACAGTGGTCAGCGTCATATATCTTGGAATTAGATAGTTTTGTTTTAATATTTAGTTCTACCTTTTACTAACTCTATTATTTGGGCAATTATTTTTTATTTGTGTCTAAGTTACTTTACTTTTATTAGACTCAATTACTTCATCATTGAAAAGGCTTAAATAGATTGTTTTGAAAGGTAAATATGCTCATGCATATCATGTAATCATATCATTAAACTAGTATCAAGAGTAGAAGGAGCAGTAGCAAAAGCAGCAATTGTAGGTCAAATGCAAAGATGAGAATCACAGGGCCCATTTTCCTTGGATTTGAAGCCTTTACAAAGTTTGTCAGCAGGTGTGGTTGATTTTAACCTGGATATCAGAGAAAGTACTCCTGTTTCTGGGAATAAGAAGAACCTTGGAGTACACTTCAGGAAAGAATTTTGAGAGAAGGGCTTTTAAAAGAGTCTAGTACCCCAAACAGGATAAAGCCTCAGTGCTGGATGACTCAAGATAAAGTGGTGGATGCTGAGGAGCGATCTACACAAGGTCTTCCAATCCAACTCCTCATGTGTTTAAATAAGACACATTTTTAAATGATACATATTAATTTTTTTAAGTAGAAAAAATTAACCTTTAAGTATGTAGAAATTAACTAGTATGAATAAGGTTATGATTCCCCAGTGAGAACAGAATAATAAAACAATAAAAAACTAATTTGATGGGCTTCCCTGGTGGCGCAGTGGTTGAGAGTCCGCCTGCTGATGCAGGGGACATGGATTCGTGACCCGGTCCGGGAAGATCCCACATGCCGCAGAGCGGCTGGGCTCGTGAGCCATGGCTGCTGGGCCTGCACGTCCGGAGCCTGTGCTCTGCAACGGGGGGAGGCCACAACAGTGAGAGGCCCGCGTATCACAAAAAAAAAAAAAAAAAAAAAAAAAAAAAAACTAATTTGAGAAAGTGAAGAACTTCAGTATGAGTCGAGGTACTGGGTTTTTTTTTCTATACTGCTTTTTGCTTTTTCTTTACCTTGTCCATTTTTTTTTCCTACAGTCCTTTAATTTTAATATATTTTTCTGGTCAACATTGTCAAAAGTGAATTAATGTCTGCAGGAGTATTTCTCTAGGGAGCATTGCAGAATTCTGGTTTTGAGAAGCTGTTGCATTATAGCCAGTACACTAGGCTTATACGGAAGCCAAAATATATTTTATCCTATGGTTTAATACTAATTTAATTCAAAAAATGGGTACATCAAGCATAAAAATGCAAACCATCACAGAAAAACAAAACTAGACCAGTGCTCTAGATCAGTATTTCTCAGATTTTTAAAAAAGTTTAATTAATTTTGATATATTACTTATACACAAATATAATTGAAATATTTGTTTCTTTTACTAAATATGATGTACTCTATTTTAATCTGTTCTTTTTCATTTAAAAAATGTCCTTTTTGTGGCTTTAGTTCCTAGGTAAATAATTTGGAAGACATCATGCCAGTTCTTCTAGTTTTTTTTTTTTTTCTAAAAATTCTTAAACTAAATATTGATAACCTTTCTTAGACTCATCAGAGAACTACGGTCACAACAATTTGACAGCCTGAATATATGGAGAGAAAAATGATTCTAAAATTCACAGCCAAGGTCTATTCACCTGGAGCAGAATTAGTCAGAGATGTAGACAGGTGTAGGTAACTTTGAGTGCCAAAGACTGACTGTGAACTAGAGCTAGACAGAGTGTGTGAAACTCCTGGATACTGTAGTGTAAGTGGGGACCTCCTATTTCCCTGGGTTTTACCTGCAGGAGCCCCACCAGTCTTTCACTGTGAGGAATGCAGAAAGTTACCCTCCTGGCTCTAGTCATGTGTAGGGAAAATTAACCATGGTGGAATACACCCAAAACTTTACCCATAACAAAGGTCTAATCTGAAGGAGGGGAGGGGACAAGATAGTGCTGTCCCATCTTGGGGAAGATCACTTCTCAACTCCATCCCTCTAGCCTTCCTATCTTACATAATTGGGGATAAAATGTTAAGATATATGTGAACATCATGGCCACAGAAATCAGGCCACTAAGAGACTGAGATTTAATTATAACATTATACAACACTTTTCTTCCTTTTCATATAATCAACAGGATTCCAGTGTAATAGCAGTGCATTATAGCTAATAAAGCTGTTAGATGTATCCTCACCCTGAGAAGGAATTACTAGAGAAGCCCAAAGACAATGTTGGAGATAAAAACAAGAATAAGAGGGGAATTTTTATTCTCTGGCACGTATACAACTATAGCAAATATTAAACACATTACTTCAAACCAGAGTAACAAAAATGGCAAGAAAAAACACATTCTAAGGAGGCAAAGTATTCATCATAACAAGACACAAATATGACATAGATGTTGGAAGTCTGACAGGGAATTGTAAATAGCTATGATTAATATGTTAAGGGAGTAAATGGAAAATGATCTGGATCAGAAACTCAGATCTACATGAGGAAATAAAGACCATCAAAAAAGAAATATGTGAAGTAAATATAATTTGAAATTTTCTCATTCCTAATCTGAGAACTGATCAAATTACTATAACAATGTATTGGATGGTTATAGCATGTGGATAAGTTAAAAGAATAACAGCAACATCAAAAGTGACAGAAGGAGGAAATTGGGAAATTTATTATAAGATACTTACACTATACATGAAGTGGCATAGTTACTTATTTGAAAGTAGACTTAGATTAGTTAAAAATTTATATTGCCTATTCTAGGACAACAACTAAACATTTTTTTTTTTTTTTTTTTTTTTTTTTTTTTTTTTTTTTTTTTTGCAGTACGCGGGCCTCTCACTGTTGCGGCCTCTCCCATCGCGGAGCACAGGCTCCGGACGCACAGGCCCAGCGGCCATGGCTCACGGGCCCAGCCGCTCCGCGGCATGTGGGATCCTCCGAGACCGGGGCACGAACCCGTGTCCCCTGCATCGGCAGGCGGACTCCCAACCACTGCGCCACCAGGGAAGCCCTAAACATTTTTTAAGTAAGTATAACTGATATCTTAAGAAAAGACATAAAGTGAAATAATCTTGAATGCTTAATTTAAATTAGAGATGGCAGGTGAATAGGAAGAAAAACAATGAACATATAAAATGAATAGAAAATAGTTATGGTAGATATTAATCCAACTATATCAATCATTTTATTTTGTACCTTTTTTATTGAGGTATAAACATATATTAGTTTTAGGTATACAACATGATTTCATATCTGTATATATTGTGAAGTAATTACCACAGTAAGTCTAGTTAGCATCCATCACCATACAAAGTTACATGCTTTTTCTTGTGTTGAGGATTTTTAAGAAGTACTCTATTAGTAAATTTCCAAAATGCAATGCAATATTAACTATTGTCACCATGTTGTACATAGCATCCCTATGACTTATTTATTTTATAACTGAAAATTTGTACCTTTTTACCCCCTTCATCAATTTTGCCAACCTCCCCACCCCTTGTCCCTTGCAACCACTAATCTGTTCTCTGAGTTCAGTTTTTTTGTTTGTTTGTTTTGTTTTTTACTATTCCATATATAAGTGAAATCATAGGGTATTTGTCTTTCTATCTGACTTATCATAATATCCTCAATGTCCAACCACATTGTCACAGATGGCAAGATTTCATTCTTCTTTATAGCTGAATAATATTCCATTGTGTATATATATACCAAATTTTCTTTATCCATTTATCCATCAATGGACACAAGTTGTTTCCATATCTTGGCTATTGTAAATAATGCTGAAATGAACATTGGGGTGCAGATATCTTTTCTAATTAGTGTTTTCATTTTCTTCATATAAATGCCCAGAAGTAGAATTGCTGAATGAAATGGTAGTTCTGTTTTTATTTTTTTGAGGAAACTCCATATTGTTTTCCATAATGGCCATACCATTATGCAGGAGTGTTTCCTTTTCTTCACATCCTCATCAACAATTATTATTCCTTTTTGAAAATAGTCATTCTAACAGTTGTGAGATAATACCTCATTGTGGTTTTGATTTGCATTTTCCAGATGATTAGTGATGTTGACTATATTTTCATGTACTGGTTGGCCATCTGTATGACTTCTTTGAAAAAATTTCTATTTAAACCCTTTGCCCATTTTTATTTTTATTTTTTATTAATTTTTATTGGAGTATAGTTGCTTTACAATGTTGTGTTAGTTTCTGCTGTACAGCAAAGTAAATCAATTATACATGTACATATATCCCCTCTTTTTTAGATTTCCTTCCCACTTAGGTCACCACAGAGCACTGAGTAGAGTTCCCTGTGCTATACAGTAGGTTCTTATTAGTTATCTATTTTATACTTAGTAGTTTATATATGTCAATCGCAATCTCCCACTTCATCCCACTCCCCCCTTCCCCTGCCCATTTTTAAATTGGATTATTTCTTTGCTGTTGAGTTGCAAGTTCTTTATATATTTTGGATATTAACCTCTTATCAGGTAAATAACTTGCAAATATTTTCTCCCATTCAGTAGGTTGCCTTTTCATTTTGTTGATGATCTTTTCTGTGCAGAAGCTTTTTAGTTTGTCATTGTTCCACTTATTTTTGCTTTTGTTGACTTTCCTTTTGGAATCAGATCTAAAAAATCATCGCCAAGACCATTGTCAAGGAACTTACCACCTATGTTTTCTTCTAGGAGTTTTAGGGTTTCAGGTCTTAGAGGGAAACCTAATATAGAGCATTAAAGGCATGTACTAAAAAAGAAGAAAGATCTAAAATTAATAGCCTAAGCTTCTGCCTTAGGAAACTAGAGAAGGAAGAGTAATTTAGTCTTAACATAATAACTTATATGTTTGTAGCAGTTTTATGTATAATCATCCCAACTGAAAGCAACCAAGATGTTCTTCAGTAGGTGAATGAATAAACTATGATACGACCTTACAGTAGTAATTATTTAGTGAGTAAAATAAAATATCTATCAAGCTATGAAACACTAGGTGAATCTTAAATGTGAAAGAAGTGTGCCAAGAATTTTTATTAAAGAAATCAGTCTGAAGAGGTCATACACTGCATGTTTCAATTTTATAATATTCTGGAAATGGCAAAACTATAGCAACATTAAAAATCTCAGTGTTTACCAGGAGTTTAGGTGGAAGATGAGGAAGGATAAATAATTGAACCGAAGGGAATTTTGGGGTAGTGAAATTATTCTCTATGATACTGTAATTGTGAACATATTATATAATGAATTTGTTAATATCCATGGAAATACAGCACAAAGAGTGAAAGAGTATATGAAAATTTTTTTAAAGTTGAGAAGATTTACAATGTTGGAGAATTCATGATGCAATGAAGAATATGATAAAACTATCTAATTATATTTAAGGTGCATGCAATAACGTCAGTGAAGTGGTGGTGGAGGGAGGAGGTTACTGACCTGAGTATCTTAGGAAATGAGCAGAGTGTGTAAGATTTAGTGTTTAAATAAAAAAAGAAAGAAGAAAGAAAAAGTACATGTGTTCTGTGTTCTAGTTGATAAAATTGGTTCCCATGGTAGTATGCATGAACATTTCTGATACCATACATATATAATATTATATATATATATATATATGTGTGTGTGTGTGTGTGTGTGTGTGTGTGTGTGTGTGTGTATGAATTGAATAATTAATTAAATGGATGATGTGAGCCATGTTTCTCACTTTTGGAGTAGGAGGTAACAAGTAAGGGGAGGAAGATAAAATGATTTTGTGGTAATAGATTAAAGCTGGGTACTTCAGTATAAACTTATGTGTAACTTAATATAGATAGAGATGGTTACATTTAGAAAATATTTATTTGTACATGCAGGGACTAGTATACACATAGTTTTTCTGCTCTGTCAACTGAGAAAGCCTAGAAGAAGTAAGCACACATGGAACTCAGATCTTGATTCCTAATACCATTCTCTAATAAAAGAAACCATTGCTCCTTAAAGAAATGGCTAATTCTAAGTCTGGGATAGAAAATATATAAGATGAACTTGGAGCATCTTGCAGTTCCACAAAGTAAGGATGTACTAAATACACACATACACCCTCTTATGCACAATGATGGTGGTTTGTCAAAGGAACACTGAAGTCGACTGGAAAAACCTGTATTGTCCAAAGGTGAAGCACTTTGAACATCAGAGTACTGAATTATAATCAAAACTATTAAACATCCATGATTCTATTTTGATAAAAATAAATGTTTGTTTAATCAGATAAATAATGGGTAAGAATGAACAAATCTCCTATGTAGAAAAATTCCAAATTTATGTAAATACTCCAGCCTTGAGGCTGTGAAATGCAACTCCCTACATCTTAAGGGTGGGCTGTGAAGAGTGATGTATTTCCAAAGTGTACAGTATAGGCAGGGTAGGGGGAGAGTAAGTTTGCAGTAGAGAAACCTGACAGATACTACTTCAAACCAGGTGTTCAAATTCAACATCAATAGTGATGTCATATTACTAGCATGTACCCTTGGTGTGATGTGATGAAAATGGCAGCTAATCTCTCTGGTCTTCCTCTTGAAACCCATAATCCCATCTAATCACGAGAAACATTTCAGATAAATCCCAATTGAGGGATATGCTACAAAAGACCTTACCAGTAGTCTTCAAAACTATGAAGACTATCAAAAACAAGAAAAGTCTGAAAAACTCTCAGTCAAGAGGAGCATAAGGAAAATGAAAACTAAATGTAATGTGGCATCTGGGGTGGGATCCTGGAAGAGTACTAAGACATTAGGTCAAAACTAAGAAAATCTGAATGAAGTTTAGACTTTCTTTTATAATAACATATCAATATTGGTTTATTAATTATAATTTACCATACATTTGTAAGACATTAATAGGGGAAACTGGCTGTGGAATGGGAGAAATTCTCTGTACTATCTTCTCAAATTATCTATAAATATAAAACTGTTGAAAATTTTAATTAATATGTAAAAAAAATAAAAGCCCTTCTAGTAATAGTACGCTAGGTTGGTGATAGTAATAGCAAACAATCTGTGACCTGTTCTAATCTAGATACATGTAGTACCATAACATATATTTAAACACAACAAACCCTTAGGGAGATCATATTAATAGTTCAATTTTATAGTTGAGGAAACTGTTGCATAGAGGGGTTATGAATCTTGTCCAAGGTAATAGCAATTAAGTAGCAGAGCCAAAACTCAAATTCAGTTGTTATGGCTCCAAGAGTCACGTTGTTAATGATTTTCACTGTTCTATCTCTTGAAGAAATTGATTGTATATTTAATAAATGGGTTGAGTTTGAAAACAGTGGTCTATGAATAGATTAGGAAACAAATAAGTAGACCCTTTGAGAAAAACCTGATAGAACAAATTATGGTATCTCGGCAACCTCTGGGTCTGACTCCCTTTTAAAAATATATCTTATATCCTTGTTTTTCTATCTCCTACTTTTCCATCTCCCCAGTCCTGTTTTCCTAATTCTTCCCTCCCCTTTCCATTTCCCTTCCTCACTTTCATCATTTTAAACTTTCACACCATTTACCTTTCCCTTATTTAAAAATTTCCTTTTTTTCTATAAATAAAAATACAGTATAGTTGAACCCTCAATGGTTTGTTTTTTCATTTATTTTATTGAAGTATAGCTGACTTACAAGGCTGTGTTAATTTCTACCATACAGTAAAGTGATGCAGTTATACATATATACATTCTTTCATATTCTTTTCCATTATGGTTTATCACAGGATGTTGAATATATTTCCCTGTGCTATACAGTAGGAACTTATTGTTCATCCATTCTATATATAATAGTTTGTATCCGTTAAATTCCTAATTAATTCCTCCCCCCAACCCACTCCCCCTTGGCAACCACAAGTCTGTTCTCTGTTAGTCTGATTCTGTTTTGTAGGTAAATTCATTTGTGTCATATTTTAGATTCCACATATAAATGATATCATATGGTATTTCTCTTTCTCTTTCTGACTTAGTACGATAATCTCTAAGTCCATCCATGTTGCTGCAAATGACATTATTTCTTTTCTTATGGCTGAGTAGTATTTCACTGTATATATGTACCACATCTTCTTTATCCATTCACCTGTCAATGGACATTTAGATTGTTTCCACATCTTTGCTATTGTAAATAGTGCTGCAATGATCATTGGGGTGCATGTATCTTTTCAAATTAGAGTTTTCTCCAGATATATGCCCAAGAATGAGATTGCAGAATCATATGGCGACTCTATTTTTAGTTTTCTGAAGAACATCTATACTGTTTTCTATACTGGCTTCACCAATTTACATTCCCACCAACAGTGTAGGAGGGTTCCCTTTTCTCCACACCCTCACCAGCATTTATTTGTAGACTTTTTAATGATGGTGTGAGGTGGTACCTCATTGTAACTTTGATTTGCATTTTTCTAATAATTAGTGATGTTGAGTATCTTTTCAACTGCCTCCTCTTAACCATCTGTATGTCTTCTTTAGAGAAATGTCTATTTACGTCTTCTGCCCAGTTTTCGATTGGGTTTTTTATTGTTGTTGTTATTGAATTGTATGAGATGTTTGTATATTTTAAAAGTTAAGCCCTCGTCAGTTGATTGGCTGCATCATTTGCAGATATCTTCTCCCAGTCCATAGGTAGTTTTTTGTTTATGTTTCCCTTTGCTGTACAAAAGCTTATAAGTTCGATTAGGTCCCATTTGTTTACTTTTGCTTTCATTTTTATTGCCTTGGGAGACTGACCTAAGAAAACATTGGTATGATTTATGTCAGAGAATGTTTTGCCTATGTTCCCTTCTAAGAGTTTTATGGTGTCATGTCTTACATTTAAGCCACTTTGAGTTTATTTTTTGTGTATGGTGTGAGGGTGTGTTCTAACTTCATTGATTCATACGAGGCTGTCCAGCTTTCCCAATACTCAGTGGTTTGTTTTTAATTTCACTCATAGCAGCAGACTCATCCTAGAATTAAGCAGAGAAGAAAATACGGTAGACTTTGTCCTCTTAACCCACTCTGCAATTCTCAGTCCAAAGCTCCTTCTTGCCTAGGGCTTGTGTCCTGGATAGTCACATTGCTAGTAGTCTTTATTGATTAAAACATTTAGGCATTGTATCCTGTCAAATTAAAATAATCTGTTTATATGCAAATGACTGTGTGGAAGCATGAAAAATATTCTAACTTATCCTAGGGCCAAAGAAGTGATGACAGAATACACGTTCAAAGGATTTGGCCTATATTCTTAAATGCTGTCATGTTTCTACATTCTAAGAAACAGAGAATTCCAAATGAGGTTAACAGAACCACTAGGATTTATGGTCATGTTTGCAAAATAACCCCATAAAGTTCTTTAGGCCAATTTTAACAAATCTTCCTGTTATATTAGTAAGTTGTCAGGGCCATGCTAAATCACTTATCATCATTATCTATTTCCAATATAGCAAAACTTTTCCAGAGTTATATGGCCACAAAGTTGCTTCAACACAATCACTTTAGTATTTTAAGCTCTATGCTTAGTCAATTTTTATGCAATAGTTTGGATTGGCTGCTATCAATATGATGTATTTCTTTAAGTAACCAATTTAGCTCCATCTTTAATTTTTATTCTTCACATCACATATTGTTAAAAAGTATACAAACTTATATACTGATCTCAACTTTGGCAAGGCTACAGATTATCAATAAACTAAGAACTAAGCTAACCAACTGTATTATCAGTACTTTTCTCTCCCTTCACTCCCTCCTTCCTCTCTAATCTACATCTGCAAATACCAACAGATAGCACAAGTCAGCTATTTATGAAGGCCATGCTGCTTATATATTCAATCCAATTAGATCTTTTCCCATGAGTAAATTCCTTCAAATAACATCTTGTATGAAGAACTCAATACATGAATCAACAAAAAATCATTGAATACCTAATATAGTTGGCTATAAATATATGAGGTTATTTTCCTTATGATCTGGAAAAAAAGAGTAATTACTGAGGAGCCAGTCCTACGTTTATGGGCTATAACTTCAGAGTTATAGAGCTGATAGCTTTCAGTGGGAAATATCACTAGTTACGCTCATGTTTCAAAGACGACTGCCTATCTCTATCACTGTTGAATAGTGTTTAACCTTGTTAATGCATGTAGTCTGGTGAAATGAGGCAGCCAAAAATACATGGAATAGAAAAGTAGTTTCCCTGGATATGTCTGTCTCTGAAATATGATCTATGGAATTCATTTGGTCATACCTTCAGATAGAATTTTACATATCAAATAGACAGTCCAAAGGAAGCCTGTGTAATTCTTTTAGTGGAATGCCTTTCATGACGTTTTTCAGAGCTCATTTACTATGATTCAAGTAACTTTAGTTACTCAAGTCATTGCAACCATTTTTTTCTTTCAATTTTGTAGTCACTTCATACTTGCACATATATAATTTTCCCAGTCCCTAATTTGAAAAATTATTATTTTTCTATGCATGCAGAGTGCCTTCATTCTGTTGTTGCCTACCTCCTATACCTTAAACTGTTCATCTTCAGAGGCAAGTGTTTCAATTGGCATCCCCAGCATCTTTTCCACCTTGAGCATCAGTCCCAATTTTTATTTGGTTATCCACTTATCCAAAAGGTGAGGATAGTTAGCTCATGTAATCAAATTGAGAGGGTTCTGCCTCCTTGTACTCTGTTCCATGCATTGAGCCCTTGACTGACAGCAGACCACATTCCTCTATATCCAGCTACTGGTTGAAGATTGGGCATGCAATACAAGCCTTTCAAATCACACTTACTCTCAGGAATTTTGCAGACATTATTGAAAAAATTGAATTTACCTTTATGATAACTTTCTATTTGGAGAGGCAACAGCCATCTTCCTCTGACCACAGGATGTATGTTTAGAGACAGTACAGGATACAGATCTGTGCCTGGCAATGAAACAAAATATAAGAAGTGTTGATATTTCTGAGAAATTAGGTAAAACTTTTTCTTCTTAATCTTGAATCCAATCATCCCTGAAAGACTCCCTAATCTCAGGCTGTTACTACATACACCAATAAAATATTTTTTAACTCAAGCTATTTTAGGTCTTACTTTATTTCTCTTACAAATTAAAGATCTCTAAAAGACTTATTTAACTTCAGATTTTTTAAATCCTCCACTTTAAAACAATAAACTACATCCTATATACTGCATAAGGATCTGAGAAAATGTTTGGAAATTTGTTTTCTTTTAAAGAGTGAAGCACTACAAAAAGCAAAGCATTACTATTGTACTGTTAAATATTTATTGTTAGTTTTGTCTGTTCTCACCATTAGACTTTCAGATCTTAGGCAAAATGTCCTCTATATTCAAACACATATAAGTCCAATTTGCATAAAAGGTGCAAATAAATTATGCTAGCATTTTTATCCTCCTCATTTTGTAGATATGAAAACTCAAGGATCAGAGAAACTGTTGCTTGCCCAAAGCCACATTATTATTAATTACCTTAAGTGGACTTACTAATGCCTTTTGGGATATTTGGACAACCTATTGTGACACCTGTTATTGACTGCCCAACTAATGTGGAAGGAAGCTATCTTGGCATACAGTTTGTACATGTAGCTTTGATTATCAGCTTGGACCTTCCACCAAAAGCCAAGACTGGCAATACTCTTTACCTTCATATCTTTCCTAGAGTCTCAGCTTCTTGCACTAAAGTTGGGGCTTTGACAATTGCCCCAAATGACATCAGAAACCCTACTAGTCAGTTCTGTCCATATTCCCAGAAACATTTTAAAGAGCATTTTTCCATACCTAGATGATTCCAAGTGCATGATTAGATAGCTTCTGAATTGACAGTTGTTTCACTGACTCAATTGAGAAATTCAATTATAAAAGTCCAGCATTAAGAAGCATGTAGATATGGTTTTAAAAGAGGAAGGAAAAGAAAAATGGCAGCAAGGACTTCCTAAAACTTATTATTTTTATAAGGTGAAAATGTTGGCCTTAAATTGAAAATTATAATTCTATTATCCTAAAAATAAATCATCAAACCTCAGTAAAATAGAGTTAGTGACAGTTTGTACCTTTAACACTCAGTGGAATATATTTGGTTAGCAACAAGACTGGGGGCTTGGTATGGGGCCTGGCCACGTTTCCTTAATGACATCATTCATAGGAGAACCAGCAAGACCAAGCATGCCAAGATTTTCTTTTCTACCACAGGCTGTAGATCATAGGATTTGGTCATCTCACTTCCTAAGGGAAAAGAAAGTATTCCTTTTCTTATACTGAAGCAAACTTGCCACTAAGGCAGTACCTAGGAATAAGCCTACTTAAGGAGAGAGAAGACCTGTACTCAGAAAACTATAAGATACTGATGAAATAGATCAAAGACAACACAAACAGATGGAGAGATATACCATGTTCTTGTATTGGAAGAATCAATATTATAAAAATGACTTTACTACCCAAAGCAATCTACAGATTCATTGAAAACCCTATCAAATTACCAATTCCATTTTTCACAAAATTAGAGCAAAAAATTTTACAGTTTGTATAGAAACACAAAAGACCCCAAATAGCCAATGCAATCTTGGGAAAGAAAGTCTCCCTGACTTCAGACTAAACTACAAAGCTATAGTCATCAAGACAGTATGGTACTGGCACAAGAACAGAAATATAGATAAATGGAACAGGATAGAAAGCCCAGAGATAAACCCAAGCACCTATGGTAACCTAATCTATGACAAAGGAGGCAAGAATATACAGTGGAGAAAAGACAGTCTGTTCAATAAGTGATGCTGGGAAAACTGGATAGCTACATGTAAAAGAATGAAATTAGAACACTCCCTAACACCATACAAAATATAAACACAAAATGATTTAAGACTTAAATGTAAGATAGGACACTATAAAACTCTTAGAGGAAAACATAGGCAGAACACTGACATAACTCACAGCAAGATCGTTTTTGACCCACTTCCTACAGTAATGAAAATGAAAGCCAAAATTTAAAAAATGGTACCTAATTAAATTTAAAAGCTTTTGCACAGCAAAGGAAACCATAAACAAGACAAAAAGGCAACCCTCAGAATGGGATAGAATATTTGCAAATGAAGCAACTGACAAGAGATTAATCTCCAAAATATACAAACAGCCCATGAAGCTCAATATCAAATAAAACAAACAACCCAAACAAAAATTGGCAGAAGTCCTAAATACACTTTTCTCCAAAGAAGTACAGATGGCCAAAGACACGTGAAAAGATGCTCAACATAACTAATTATTAGAAAAAATGTAAATCAAAACTAAAATGAGGAGAACAACAGTCAGCTCTACCTACCACCAGTCCCTCCCATGAGGAAACTTACTCAAGCCTCTTAGACTCATCCGCCAGAGGTAAGACAGCAGAAGCAATAAGAATTACAATCCTGCAGCCTGTGGAACAAAAACCACATTCACAGAAAGATAGACAAGATGAAAAGGCAGAGGGCTATGTACCAGATGAAGGAAAAAGATAAAAACCCCAGAAAAACAACTAAATGAAGTGGAGATAGGCAAACTTCCAGAAAAAAAAATACAGAATACTGATAGTGAAGATGATCTAGGACCTCGGAAAAAGAATGGAGACAAAGATTGAGAACATGCAAGAAACGTTTAACAAAGACCTAGAAGAATTAAAGAACAAACAAACAAAGATGAACAATACAATAACTGAAATGAAAACTACACAAGAAGGACTCAATAGCAGAATAACTGAGACACAAGAATGGATAAGTGACCTGGAAGACAGAATGGTGAAATTCAGTGCTGTGGAAGAGAATAAAGAAAAAAAGAATGAAAAGAAATGAAGACAGCCTAAGAGACCTTGAGGACAACATTAAATGCAACAACAGTCACATTATAGGGGTCCAAGAAGGAGAAGAGTGAGAGAGAGGACTAGAAAAAATATTTGAAGAGGTTTTAGTTGAAAACTTCCCTAACATGCGAAAGGAAATAGTCACCCAAGTCCAGGAAGCACAGAGAGTCCCATACAGAATAAACCAAAGGAGAAACATGTCAAGAAACATAATAATCAAATTGGCAAATATTAAAACAAAGAAAAATTATTGAAAGCAGTAAGGGAAAAACAACAAATAGCATACTAGGGAACCCACATAAGGTTAATAGCTGATTTCTCAGCAGAAACTCTACAAGCCAGAAACTCTACAAACCCTACAGGAGTGGCATGATATACTTAAAGTAATGAAAGGGAAGAAACTACAACCAAGATAACTCTACCCAGCAAGGATCTCATTCAGATTCGATGGAGAAATCAAAAGCTTTACAGAGAAGCAAAAGCTAAGAGAATTCAGTACCACCAAACCAGCTCTATAACAAATGCTAAAGGAACTTCTCTAAGTGGAAAACACAAAAGAAGAAAAGGACCTGCAAAAACAAACCCAAAACAATTAAGAAAATGGTCATAGGAACATACATATCGATAATTACCTTAAAACTGAATGGATTAAATGCTCCAATCAAAAGACAGAGGCTTGCTAAGTGGATACAAAAACAAGACCCATCTATATGTTGGCGACAAGAGACCCACTTCAGACCTAGAGACACATACAGACTGAAAGTGATGGGATGGGAAAAGATATTCCATGCAAATGGAAATCAAAAGACAGCTGGAGTAGCAATACTGGTATCAGATAAAATAGACTTTAAAATAAAGAATGTTACAAGAGACAAAAAAGGACACTAGGTAATGATCCAGGGATCAATCCAAGAAGAAGATATGACAATTATAAATATATATGAACCCAATATAGGAGAACCTCAATGCATAAAGCAATTGTTAACAGCTATAAAAGAGGAAATTGACAGGAACACAATAATAGTGGGGGACTTTAACATCTCACTTACACCAATGGACAGAGCATCCAAAATGAAAATAAATAAGGAAACAGAAGCTTTAAATGACACAATAGACCAGATTCATTTAATTGATATTTATAGGACCATCCATCCAAAAACAGCAGATTAAACTTTCTTCTCAAGTGTGCATGGAACAGTCTCCAGGATAGATCACATCTTGGGTCACAAGTCAAGCCTCAAAAATTTAAGAAAACTGAAATCATATCTAACATCTTTTCTGACCACAACACTATGAGATTAGAAATGAATTATAGGGAAAAGAACGTAAAAAACACAAACACATGGAGGCTAAACAATACGTTACTAAATAACCAAGAGATCACTGAAGAAATCAAAGAGGAAATCAAAAAAAAAAAATACCTAGAGACGAATGACAATGAAAACATGATGATCCAAAACCTATGGGATGGAGCCGGAGGAAGATGGCGGAAGAGTAAGACGCGGAGATCACCTTCCTCCCCACAGATACATCAGAAATTCATCTACACGTGGAACAACTCCAACAGAACACCTACTGAACGCTGACAGAAGACCTCAGACCCCCCAAAAGGCAAGAAACTCCCCACATACCTGGGTAGGTCAAAAGAAAAAAAGAATAAACAGAGACAATAGGATATGGACGGGACCTGCACCAGTGGGAGGGAGCCGTGAAGGAGGGAAGGTTTCTACACACTACAAGCCCCTTCGAGGGCGGAGACTGCAGGTGGCGGAGGGGGAAAGCTTCGGAGTAGCGGAGGAGAGCACAGCAACAGGGGTGCGGAGGGCAAAGCAGAGAGATTTTGGCACAGAGGATCGGTGCCCTCAGGCACACACCAGCCCGAGAGACTTGTCTGCTCGGCCGCCAGGGCGGGCGGGGCTGGGAGCTGAGGCTCGGGTATCGGCTTTCAGTCGGAGCGCAGGGAGAGGTCTGGGGCTGGCGGCAGGAAGAGAGCCTGAAGGGGTTAGTGCTAGCCCGGAGGGAGTCCGGGGAAAGGGTCTGGAGCTACCGGAGAGGCAAGAGACTTTTTTCCCTTTTGTTGCCTGCTGCGCGAGGAGAGGGCATTCCCCTCCCTCCCCTCTGCCTGAGTGAGCCAGAGCCCCCGAATCAGCGGCTCCTTTAAACCCGTCCTGTCTGAGCGAAGAACGGACGCCCTCCGGCGACCTACGCGCAGAGGCGGGGCCAGGTCCAAGGCTGAGACCCGGGAGCTGTGAGAGCAGAGACAGGGAAATCTCTCTGTGCAGCCTCCGAGGCAGCGGATTAAAGCTCCACGGTCCATTTGATGTGCCCTGCGTCTGTGGAGTGCATGAATGGACAGCGAATCATCCCAAATTGAGGAAGTAGACCTTGAGGACAAGATTTAAGACTTTCCCCCTCCTTTTTTTCCCCTCTTTTTACAACGAATTATCTCAAATTAAGGAGGTGGACTTAGCAAGATTTCAGACTTTTCGCCCTTTTCCTCTTTTTACAACGAATTATCCCAAATCGAGGAGGTGGACTTGGAGAGCAAGATTTTTGATTTTTCCCCCTGCTCTCTTTTTGTGAATGTGTATGTGTAATCTTCTGTGTAAGATTCTCTCTGTATAGCTTTGCTTCCACCATATGTCCCAGGGTTCTTTCGGTCCGTGTTTTTTTTCAATAATTACTTTTTAATTTTAATAACGCTACTATATTCCATACTTTATTCTATTTTATTTTACCTGCTCTTTCTTTTTTTCCTCCCTTCCCTTCCTCCCTCCCTCCCTCCGCTCCTCCTTTCCTTCTTTCTTTTTCTTTCCTCCATCCCTCCCTCCCTCCCACCCTTCTTCTTTCCACTTTCTTTTTCTTTCCTTCCTCCCTCCCTCCCTCCCTCCTGTCTTTCTTTCTTTCTCCTTCCTTCCTCCCTCCCTCCCTCTCTTCTTCCATTCACTCTTCCTTTTGCTTTCATTCCTCCCTCCCTCCCTCCTTTCTTTCCTTTCTTTCCATCCTTCCTCCCTCCCTCCTTTCTTTCTTTCTTCCTTCCTTCCTTCCTTACTTCCCTTCTTCCTTTCTTTCAATCTCTCTTTCTTTCTTCTACTAATTATTTCTTTCTACTTTTTCTCACTGTTATTCTGAGCCGGGTGGATGAAAGGCTCTTGGTGCTGCAGCCAGGAGTTAGTGCTGTGCCTCTGAAGTGGGAGAGCCAACTTCAGGACACGGGTCCACAAGAGACCTCCCAGCTCCACATAATATCAAGCAGCGAAAATCTCCCAGGGATCTCCATCTCAACACCAGCACCCAGCTTCAGTCAACGACCAGCAAGCTACAGTGCTGGTCACCCTATGCCAAGCAACTAGCAAGGCAGGAACACAACCCCACCCATTAGCAGAGAGGATACCTAAAAACATAATAAGGCCACAGGCACCCCAAAACACACCACCAGACGTGGACCTGTCCACCAGAAAGACAAGATCGAGCTTCAACCACCAGAACACAGGCATTAGTCCCCCCCACCAGGAAGCCTACACAACCTACTGAAACAACCTTAGCCACGGGGGACAGACACCAAAAACAACGGGAACTACGAATCTGCAGCCTGCAAAAAGGAGACCCCAAACACAGTAACATAAGCAAAATGAGAAAGCAGAAAAACACACAGCAGGTGAAGGAGCAAGATAAAAACCTACCAGACCTAACAAATGAAGAGGTAATAGGCAGTCTACCTGAAAAAGAATTCAGAATAATGATAGTAAAGGTGATCCAAGATTCTATTTCCCAGATCCAAAATCTTGGAAATAGAAGAGACAATATGCAAGAAACAGTTAACAAGGACCTAGAAGAACTAAAGATGAATCAAGCATCGATTAAAAACACAATAAATGAAATGAAAAATACTCTAGATGGGATCAATAGCAGAATAACTGAGGCAGAAGAACGGATAAGTGAGGTGGAAGATAAAATAGTGGAAATAACTGATGCAGAGAAAAATAAAGAAAAAAGAATGAAAAGAACAGAGGACAGTCTCAGAGACCTCTGGGACAACATTAAACGCACCAACATTCGAATTATAGGGGTTCCAGAAGAAGAAGAGAAAAAGAAAGGGACTGAGAAAATATTTGAAGAGATTATAGTTGAAAACTTCCCTAATATGGGAAAGGAAATAGTTAATCAAGTCCAGGAGGCACAGAGAGTCCCACACAGAATAAATCCAAGAAGAAATACGCCAAGACACATATTAATCAAACTGTCAAAAATTAAACACAAAGAAATCATATTAAAAGCAGCAAGGGAAAAACAACAAATAACACACAAGGGAATCCCCATCAGGTTAACAGCTGATCTCTCAGCAGAAACTCTACAAGCCAGAAGGGATTGGCAGGACATAATTAAAGTGATGAAGGAGAGAAACCTGCAACCAAGATTACTCTACCCAGCAAGGATCTCATTCAGATTTGATGGAGAAATTAAAACCTTTACAGACAAGCAAAAGCTGAGAGAGTTCAGCACCACCAAACCAGCTTTACAACAAATGCTAAAGGAACTTCTCTAGGCAAGAAACACAACAGAAGGACTATACCTACAATAACGAACCCAAAGCCATTAAGGAAATGGGAATAGGAACATACATATCAATAATTACCTTAAATGTAAATGGACTAAATGCTCCCACCAAAAGACACAGAGTGGCTGAATGGATACAAAAACAAGACCCATATATATGCTGTCTACAAGAGACCCACTTCAGACCTAGAGACACATACAGATTGAAAGTAAGGGGATGGAAAAAGATATTCCATGCAAATGGAAATCAAAAGAAAGCTGGAGTAGCAATTCTTATATCAGACAAAATAGACTTTAAAATAAAGACTATTAGAAGAGACAAAGAAGGACACTACATAGTGGTAAAGGGATCGATCCAAGAAGAAGGTATAACAATTGTAAATATTTATGCACCCAACATAGGAGCACCTCAATACATAAGGCAAATACTAACAGCCATAAAAGGGGAAATCGACAGTAACACAATCATAGTAGGGGACTTTAACACCCCACTTTCACCAATGGACAGATCATCCAAAATGAAAATAAATAAGGAAACACAAGCTTTAAATGATACATTAAACAAGATGGACTTAATTGATATTTATAGGACATTCCACCCAAAAACAACAGAATACACATTTTTCTCAAGTGCTCATGGAACATTCTCCAGGATAAATCATATCTTGGGTCACAAATCAAACCTTGGTAAATTTAAGAAAATTGAAATTGTATCAAGTATCTTTTCCGACAATAATGCTATGAGACTAGACATCAATTACAGGAAAAGATCTGTAAAAAATACAAACACATGGAGGCTAAACAATACACTACTCAATAATGAAGTGATCACTGAAGAAATCAAAGAGGAAATTAAGAAATACTTAGAAACAAATGACAATGGAGACACGACGACCCAAAACCTATGGGACGCAGCAAAAGCAGTTCTAAGGGGGAAGTTTATAGCAATACAATCCCACCTTAAGAAACAGGAAACATTTCGAGTAAACAACCTGACCCTGCACCTAAAGCAATTAGAGAAAGAAGAACAAAAAACCCCCAAAGTTAGCAGAAGGAAAGAAATCATAAAGATCAGATCAGAAATAAATGAAAAAGAAATGAAGGAAACAATAGCAAAGATCAACCAAACTAAAAGCTGGTTCTTTGAGAAGATAAACAAAATTGACAAACCATTAGCCAGACTCATCAAGAAAAGAAGGGAGAAGACTCAAATCAGTAGAATTAGAAATGAAAAAGGAGAAGTAACAACTGACACTGCAGAAATACAAAAGATCATGAGAGATTACTATAAGCAACTCTATGCCAATAAAATGGACAACCTGGAAGAAATGGACAAATTCTTAGAAATGCACAACCTACGAAGACTGACTCAGGAAGAAATAGAAAATATGAATAGACCAATCACAAGCACTGAAATTGAAACTGTGATTAAAAATCTTCCATCAAACAAAAGCCCAGGACCAGATGGCTTCACAGGCGAATTCTATCAAACATTTAGAGAAGAGCTAACACCCATCCTTCTCAAACTCTTCCAAACAATATCAGAGGAAGGAACACTCCCAAACTCATTCTACGAGGCCACCATCACCTTGATACCAAAACCAGGCAAGGATGTCACAAAGAAAGAAAACTACAGGCCAATATCACTGATGAACATAGATGCAAAAATCCTCAACAAAATACTAGCAAACAGAATCCAACAGCACATTAAAAGGATCATACACCATGATCAAGTGGGGTTTATTCCAGGAATGCAAGGATTCTTCAATATACGCAAATCAATCAATGTGATACACCATATTAACAAGTTGAAGGAGAAAAACCATATGATCATCTCAATAGATGCAGAGAAAGCTTTCGACAAAATTCAACACCCATTTATGATAAAAACCCTGCAGAAAGTAGGCATAGAGGGAACTTTCCTCAACATAATAAAGGCCATATATGACAAACCCACAGCCAACATTGTCCTCAATGGTGAAAAACTGAAACCATTTCCACTAAGATCAGGAACAAGACAAGGCTGCCCACTCTCACCACTCTTATTCAACCTAGTTTTGGAAGTTTTAGCCACAGCAATCAGAGAAGAAAAGGAAATAAAAGGAATCCAAATTGGAAAAGAAGAAGTAAAGCTGTCACTGTTTGCAGATGACATGATACTATATATAGAGAATCCTAAAAATGCTACCGAAAAACTACTAGAGCTAATCAATGAATTTGGTAAAGTAGCAGGATACAAAATTAATGCACAGAAATCTCTGGCATTCCTGTACACTAATGATGAAAAATCTGAAAATGAAATCAAGAAAACACTCCCATTTACCATTGCAACAAAAAGAATAAAATATCTAGGAATAAACCTACCTAAGGAGACAAAAGACCTGTATGCAGAAAATTATAAGACACTGATGAAAGAAATTAAAGATGATATAAATAGATGGAGAGATATACCATGCTCCTGGATTGGAAGAATCAATATTGTGAAAATGACTCTACTACCCAAAGCAATCTACAGATTCAATGCAATCCCTATCAAACTACCACTGGCATTTTTCACAGAAGTAGAACAAAAAATTTCAAAATTTGTTTGGAAAAACAAAAGACCCCAAATAGCCAAAGCAATCTTGAGAATGAAAAACGGAGCTGGAGGAATCAGGCTGCCTGACTTCAGACTATACTACAAAGCTACAGTAATTAAGACAGTGTGGTACTGGCATAAAAGCAGAAAGATAGATCAGTGGATCAGGATAGAAAGCCCAGAGATAAACCCACGCACATATGGCCAACTTATCTTTGATAAAGGAGGCAGGAATGTACAGTGGAGAAAGGACAGCCTCTTCAATAAGTGGTGCTGGGAAAACTGGACAGGGACATGTAAAAGTATGAGATTAGATCATTTCCTAACACCATACACAAAAATAAGCTCAAAATGGATTAAAGACCTAAATGTAAGGCCAGAAACTATCAAACTCTTAGAGGAAAACATAGGTAAAACACTCTATGACATAAATCACAGCAAGATCCTTTTGGACCCACCTCCTAGAGAAATGGAATTAAAAACAAAGATAAACAAATGGGACCTAATGAAACTTCAAAGTTTGCTTTTGCACAGCAAAGGAAACCATAAACAAGACCAAAAGACAACCCTCAGAATGGGAGAAAATATTTGCAAATGAAGCAACTGATAAAGGATTAATCTCCAAAATTTATAAAGAGCTCATGCAGCTCAATAGCAAAAAAACAAACAACCCAATCCAAAAATGGGCAGAAGACTTAAATAGGCATTTCTCCAAAGAAGATATACAGACTGCCAACAAACACATGAAAGAATGCTCAACATCATTAATCATTAGAGAAATGCAAATCAAAACTACAATGAGATATCATCTCACACCAGTCAGAATGGCCATCATCAAGAAATCTAGAAACAATAAATGCTGGAGAGGGTGTGGAGAAAAGGGAACACTCTTGCACTGCTGGTGGGAATGTGAATTGGTACAGCCACTATGGAGAACAGTATGGAGGTTCCTTAAAAAACTAAAAATAGAACTACCATATGACCCAGCAATCCCACTACTAGGCATATACCCTGAGAAAACCATAATTCAAAAAGAGACATGTACCAAAATGTTCATTGCAGCTCTATTCACAATAGCCTGGAGCTGGAAACAACCTAAGTGTCCATCATCGGATGAATGGATAAAGAAGATGTGGCACATATATACAATGGAATATTACTCAGCCATAAAAAGAAACGAAACTGAGCTATTTGTAATGAGGTGGATAGACCTAGAGTCTGTCATACAGAGTGAAGTAAGTCAGAAAGAGAAAGACAAATACCGTATGCTAACACATATATATGGAATTTAAAAAAAAAAAAAATGTCATGAAGAACCTAGGGGTAAAACGGGAATAAAGACACAGACCTACTTGAGAATGGACTTGAGGATATGGGGAAGGGGAAGGGTAAGCTGTGACAAAGGGAAAGAGAGGCATGGACATATATACACTACCAAACGTAAGGTAGATAGATAGTGGGAAGCAGCCGCAGAGCACAGGGAGATCAGCTCGGTGCTTTGTGACCGCCTGGAGGGGTGGGATGGGGAGGGTGGGAGGGAGGGAGATGCATGAGGGAGGGGATGTGGGAACAGATGTATATGTATGACTGATTTACTTTGTTATAAAGCAGAAACTAAAAAAAAAAAAAAAAAAAATAAGAACAACTGACTCATTTGTAATATTAACCCATTTCTCCTAAAAACATGAGATGTCTCTTGAAAAATTAAAATCTTCTTTTACACCCTTAAAAAAAAAAAAAAAAAAAAAACAAAACCTATGGGATGCAGCAAGAGCAGTTCTAAGAGGGAAGTTTATAGCTATATAAGCCTACCTCATGAAACAAGAAAAATCTCAAATAAACAATCTAACCTTAAACCTAAAGGAACTAGAGAAATAAGAACAAACAAAACCGAACATTAGCAGAAGGAAAGACATCGTAAAGATCAGAGCAGAAATAAATGAAATAGAAACAAAGAAAACAGCAGCAAAGATCAATCAAACTAAAAGCTGGTTTTTGAGAAGATAAACAATATTGATAAACCATTAGCCAGACTCAAGAAAAAGGAGAGGACTGAAATCAATAAAATTAGAAATGAAAAAGGAGAAGTTACAACAGACACCACAGAAATACAAAGCATCCTAATAGACTACTACAAGCAACTCTAGGCCAAAAAAAAAATGGACAACCTGCAAGAAATAGACAAATTCTTAGAAAGGTATAACATTCCAAGACTGAACCAGGAAGAAACAGAAAATATGAACAGAACAATCACAAGTAATGAAATTGAAACTGTGATTGAAAATCTTCCAACAACAAAAGTTCAGGACCAGATGGCTTCATAGGTGAATTCTATCAAACATTTAGAGAAGAGGTAACACTCATTGTTCTGAAACGCTTCCAAAAATTTGCAGAGGAAGGAACACTCCCAAACTCATTCTATGAGGCTACCATAACCCTGATACAAAAACCAGACAAAGATACTACAAGAAAAGAAAATTAGAGACCCTTATCACTGATGAACATAGATGCAAACATCCTCAACAAAATACTAGCAAATGAATTCAACAACACATTAAAAGTATCATACACCACGATCAAGTGGGATTTATCCCAGGGATGCAAGGATTCTTCAACATATGCAAATCAATCAATGTGATACACCATATTAACAAATTGAAGAATAAAAACCACATGATCATCTCAATAGATGCAGAAAAAGCTTTTGACACAATTAAACACCCAGTTATAAAAAAAAAAAAAAAAGCTCTCCAGAAAGTGGACATAGAAGGAACCTACCTCAACATAATAAAGGCCATATATGACAAACCCACAGCAAACATCATTCTCAATGATGAAAAACTGAAAACATTTCCTTTAAGATTAGGAACAAGACAAGGATGTGCACACTCACAACTGTTATTCAACATAGTTTTGGAAGTCCTAGCCCTGGCAATCAGAAAAGAAAAAGAAATGAAAGGAATATAAATTTGAAAAGAAGAAGTAAAACTGTCACTGTTTGCAGATGACATGATACTATACATAGAGAATCCTAAAAATGCCACCAGAAAACTACTAGAGCTAATCAATGAATTTGGTAAAGTTGCAGGATACAAAATTAATGCACAGAAATCTCTTGCATTCCTATACACCAATGATGAAAAATCTGAAGGAGAAATTAAGGAAACACTCCCATTTACCACTGCAACAAAAAGAATAAAATACCTAGGAATAAACCTGCCTAGGGAGACAAAAGACCTGTTTGCAGAAAAATATGGCACTGATGAAAGAAACTAAAGATGATACCAACAGATGGAGAGATATACCATGCTCTTGGATTGGAAGAATCAATATTGTGAAAACGACTATACTTCCCAAAGCAATCTACAGATTCAATTCAATCCCTACCAAATTACCAATGGCATTTTTTACAGAACTAGAACAAGAAGTCTTAAAATTTGTATGGAGACACAAAAGACACTGAATAAACAAAGCATTCTTGGGGGAAAAAAAATAGAGCTGGAGGAATCAGACTCCCTGACTTCAGACAATACTACAAAGCTACAGTAATCAAGACAATATGGTACTGGCACAAAAACAGAAATATGGATCAATAGAACAAGGTAGAAAGCCCAGATATACACCCACGCACCTATGGTCAACTAATCTATGACAAAGGAGGCAAGGATATACAATGGAGAAAAGACACTCTCTTCAATAAGTGGTGCTGGGAAAACTGGACTGCTACATGTAAAAGAATGAAATTAGAACACTCCCTAACACCATACCCACACACACAAAAAAAACTCAAAATGGATTACAGACTTAATGTAAGAACAGACACTATAAAAATCTTGGAGGAAAACATAGGAAGAACACTCTTTGACATAAATCACAGCAAGATCTTTTTGATCCACCTTCTAGAGTAATGGAAATAAAAACAAAAATAAACAAATGGGACCTAATGAAACTTCAAAGCTTTTGCACAACAAAGGAAACCATAAGGAAGATGAAAAGCCAATCCTCAGAACGGGAGAAAATATTTGCAAACGAATCAACAGACAAAGGATTAATCTCCAAAATTTATAAACATGCAGCTCAATATTAAAGAAACAAACAACCCAATCCAGAAATGGGCAGAAGACCTAAATAGACATTTCTTCAAAGAAGACTTACAGATTGTCAAGAAGCACATGAAAAGCTGCTCAGCATCATTAATTATTAGAGAAATGCAAATCAAAACTACAATGAGGTATCACCTCACACCAGTTAGCATGGGCATCATCAGAAAATCTACAAACAACAAATTCTGGAGAGGGTGTGGAGAAAAGGTAACACTCTTGCACTGTTGGTGGGAATGTAAATTGATAGAGCCACTATGGAGAACAGTATGGAGGTTCCTTAAAAACTCAGAATAGAGCTACCATACAACCCAGCAGTCCCACTACTGGGCATATACCCAGAGGAAGCCATAATTCAAAAAGACGCATGCACCCCAATATTCATTGCAGCACTATTTGCAATAGCCAGGTCATGGAAGCAACCTAAATGTGTATCAACAGATTAATGGATAAAGAAGATGTGGTACATTTATACAACTGAATATTACTCAACCATAAAAAGGAATTAAATTGGGTCATTTGTTGAGGCGTGGATCGATCTAGAGACTGTCATACAGAGTGAAGTAAGCCAGAAAGAGAAAAACAAATATCGTATATTAATGCATGTATGTGGAACCTAGAAAAATGATACAGATGAACCAGTTTGCAGGGCAGAAGTTGGGACACAGATGTAGAGAACAAACGTATGGACACCAAGGGGGGAAAACCGTGGTGGGGTGGGGATGATGGTGTGAAGAATTGGGTGATTGGGATTGACATGTGTACAGTGATGTGTATAAAATTGATGACTAATAAGAACCTGCTATATAAAAAAGTAAAGAAAATGAAACTCCAAAATTAAAAAGAGAAACAAAAGAACAACTAATACTAAACTTTCTTTGGGTTATTTGTATGGAAATATGTTAATAAAAACAAACAAACAAAACAAACAAAAACCTACAATGAGGTATCACCCCACACTGGTCAGAATGACCATCATCAAAACATCTACAAACAATAAATGCTGGAGAGGGTGTGGAGGAAAGTGAACCCTGTTGCACTGTTGGTGGGAATGTAAATTGATACAGCCACTATGGAGAACAGTATGGAGGTTCATTAAAAACTAAAACTAGAACTACTGTATAACCCAGCAATCCTACTCCTGAGCATGTATTCATAGAAAACCATAATTACAAAATTTACCTACACCCCAGTGTTCATTGTAGCACTATTTACAATAGCCAGGACATGGAAGCAACCTAAATGTCCATCAACAGAGGAATGGATAAAGAAGATGTGTTCATGTGTACAATGGAATACTACTCAGCCATAAAAAGGAGCAAAACTGTGCCATTTTCAGAGACGTGGATGGGCCTAGAGACTGTCATACAGAGTTAAGTAAGTCAGAAAGGGAAAAACAAATATCGTATATTACCTCATATATGTGGAATCTACAAAAATGGTACAGATGAACCTATTTGCAAAGCTGAAATAGAGACACAACCATAGAGGGCAAACATGGACACCAAGGCAGGAAAGGAGGGTGGGATGGCTTGGGAGATTGGGATTGATATATATACGTTACTATGTATAAAATAGATAACTAATGAGAACTTACTGTATAGCACAGGGAACTCTGCTCAATGCTCTGGTGACCTAAATGGGAAGGAAATCCAAGAAAGAGGGGATATATGTATATATATATATATAGCTGATTCACTTTACTGTACAGTGGAAATTAACACAACATTGTAAAGTAACTATACCCCAATAAAAATTAAACAAAAAAACTTCAATTATCAATGTTGCAAAGGCAACCTTGATACTAGAGAATCCAGTTGGAGACTGAGGGATTCTCTATGAGCCAGTTCACTAGGGAAAATGAAGACTTGTGAAGAATGGAAGGAAGATATCAGAGAGAAATAGAGGAGGGGAAAAATACCCATAACAAGAATAGATAATTATTTTTTTTAATTGATTTAACACTGGTTTTTATTTCTGAATGGTAGAAATTGATATAGGAAAGACAGAGAAAATACTCAACTGTATTAAAAGTAAAAGTTATGGGTGTATTCTCATAAAGTTAATCTCTTATATCTCAGAGCCACTCTCTGATGTCATCGTGGCTGTTAGCTTGTTTGATGATGAATCACAGGGTTTCTGTCCATGAGGCACTCACAGGCATAAGTAGAAACAAGATATATAAATAAACAAATTCCACTAAAATAAAAGTATGTCATGTTCACAGGGAGCACTTGATTATGTATATGGACCTAGTCTTCAGAGATGCAGGTCTCCACATGGACTGAACTACATGTTTTCTTCTGTCTTTATACATTTTCACATGCCAGAAACATGCCCCCATTCTTGCTGAATACAGATTTATAACCACAGTTTTATTTAAATTTCCAATTTTATATTCATTAAAATATAGGAGGCTTGAAACAGCAAAAATCTGCATCTTGCAGATGTGATATGTGATATTGCCCTTTCCTAGATGTTGGCCATTCAAACAGGTGTGTATACCTTTTTCAAAGATAAGATATCAGAGGGGGAGAACCCTAGTATTGAGACCGTGGGTAATTCTAAAAAATGGCAGATTACTAATCACTTGGCAATATTATTATGGTTATTAGTTTTATGATATCAGTTATTTTTGCCTTCCCCTGCTAGAGTACAGGATGGTATCTTTTTCTGTTATATTTACTAATATCTGCCAAATGGCTAGAACAATGCTTGGATTTGCAGGTACTCAGTGAAAAACAAAATGTGTCGTTGAATAAATAAATGCATTGAGGGTAGAACCATGGCAAACATTAGAGAAGGGTATGTTTATATGTGCATACACACACATCCCCCCTAACCAAGGGGAAAGTACGATTGCTTTTCATTTTTCAAATGAAAAAAGTGTGAAAGAAAAATGTTGCCTGCCATATCAGTAAACAAAGGGTGTTTCAACACTCAAGCCACTGCAGCCACCCCCAGTGGTGCACCCTGAGGGGACTCAGGATGGGAAAGAACAGGATACTGACCCTAGATAGCTAAAGTGCATATCAAAAGAATGATTTCAATCAGCCCAGACTCTTGCATCTTCCCACACATAACGTACTACATTCCTTAACTTTAGATGTCTGGTTTTCTTTCACAGTAATCTTTTGAAGTCCAGACTATCTGGTCTTTATTGCAAAAAATTCCTATATATCCTGGTTCCTCCCTTACCTCTTTGGAGCAGTCCCTCTGAGTTCTCTAAGAGGTTGCATCCTGGGCTTAAGTCCTCAGTTTTGTCCACCAAATAAAAACACAATTCTCAGCTTTTAAGTTGTGCATTTTTCTTTCGGTCAAGAAAGGTAAAATTGGTTGATGGGATTTGGAGACTAAAGAAAAATTTAACCTTTTTTTTGTATTACTTAAGACAATGTAATTAACCTGTCTTTGGAATTCCTATTAAATTTTAGTAAGATTACTTTGTTGTGGGGGTGTAATTTATTTATTTTTAATTAAAATATAATTAACATACAATATCATCTTAGTTTCAGGTCTACATCATAGTGATTCTATATTTATATACATTTTGAAATGGTCTCCACAATATCTAGTGACCATCTATTGCCATACAGAGTAATTACAATGTATTGACTCTTTCCTATGACTTAGTTATTTTATAACTGGAAGTTGTACCTCTTAATCCATTTCACCTATTTTGCACAATCTCCCAATCTCCTCTTCTCTCTGGCCTATACCAGTTTGTTCTCTGTACCTGTAAGTCTGTTTCTGTTTTGTTTGTTTTTTGGTTTTGGGTTTTTTTTTTAAGATTCCACATGTAAATGAGATTGTTTAGTATCTGTCTTTGATTTATTTCACTTAGCATAATGCCCGCAAGTTCTATCCATGTTGTTGCAAATGGGAAGATCACGTTCTCTTTTATGACTGAATATATTCCACTGTATATGTATGTATATATGAATGTGTGTATATATATATATATATAAAAAATATATAGATATAATATATATATTTTATATATATATATATATATATATGTATGACATTTTCTTTATCCGTTCATCCATCAATGAACACTTAGTTTGTTTGCATACCTTGGCTATTGTAAATAATGCTGCAGTGACCATAGGGGTGCAGATATTTTTTCTACACATGCAGTTTTCATTTTCTTCAGATGAATACCCAGAAAGGAAATTGATGGATTCAATGGTAGTTCTATTTTTTTTTAATTTCCTGAGGAAACTTCATACTCTTTTCCATAGTGACTGCACCAATTTACATTCCCACCAACAATACAAGAGTATTCTCTTTTCTTCACATAGTCACCGACACATGCTGTTTTTTTGTCTTTTTGATAATCACCATTCTGAGAGTTATGAGGTGATGGCTCATAGTGATTTCGATTTGCATTTCCCTGATAATTACTTCTACCCTTTGCCTATCCCCATTCTCTAATCCCTGCCAATCTTATCCTTGTACACTTCATGATCATAGCATTACAAATTAACAATGAAGAAGGTATATTTTATTTTATTCATTTGCTGACAGAAAAATTTACACTCTTTAGAATTCCAGACTTTTCCTAATTTAATTCCAACTTTATATTAAAATACATCAATTTTAACCTCCAAAAAAATTCCAAAAAGAGAATACATATTTCCCTATATATATCTTATACATTTTGGTCTTTATCTCTTGGTATCACACTATCATCTATTCCAGATCTATTTTCATTACATTTGAGTAAGGAGTTGTTCTACATGCCTATTTTAAGGATGCTCACTTAGACTTTGTCATACAAAAAAATATAATGCAAAGTCCCAGTTCTCAAATGTTGACTTTTTTTTTTTTTTTTTTTTTTTTTTTCCGGTACGCGGGCTTCTCACTGCTGTGGCCTCTCCCGTTGCGGAGCACAGGCTCCGGATGCGCAGGCTCCAGATGCGCAGGCTCAGCGGCCATGGCTCACGGGCCCAGCCGCTCCGCGGCATATGGGATCCTCCCGGACCGGGGCACGAACCCGTATCCCCTGCATTGGCAGGCGGACTCTCAACCACTGCGCCACCAGGGAGGCCCTCAAATGTTGACTTTTTGTTGTTGGTCTGTTTTGGGCTTAGAAAAGAACACAAAAAATATTCTTTCTTTATAATATTAAGATATAAATGAGCCCTAACAGAATGCTAGACAATTCATCAGTCACAGGGCCTTTCTTAGTGCAATTTAAGAGGTGACAAATATCTACAACCAACAGGAATTAAAATAAATATTTTATGTATATGAATTTTGCATTTACTGGTAGTCTCTCAACAGAACTAGACTGGACAAATCATATTTCAGAAGACTTGGATGGATTTCTCTGTTTTCCACTGGCAGCAGGAAAAGCAGGAAAAAAACAAATCCAAAATGTCAGGATTTCTTCTTGCCTAAATTTACCTACAAAATTTAGCAAGCAGTTCTGGTAAATAACTAAATGAAACAGATAAACTCAATCAGTCTTTGGAACAATGATGAAAATAACTACCATCTATTGAGCACATATGTGCCCAGTACATTTTTTTTATTTACCTTCTAATTATTTATATATTTATTTTATTATTTTTAAACATCTTTATTGTAGTATAATTGCTTTAAAATGGTGTGTTATTTTTTTTATTATTAGATTCTCCTTTATAACAAAGTGAATCAGTCATACATATACATCTGTTCCCACATCCCTTCCCTCTTGCGTCTCCCTCCCTCCCACCCTCCCTATTCCACCCCTCCAGGTGGTCACAAAGCACCGAGCTGATCTCCCTGTGCTATGCGGCTGCTTCCCACTATCTATCTACCTTACGTTTGGTACTGTATATATGTCCATGCCACTCTCTCACTTTGTCCCATCTTAACCTTCCCCCTCCCCATATCCTCAAGTCCATTCTCTAGTAGGTCTGTGTCTTTATTCCCATCTTGCCCCTAGGTTCTTCATGACCTTTTTTTTTTCTTAGATTCCATATATATGTGTTAGCATACAGTATTTGATTTTCTCTTTCTGACTTACTTCACTCTGTATGACAGACTCTAGGTCCATCCACCTCAGTACAAATAACTGAATTTTGTTTCTTTTTATGGCTGGGTAATATTCCATTGTATATATGTGCCTCATCTTGTTTATCCATTCATCTGTTGATGGACATGTAGGTTGCTTCCATGTCCTGGCTATTGTAAATAGAACTGCAATTGTGTTACATGACTCTTTTTGAATTATGGTTTTCTCAGGGTATATGCCCAGTAGTGGGATTGCTGAGCCCTATAGTAGTTCTATTTTTAGTTTTTTAAAAAACCTCCATACTGTTCTCCATAGTGACTGTATCAATTTACATTCCCACCAACATTGCAAGAGGTTTCTTTTTTCTCCACACCCTCTCCAGCATTTATTGTTTGTAGATTTTTTGATGATGGTCATTCTGACAGGTGAGAGATGATATCTCATTGTAGTTTTGAGTTGCATTTCTCTAATGATTAATGATGTTGAGCATTCTTTCCTGTGTTTGTTGGCAGTCTGTATATCTTCTTTGGAGAAATGTCTGTTTAGATCTACTGCCCATTTTTGGATTGGGTTATTTATTTATTTTTTTTTATATTGAGCTGCATGAGGTGCTTATAAATTTTGGAGACTAATCCTTTGTCAGTTGCTTCATTTGCAAATATTTTCTCCCATTCTGAGGTATGTCTTTTGGTCTTGTTTATGATTTTCATTGCTGTGCAAAAGCTTTCAAATTTTATTAGGTCCCATTTGTTTATTTTTGTTTTTATTTCCATTTCTTTAGGAGGTGGGTCAAAAAGGATCTTGCTGTGATTTCTGTCATGGATTGTTCTGCCTGTATTTCCCTCTAAGTGTTTAATAGTGTCTGGCCTTACATTTAGGTCTTTAATCTATTTTGAGTTTATTTTTGTGTATGGTGTTAGGGAGTGTTCTAATTTCATTCTTTTACATGTAGCTGTCCAGTTTTCCCAGCACCACTTATTGAAGAAGCTGTCTTCTCTCCACTGTATATTCTTGCCTCATTTATCAAAGATAAGGTGACCATATGTGCATGCGTTTATCTCTTGGCTTTCTGTACTGTTCCATTTATATATATTTCTGTTTCTGTGCCACCTACCACACTGTCTTGATTACTGTAGCTTTGGAGTATAGTCTGAATTCAGGTAGCCTGATTCCTCTAGCTCCATTTTGCTTTCTCAAGATTGCTTTGTCTATTCGGGGTCTTTTGTGTTTCCATAGAAATTGTGAGATTTTTTGTTCTAGCTCTGTGAAAAATGCCATGGGTAATTTCATAGAGATTGCATTGAATCTGTAGATTGCTTTGGACAGTATAGTCATTTTCACAATGTTGATTCTTCCAATCCAAGAACATGGTATATGTCTCCATCTATTTGTATCATCTTTAATTTCTTTCTTCAGTGTCTTATAATTTTCTGCATACAGGTCTTTTGTCTCCTTAGGTAGGTTTATTCCTAGATATTTTATTCATTTTGTTGCAATGGTAAATGGGATTGTTTTCTTAATTTCACTTTCAGCTTTTTTCATCTTTAGTGTATAGGAATGCAACATATTTCTTTTCATTAATTTTGTATCCTGCTAGTTTACCAAATTCATCGATTAGTTCTAGTAGTTTTCTCATAGCACCTTTAGGATTCTACATTTTTAATTGATCTCATTTAATCATTGTAACATCCTTCTGAGGTAGGTTCTATTTTCATCTGTACTTTAAAAATGAGGAAGTTCAAGATTAAATAGTAAGAAACATTGTGTAATTATTGTGTGACAGGTACAACAAGCATGATCTCATCTAAACCTAGTAAGAGCTCCATGATGTGGGTTCCACCTGTACTCCCATTTGTCAATGAAAACACACACACACACACACACACACGAACTTGCCCAAGGTAACTTACCTAGTAGTAGAAGAAGACTCAAATTCAGTTTTTTCCCACTCTAGAAACTCAATTATTAACCACTTGTAATGCCTTTCACTGAATTTTTACTAATATGCTCCAAACAGAGTTAGGTGTCAAATAGAACTGACATTGTATCCTGTCTCTGACATAGAGCAGCTGTCATTTTAACTTTTGTGAAACTCAGTTTCTTCTGTAAAATTAAATGTCTATCTCATAGGGTTGCTTGATGTTTAAATGGCATTGATATATAAAACATTTAGCACAGGGCTTGGTACTTAGTAAATACTCTATAAATGATAGCTGCTATTATTTTTAAGTATTAGACCCACTATTTTCTTAATAAATGTAAGGTAAATAGTAGAAGATGCTTAATGCTAGTGCAAAAAGTTAATAACCATATTATAAAAGGAAATAAAATTTTAGAAATATAATAAATCATAAATCTTACATCTACATAGTGCTGAAGAATGTACACTGTAGAGAATAGATGAGTATCAGATGTTGTATTTTTCTACTTGAAACTAATTAGTTTCTCTTGCATTAGTTAAAGCTCTTCCTCTACCACATGGGAACAACAGAGGTTATGAGTGATTAGTCATTTTTCTGCTTTGAATAATGATTGAGCTGGGACTCTTCCAATCAAGTCTCTTAATACATACCCACAATCATCCTTACATCATTTACAGTATACCAGAATAGACGTCAGGCTACTGGTCTTATATATACTTGAATTTGAAGTACAAAATTACTTTACATAGTTCTGTATTAGTATTGCATTATGAAAATTTAACATGTATGCAAATGACAGTTATCAAGAAGCAGACTGTGTAGCATAAATACAATTTTATGTATGTACATCCTAAAAATCATATTCACTGTTATTTAAAATAAATCTGGCACTATGTACCATAAAGGAAACAGAAAAATATAAGCATTCAAAAATAGAAGAGGTCTTTGAAAAGTATCATGGTTATAAGAAGTTCATTTTCTTCCATTTTTCTAAGTCAATGAAATTGAGAGGAAATAGTTGAGTCTGGAGAAAAATGCTTATTAAATAGCATAAATATATTTAATTAAAACTATTTTCTTTGAACAGATATTATGTGTAGCAAATAAAAATCAATTAAGTAGATATTCCTATTTTTTAAATATGCTTAACTATAGTTTTTGTACACACTAGTGAGAATGAAAAATGGTACTACCACTTTGAAAGACAGTTTGGCAATTTCTTACAAAATGTACTCTTACTATATGATACAACAATTCTGCTTCTTGTTATTTACCCCAAGTTGTGTAAGTTACACAAAAACCTACATACATGTGTTGACAGCAGCTTTATTCACAATTGTCAAAACTTGGAAACAACTAAGATGTCCTTCAGTAGGTGAATGCATAAATAAACTGTAGAAAATCCATACAAGGGAATATTATTCAAAGCTAAAAAGAAATTAACTGTCAAGACATAAAAGAAACTTAAATGCCTATTGCTAAGTGAAAGTAGCCAATCTGAAAAGACTTCATACTGTATGACTTGAACTATATGACATCACAGAAAAGGCAAAACTAGGGAGAAAAAGTTCAGTGATTGGGGGGAACAGGTGCAATTAAGGGGGAGAGATGCATAGGTGGACCACAGAGGCTTTTTAGGGCAGTGAAAATACTGTTTGATAATGATGGATATATGTTATTATACTTCTGTTCAAACCTACAGAATGTGCAACACCAAGAGTGAAACACAATGTAAACTATGGACTTGGATGATTATGACGTGTCAATGTAGGTTCATCTTTGGTTCAAAAGAAAAAAATGACCATTCTGGTAAAAAATGATGATGGGTGAGGCTATGCATGTATGAAGACAGGGAGTATACGAGAAGTCTGTGTACATTTCTCTCAATTTTAATCCTTAAAAACTCTCTATTCTTGGAAATACACATGTTAAGCAAGTTTTGAAATGGTACTAAGTAGGATTTGTATGTCATAATTTTGTATCATTTTGACTTTTTCCAGCTAAATGAGCTAGGTGACAAAGTTTGAGAGATACTTGCAGATAAGAAAATCAGCAATAAAAACAATTACAACAGCAATTGACATGCTTTCGAATCCTGAATGAGGAAGAAAGGAAAGCTAGAATATAGCTAATAGATTGGTAGGAAACAGGTTGGTGAAAAAAAAGGATGTCTCTGTGTTTAAAAAGTAGATATATTGAATAGGGGAGATTGAGAACTAGAAAAGCATGAGATCAGATAATGGAATTTTGTAGTATAAATATTAATTGGTTATTTCTGGATTATGACAAAGTTTTAGGTTGTTGCCAAGAGGTATATGAGGATGTATGTGGCATGAAGTTTAGATCCATTGATGTTGAGGAAGAGAAACAATTATAAAACGTGGATTAAATATCAATTAATGAAGACACTTATCTCCTAAGATAATGGGGGTACTTAAAGACATACATAAGGCCAGTGACTTAATCTTCAGTGAGTAAGAGTGATGACAAAGAGCGAAAGACAGTATTATGACCAGATGATTTGAATTCAACAGTTTCTCTCAAGAATCAATGATTAATAGTTTGAAATAGTAACTATCATAAGAACAACATCTGCATTCCTGTTCTTGATAGCCTCATCCCTGACATCAATGTGTGATTGCTAGAAGGTCATCAACATGAAGTTGAATGGACCACAGGAGAGGGCACTGATTTCGCAGAGACTAGGGTTTGTATAAGAAAAGGAAAGAATGGACAGAAAGAATATCCATTGTAGTTGATTTATAGTGAAACCAGCTAACAGATCAAAAAAGCATAAATCTGGCAGAGAGGACAGAAGTGGAAGCATAAGTTAGAGGCATAATAGGTATTATTTCCAAGAGAATTGATTGTTAAACTGATTTAACATCTCAAGGTAGTGAAAGGTGACAGAGATAAGAAGTGTTGGAATTAACTGATATATAGGTATCTATTGGAACTTTGTGCAAAAGTCCATCCAAGATAGTTACAACACAACCAGAAGCATTTGGTGCCGTTTGAGAGTAATGTTTTATTTTTGTTAAACAGTTGCTCACACTTCTACATAAAAGTTTCGCTGGAAAAATAGATGGTATATCTCCTATTAGCTCTTCTTCCAAGGAGAAAGATGTTTATTTAAAAGAGAAAAAGTGATCAGACAACAGTGATGAATTCTTTTAAATATATATATTATATAAATATTATATATATATAATATTTATATAATATATATATATATAATTTGTAAGATATCCTTTAAAAAACTCTATTTTTCAGGAAGAAGCATATGTTTCTTATTTTCATACTACTATATCTGGTTTAAAACACTTACTTCTCTACTATTCCTGTAAATCACCCAGAAGCAGCTTATATTTTTGTGATTCTAAGCCACATATGTCTCATTATTGAATTATACCCTTTTCTGACTTTTTCTGATAAGGCTAAATTGAACTGATGTGAGAGAAACATACTTCTTTCTGGAAATGTTCATTTTTCATAGGCAGCATTCCAGTATCATGCACCAAACAAACGTAGAAACAAATTCTGAATTCTACACAGGCAGTTTTGGGAAAAACAATCACAGTTTCACAGTATTGTTCATAAGCAGAACAATAATATTAACGGTTGTAAAGGATGGATATTGTTCTACCTCCTCCAATGCTGTTTAATTAGTTCTCACAGTCATCCTTTTATTAGACCACAGAAGGTTAGACTCGGAGAGGCATGTGCTTTTCTGTCAGGCAGTCTTGACTCTTCAGGACTCTGTGGTTGATTGGCATTTACTGGTGATATAAGGCTACCTGACCACAGAGCCTGGACTATTAATTATTGCACTGTACTGCCCCTCATAGTACCAAGTCATATGGCTGGAATGAGGAATAAATAAAATATTTATCTCTCTTATCCTCTCCCTTCATTTTACTGTATAGGACAATAACATTATTTTTCCAGAATTTTATAACTCTCAGCTGGTAGAACCAAGATTAAAAAACAAACAGAAACAAAAGCCATACCACAGCTTCACACCCAGTGCACTTTCCAATATAATGTAGTTTTCTCATCTTTGAGAACATGTTTAAAGTAAAATTGTTTTACTTAAGTAAATAAAATGAAACTTGGTGAGGGCTATAATCATTCAGTTTTTAGTCCTGCAAAAGTTTAGTAGTGGAAGAAATTAGCAATCGTGAGAATGGTATTGTGCTTACTCTATAGTTTCATAGTAATTATATGTATATTGGAAATATTGGTTAATTTATTTTTCCCTCCCTTATAATTGCATATATTTAAAAATAATATCCAAGAATCAGAGAGCTGTTCTTTTTGTTGTTAAGATTTAAAGATCATCAGTTGAAATGATTACTCATTAATTTATTCATATTCTAATTTACTTAAAACAAAAAATACAAAGTATTTTTATTTTTAATAAAGGTTGGATATATTTATGATTTGCTATACATAGAGTGAAATGATTACTAGTCAAGCTAATTAACATATCAGATCCTCACAAGGTTATTTTGTGTGTGTGATGAGAGCACAAGAAATCTACTCTGTCAGCAAATTTCTGACAGCCGAAACTGACAACACTGTAAAGCAATTATACTCCAATAAAGATGTTTAAAAAAAAATCTATAGTCATCATGCTGTACATTAGATCTCTAGACTTCTTCATCCTGTATCACTGCAACTTTATGCCCTTTGACCAACATTTCCCATTTTTCCCACCTTCCCTCCCCTGTTTTACTCTCTGCTTCTATATCTTCAAGGAGATTTTGCCTTTGGCAACAACATGAATGAACCTAGAGGACATTAGGCTGAGTGAAAATAAGCCAGACACAAAAACAAGTGAGATCATGCACTTTTTTTTCTACGTTGAATCTACAAAATTGTGTTTTTTTTAATCCAAAACTAAATTGAGTGCCAGAATAAGCTAGACACTGATTTCAAAAATATATAGCAAAGAAAATGCCCGTTATAAATACAGTTTTTCTATCTTTGTATGGGTGCTTAGAATCTAAATATTTTATTTATTTTCCTGCTCCTTAGAATAATAAGAAATTGACATATTGCTAAGACTATCTCATGGGAAAATGCCTCTTCCTTTAAATTCCTATAACCAGTATCCATTGGCCTCTTAGCTACAGTTTCTCTAGATTCCAACTTGTCTTTCCTCTACTATAAGGATAACCTAAATTTATGTTGTAATAAATATCCTTTAGTAAGGGATTAAGAGTCTAGTGGAGATTCCTGCACCAGAATACAATGAACTACTTTAATATCTTGAATTCTAAAGAGATCTTGATTGAATATAATCAGAGGAATTTAAAGCTCTATTATCATGTGGTGGCAATCTTTTGAGTGCCCACTAGTTTCCAAGCATATGTTCTTGAAGATGAAATATTTATCTTTTTAAGAGTTAATTATCTGAATGGTTCTGCTTTGCTTTATCCCCAATTAGATGCAGCCTTTCTTCTCCATAGGGAGGATAAAAATACCACGCAGTTTTATTTACCTTAGAGATAACAAAGAACAAAGTATATGTCTTTTTAAATTTTGAATTGATAGGTTCATTTTCAACTGTATGATTGTCAAATTTGTGTCTTCTAAAGAAATTTATGCTATAAAGCTATATGATTTTTCACATATTATTTGTGGAATGCTGCTTGCAAATGCCCACCCTAACTAATTTTGTGAAGTTGATCTGAAAACTTCATTTGCCTTGACACTGTTTCAAGATTCATTAATAATGAGCTCTTATGAATATATGGAGATGATACATCACAGCCTGTAGCATCTCTGCACTGTTTGTGGATAGGCAATGAATATCTATTAATTTGTTCTTAGTCTCCAACCTGGTCTCTTAGCATTGAACATTAACTAGTTATTTATTTATTTTGACATTGAAAATAGAAATATCACTTTTATTGACAAGATAGGGCCACAAAGGGCAGCTCCACAGAACACAAATAAGACAATCTTAAGACAAGAGTGTAAAACTGTAGGAGACAGGTTAATACTCTTCACCCTCATCCTCTCCCACCTCCGCTCCAACCTCCTTGTAAACCTTCTCAAGGACAGCCATGTCCTCACAGGCTTCAAAAAACTTT
The DNA here is from genome assembly GCF_949752795.1 of Hyperoodon ampullatus. NCBI lineage: Eukaryota > Metazoa > Chordata > Mammalia > Artiodactyla > Ziphiidae > Hyperoodon > Hyperoodon ampullatus. The sequence continues at coordinate 75,926,195 of NC_136914.1, read as the reverse complement.
CCTTACTCCATGACCTCACCCACATACCACTGAACAAAGGCACGCTTGGCATACATTAGTTTAAACTTGTGGTTCAGGCAAGCCCAGGCCTCAGCGATGGCTGTGGTGCTACTCAGCATGCACAGAGCAAGCTGTACTTTGGCCAGGTTTCCACCAGGTACCACAGTGGGAGGCTGGTAATTATTGCCAACTTTGAAGCCTGTCTAGTCCACAAACTGGATGGTACGCTTGGTCTTGATGGTAGCAATGGCAGCATTGACATCTTTGGGAACCACATCACCACGGTACAACAGGCAGTAAGCCATGTATTTACCATGGTGAGGGTCGTATTTCATCATCTGGTTGGCTGGCTCAAAGCAATCACTGGTGATTTCTGCTACAGTAAGCTGTTCATGGTAGGCTTTCCCAGCAGAGATGACAGGGGCATATGTAGCTACAGGGAAGTGGATGTGGGGATAGGGCACCAAGCTTGTCTGGAATTCTGTCAGATCAATTTTCGGGGCTCCATCTAATCTCAGGGAAGCAGTGATGGAGGACACTATTTGGCTCATGAGGTGATTAAGATTAGTGTAGGTTGGGTACTCAATATTGAGGTTTCTACAACAGAAGTAATAGATGGCCTCATTGTCTACCATGAAGGCACAGTGAGTGCTCCAGGGTGGTGTGTGTGGTGAGGACGGAGTTGTAGGGCTCAGTTACAGCTGAGGAAACCTGGGGGTGCTGGGCAAATGGAGAACTCCAGCTTGGACTTCTTGCCATAATCAACAGTGAGACGTTCCATCAGCAGGGATGTAAACCTAGAGCCAGTTTCCCCACCAAAGCTGTGGAAACTAAGAAACTCTGAAGACCTGTACAGTATTTCCAAATCTGGTCCAAGACAAGGTCAATGATCTCCTTGCCAATGGAGTAGTGACTGCGGGCATAGTTATTGGCAGCATCTTCCTTGCCTGTGAGGAGCTGCTCAGGGTGGAAGAGCTGGCAGTAGGTGTTAGTGCAAACTGCATCAATGACCGTGGGTTCCAGGTCTACAAACACTGTTGTGGGCACATGCCTGCCAGTGCCTGTCTTGCTGAAGAAGGTGTTGAAGGAGTTATCCCTTCCCCCAATAGTCTTGTCACTTGACATCTGGCCATTGGGCTGGATGCCATGTTCCAGGCAGTAGAACTCTCAGAAGGCATTGCTGATGGGGACACCAGCCTGCTCCCAGAAGGCACTGCTGATAAGGACATCAGCCTGGCCAACATGAATGGAGATGCACTCACACATGTCTGAGACTTGTAGGGTTCTGTGGCACTGGAAGTGGTGAGGGGGCAGCCACAAAGATCTCCCACTAACATTAAGAAGTAGTCAAACATTAACTATTTAAAAAGCAGTTCATTAGATATATTAATTTTTATTTTAAAAGTATACATGTGCATTCATACACATATTATATATAGGAAGATAATATGCAACAAAATAGCAATAATACTTTTCACTGCATAAGAAAATTAGAAAAAAATTATCCTTATTTCTATATTTTTAAATTTTTTTTCACCGAAGTTTACAAGAAACAATACCAATACAGTTATAGCAACAATACAATTTGTTTTTACCAGTGATTTTTAACTGACCGGTACTCATAAACACATTTAGAGAGCTAATATTATGACGGTTTTGTACAAAAGAATCCACCCTCATCTTGATTGCCTTACATGAATAAATGATTAGATTGAATCCATATATTACAACCATAAATCTTGTACATTCCCCACTATGATTTTAAAAGAAAAAGAAAAAACAAAGTGTTGACCTTTTTAGGACTGAGAATAAGTACCTAAGAGTAGGGAGAGAAGAGAAGCTCAACCATCAGAGAAAGATAATTGGGCAAATTGAGACTCAACATATACCTTCCAACACAGCCAAGATCTGGGTAGTTGGGCATTCAGAAGGGCAGCCTTTCTGGGCAAGGGACAGAGCACCAGGAAATCAAAGCTATGGACACAAAATGATCGTGGGATTGATGGAGATGTAGGAAAATTTAGAGAATGAAATTTTATTAAATAAGTGCCTAAATCATATTCACATATGCTTTTAATACAATTTTGGTGAACAAACAAAAAAAGTAAATAAAAAGTGAAGAGAATATATCTAGATAGTTAGGAGGCATCTGTTTCCTCAACTATATATTTGTTGCCTAATTTATGATGAAAATAGATAAATTTTATCATGTACTTTGTATATGCTTGTCAGTATGCTAAGAACTTTAAACACACTTTTATTTAAATACCTGAACAATTCACTTAAATAGATATTTTTGTCCCCGTTTTTATTTTTATTTATTTATTTATTTATTTATTTATTTATTTACTTTTGCGTTACACGGGCCTCTTACTGCTGTGGCCTCTCCCGTTGCGGAGCACAGGCTCCAGACGCACAGGCTCAGCGGCCATGGCTCACGGGCCCAGTCGCTCCGCGGCACGTGGGATCTTCCCGGACCGGGGCACGAACCCGCGTCCCCTGCATCGGCAGGCGGTCTCTCAACCACTGCGCCACCAGGGAAGCCCTGTCCCCATTTTAAAATGACAAAACCAAAACTCAGAAGATTAAGTAACTTGGCCAAAGTAAGTCATTTAGGTAGTGGCAGAGCCAGGATTTGACACTGCATTGCCTGCATTCCAAGTCAAAGGGATTATTTCTTTTAGTATAAGGACACTTACATTCAAGAAATTTGAACTCCAGTGACTTCATGGTTACCAAGTCTCACTATTCAGTTATGTGTGCTTTAGAAATACGTATTCTTATCCTGTATATATAATCTTTGAAAATGTCATCTGTGTATTATGCTAATAAAGCAAGTTGCATAAAAACATGGTATGACTTTACAATTCAATCCAGACAAAAACTTTAATTAGAAAGTCATAGAGAAAGTTCCTCTTACAAATTATCCAAAATTTGCTCCCTCACAACCATCTGCTATTCATACTTCTGTTACATGGAAGTCACATATCTCGGTTTGTGAAAATTTAGTTAGTGCTATGGTAGTGCCAGTACCTACCATAGCAGTAAGTATGGTAGAACCAGGATTTTTTTTTTAATGTGTCATGTACCTTAGTCATAGCTATAGCTATGGTTATCTTCAACTAATAGCAAAAGGGTCTGCAAAAGAGATTTTGTATTTTCTGTTCTTTTTTCAACATCTATAGCCTTCTGACATCATCTGACTGGAAACAGCTTTTATGTTATAGTATGTATAGTATGAAATAAAAGCAGCCTGAAATTAAAATACACATATATTTTTGAGCATTGTAATTTCACATTTATGAATATTGTTACTACAATTACAAAGGTTGCTCATCTTTACATTTGAAAATAATTCTTAATAACAAAAAATTAATAATAATGCCTAGCTCTTTGGCATTATTATTCTCCAATGATCAGCCCAGCTGGCAATTTAAATTTTTTAGTTATAGAGAATTTTATAAATTAAAGAGGCCCTCACTACTCCCTATTGATCCAACTTCTTTATACTAAACAAGGCAAGCGATAATGTACAATTTCTTATTTGACAAGACACTACTAAAGAAAAAAAAAAGAGTAATGTATTTCAGTACATTAAGAAGTAGAACACATATCATCAGTTTCAATACTTTTCTCAATTTATTTGACAAATGTTTATTGGATAACTACTGTGCATAAAAAACTGTGCTGGGCACAAAGAATACAGCAGTGAACCTGAACATCTACCCTGATAAACAAAAATATCTACCCTGATAAAACATAATTTTGAGGGAAAGACAGGAAAAAAGATAAAATAGAGAAGAGTCAAGTAGAAATAAGTGCTAAGGAGAAAAAGAATAGGGGGGAGAAAGAGGGAAACAGAGGGAGAGATGCATATGAGGTTACTAGTTTAGGAACAGTGGTAAGGGAAGGTACTATTTATAAAGTGATGTTTGAGCACAGATCTGAATGAGGTGAGAAAATAAGCCAAGGAGCTCTGGGGGAAGATTCCAGACAAAACCCAGCAAAGATGCCCCTGTGGCTGACAAGAAGAAAGTAAGGGATTTGTGGGAGATGATGTCAGATACATGGGGGCAGCGAGAGGAGGTAAGGGCTGGAAGCACATACTAGGGACTTTGTTTTTTTAATCTGTATGATATAGCAACATACCAGGAGATTCCAAATAAGTGACTAGCATGGTATAACATTTTAAAAGAACCTGCTGACTGCTGTGTGGTGAATTGACTGTAGAGGACAGATAAAAGGCAACAGTGGTAAATCAGTTCTGAGCCAACTGCAAACTACCAGGCAACAAATAAAATCTACCTTAGAATATAACTTGATTATTTATGTGTTAATCCTTACACTTGAAAACAAGAAGTAGACAGACTCATATATTTTCATGGTAGAACCAAAAGTCTTTTCTAGCAGATTGGATGTGGTGAGAGAAACAAAAAAAAGAGAAACCAAGAGTACCTCCAAAGATGGTGAAGATACTTATCGAGAAAAATAATACTTCAGAGAATTAGTATTTGATTTTGGTAATGAAAGTTTGAGCTGCCTATGAGATATGCAAGTGAAGATGTTGAGGAAGCAATTGAATATAGAAATCTGAATTTTAGTAGCATGTCTGTGCTGGAGATGCAAATTTGGGAATTATCATTGTATAAATAGAATGTAACATAATAAGATTAGATGAAATTATCAAAGGACTGAGTGAAAATTGGGGTCAGGGGAAAAAAAACAGAAGAGTTAGCAAAGGTAATAAGGAGAAAAATTTAGGAGAATATGATTTCCTTGAAGCCCAATGAAGAAAATGTTTCAAGAAAGAAGTGATCCAATACTCTTGGCTGTGTGAAGATGAGAACTGAAAACTGCTCATTTAACAATGGGGAGGTTGTTGATGATTTTGACCAGAGCTATTTTATTAGAGTTCTAGGGGAGAAAGTCTAATTACAGTGGGTTCAAAAAACAATAAATGAGCAGGGTAGGAGATAGCATGTATAAACACTCGTGTTATAGAGTGATGTTTTATGGAGAAGAATGTGAATACAGAGAGGGAATTTTTGTTTGTTTGTAGGATATGTGTGTGTTTGTTGATGGGATTGATCCAACAGACAAGGGAAAAATAATCATATATCAGAGAAATGAGAATTGCTAGAATCGTATTCTAGGGACAATATTAGGGATCTAGTGCAAGAGAGGAGTTGGCCTTTCTAGAAGAACATATATATATATGTATATATATTTCATAGTGTTAGAAGGAAAGGTAGAAAAATTAAGTCCAGGTACAGTTACGCTGGTACATTTGGTGATGATGGGGGCTTGTATAAATTCTCTCTTGATTGGTTGTATTTTCTCAGGGAAAGAGAAAGATTTCCTGAGCACCATAATGAGAGGAAACATCAGGGGTTTTAAAAGTGAGGAGAAGGTATAAAATAATCTTCTCAGAGAATGGAAGAATGAAGGGTTAAAAATATTTAGTCTAATTATTGGGTAAGATTTGGGGCCAACTGAGATCATTAGTTATAATTTTAATATGAAACTATTAACCTGACCTGTGTAATTTTTACATACTTGAAGAGTAAAAGTGAAAGAAATTTAGCAGAAATGAGTCATAGCTTCATGTTATGACAGTTGAATGTCAGCTAAAGTAAATAGCTCACTCACCAAGAAGTTCTAAATATACAGCCAAATCTCACATCCATTCTAGGTATCTCAAAACAATCACTTTTTGAATTTTTATATGCAAGATATGAGTGCCTGTGTGGCAAACTACAGTTTGGAATTATTTTATGTGTTCTAGATAATGGAATCTAGATAATAGAATTTTGATATTTGCCTCCATAATATTTTGAGTAGAACTTCAATAGATGCATATTTATTTATAATGTGATCTATGTATTATACATATTCATATATATTAGCATATAAATGTGTTAATTATGTATACTATAAAAATATGAATTTAAAAGGTGAGATATAGTTAAATTACAATTATTTTATTGTATTTATCAATAACACTGAATATTTTCACTAAAAGGTACCATTAATAATGTATTAATGATGAATGTGGTTGCTTCATTATTTTTAAAAATTTTCAATGAACATACAGTCATTACGAGGAAATATGTTACAGCACAGGGAATATAGCTAATATTTTATAATAACTTTAAATAGAGTATGAACTGTAAAAATACTGTATCACTCACTATTTTGTATACCTGAAATTAATAGAATAGTGTAAATCAACTATACTTCAATTTAAAAAAACATGCAGGCTTCAGTGGTGGCACAGTGGTTGAGAGTCCGCCTGCCAATGCAGGGGACACGGGTTCGTGCCCCGGTCCGGGAAGATCCCACAAGCTGTGGAGCGGCTAGGCCCATGAGCCATGGCCGCTGAGCCTGCGTGTCTGGAGCTTGTTCTCCGCAACTGGAGAGGCCACAACAATGAGAGGCCTGCATACCGCAAAAACAAAAAACAAAAACAAAACAAAACAAAAACATGCAAAAGGCAATTCAGAATTCTAAACAAATTTTGTTTTCTTCTGTATTTGATGATACTGGTTATCAGAGCTGAAAAAGACACCTCACAACATTACGTATTTCTGATGGAAGAATTACAAACTAATTCTTTTTGATTATATAAACACATATTTTAATATTAAAATATTTAAATTGTAAATATTATAAAAGTATTTTTTAGTTGTGTGAACATAACATAAAATTGACCACCTTGACCAGTTTTAAATGTGTGAAGTACATTCATATTGCTGTGCAACAAATCTACAGAACTTTTTTCATCTTGCAAAACTGAAACTATATACCCATTAAGCAACTTCCAATTTCCCCTTCCCCAAGCTCATGGCAACCACCATTTTATTTTGTGTCTCTGTGATTTGACTGATCTAGGTACCTCATGTAAGTATTTTTTCTTCTTGCAACCAGTTTATTTCACTAAACATATGTCCTCAAGATTTATCCGTGTTATAGCATGTGTCACAGTTCTCATCCTTTTAAGGCTGAATAATATTCCATTTCATGTATATACCATGCTTTGTTTACCCATCCATCCATTGACAGACAGTTGGTTTGCCTCCAGTCTTTTGGCTATTGTGAATACTGCTACTACGACCATGGGTATACAAATATCTTTTTGAGACCTTGCTTTCAATCCTTTTGAGTATATATCCAAAAGCAGAACTGCTGGATCATATGGTAATTCTATTTTTAATTTTTTGAGTAACTGCCATACTGCTTTCCATAGCAGCTAGACAATTTTACATTCCAACCAACAGTGTTCAAAGATGCCTAATTCTCCCCATTCTTGTTAACACTTTTTTTTAAATGATAAATAGTCATTCTAATTGTTGTAAGGTGGCATCTCATTTTGCTTTTTATTTTTATTCCCTTAATGATTAGAGATGTTAGCATCTTTTTATGTGCTTGTTGCTCATTTGCATATCTCCTTTGGAAAAATGTTTATTCAATCCTTTTGCTCATTATTTTAGTCAGTTTTTTGTTGTTGTTGAGATGTAAGAGTTCTTTATAAATTCTGGATATTAACCACTTACCAGATATATGGTTTGCAAATATGTTCTCCCATTTTGTAGGTTCACTGTGCCCTTTGAGGCATGCTTTTAAATTTCGATGTAGTTCAATTTATATCTGTTTGTACTTTTGTTGTCACAAATTTCTTTATTCTACATTTCAATTGTTTGAAAATTTTAATTAAAATTCAGCTAGTACCTTCTAAGTTCCCTAAGTCCATCCATTATTTTTTCACACTACATTTTACCTTGAACAACATGGATTTGAACTGCACTGGTCCACCTATACACAGATTTTTTTCACTTTATGTACTGTGATACTCCATGATCTGAGGTTGGTAGAATCTGTGGGTACAGAATCAAAGATATGGAAGGCAGGCTGTGAAGTTATATGCAGATTTTCTACTACACAGAAGCTTGGTATCCCAACTTCTGCATTGTTCAAGTGTCAACTAGAATTAGATTCTGTTGCATTTTAATATTTTAATCAAGTGCATTGAAAACCCAATGACACTCTTAATTTGAAAGATTTTTAAACAGGTTAGAAATCTCTTTTTAAGTGTTTTACATGGACAAAAAAAGTTTTTACAGATGATAACATTTCTGGAAGAAAATTATATAATTATAGAAACATTTCCAAATATTACTTGCTTTCAAATATATTGTCTCCATGACATTTGTTTCTTTCAAAAGGAGGCTTATTTAAAACCTTATCTTCACTTCAAAGGAATAGATAGTATTTTTTGGTAACTATCAGCTAAGCGTATCTAGTAATAGTACTTATTAAAATCAGCAAATTTCCTACACATATTTTGTAAAAGAAAATCTCCACTTTAAATTTGACAACTTTAAGAACTTAACTAAGAACTACCCAGTGAACTTCTATGTGCTACGAATGCTACTCACAATAAAAATATTTCAATAATTTCAAGATATACTTATTGTTAAAGGTTTTTTTTTCAGTAGACTTATGATGCAGTGAAGGATGATGGAGAGAGTACATTTTATATGTAGTACATATATATATATATATGAACTTACCACTGTTTTTTTTCTGCTCTTTGGTACCCAGTCAAAGGTATTGCCTCCTCAATGGTTACAAAGTTAGACTTGTACAATTTTTATTAGAAAAAAGTTATTACTGAGAATATTTTTGATACATGATTATTTTGGTATTTCACACACACACACACCCAAAGTGGCATTTTATATATTTCTTTATAGAAGTAGAATCTAGCAAATGCCATAAGTTGAGACATGTTTAAAACATCTGTACTTTTATCCAACTGTAAGTATTTGACATTGCAAAGATAACAATTGATTTCTCAGTGATATTTGGATTATTTTCTTTACACCATTAAGATAGGAATTGATAACATAATTTGGTTGAGTATTTAACAGAACAGATAATCATCACTACACTGGTTGGTGCTTTTCTACTAGGTTAAAAAAAACTACCAAAAATGCCACCCAAAAATCCTGAGTAAAACATATATTTTTAAAAAACTTGTGTAGTTACAGCATTCTATATCATTAAAATATTAATACCATATATTCAATTTGATAGACTCTCTACTTGGATTATTTTTTTAATAATATAGATTAGTTTAGTTAACTTTGACAGGTTTGTCCACCTCTTAGATAATATTAAAAACCTAATGTAGTTTGATCAATTTTGACAAGTTTGTCCATTTATTTCATCACTACTTTGCAAAACTTAAGAAAATATTAGAAAGTTTTTCACAGTTGAATTTTATTTCTGTACTAATATATTTGATTTTTTAAGTAAATAAAAATTATTTATATTAGAATATGGGTTTGCTTTTTAAGATTTAAAGGGACTAGTTTTGTCTAAAGCAATTGTTGAATATACTTAAAATAGAGGATGAATTTGTTTTTTCTTAGAATTCTTCCTTATTCAGATTGGAATAAAATGAATTGTGTGGTTGATGCTTTTCTGTGGAAATATTCTCCCTTTTATCCCATTATAATATTTGGGGAAAATTTAGTACTGATAGTAAATTTGATAAGTATTTAAAGCCAAGAGAGTCTAGTCATTACACAGATTTCCTAGCCATAGAAAACCATACCAAAATGCCATGAAAACGGTCAATTCTTTGTACAATAATTTAAAAATGAACTTTTATCATGAAATCTTTTTTGATTCACAAAAATTGTAAAAATGGCACAAGTACTCCCCATATTCCTGCACTATTTCCCCAAATGTATCATCTTATATAACTATGGTAAACTTGTCCTAACTAAGCAACTAACATTAGTGTATTACCATTAACTAGAAGCTAGATTTCATCTAGGCTTCAGTAGTTTTGTCACTAAGGTGGTTTCTATTCCAGGATTCAATCCAGCATGCCACAAAATTGCATTTCATCATGGCATCTCTATACTCTTCTTCAGTCTGTGACAATTTCTTTTTGAGTTTTACAGTTTCCTTTAAAACATACTTAAAAGTAAATTATCTAGAATTCTTAGTGTGGTGGTATCTCTTAGTTGTTAGATAATTACTTTGTTTTACAAAGCAATTGAGCCTTATCAAACCAACTTATTTCTTTGCACAATGCAGAAATAAAACTGGAATTCAAAAAACATACACAAATGTATAAACTTCAAACCTGATGTTCAGAACCACTGATGAGAAGAGTCATAATTATCAGACTCAAAAACTTGCAAAAAAGAAAAAAAAGAGTCTGAATCAGGAAAATAAATCAATTAATCCATTTTGCTGGGAAAAAAATGACAAATGGGAAGTGATATGTCCTAGGAGAGATTATAGTTTTAAAATAACTTTCAATAAGGGTTTTATTTTCCTCCTCAGGAAATAAACCTAAAAATGCCAAAATAATCTTGCTTCAGAAATGATAAAGCCCTACAGATTTTTACAAGGAACGGTTGTTTAGAAAATAGACCTCGGATAAATAAATAAATACAGATAAATATACTGTACTTATCCTTTCCTGTGAATTTCTTGTTTTGAAAGAAGAAAACAATGGCAATAAATCTAATTTATAAATTTTATTTTGAAGTGATATTTGAAGCCAAGTTGCAGAAGTGTGGAACTGGAAAGAATTTTAAGTACCACTGAATTTAATTGTTTATTTTACAAATGAGGAAACTGAAGCCCCAGAAGGCTTAATGACATTACCAGGACCACAAAAGTGCTTAGCTAGGACACAGCAAATATCCAGTTTTCCTTATTCATGACAAAAGAGGTAGTGCTGTTTTCCTGTTTACTTAATGGGCTAGTCTGGCAGGATTTGAGAATATAGGGCTAGTGACAGAAATTGCCCAAGTTGTTAGGAATAATAATACAGGATGTGTGGAGACTAACTACCTGAATACAGAAAGAAATTACATCCACAGAGATGGGTAGCAAGTTTTGAGAATGGAGCAATAGATGAAAAAATGAGGCTTAACTTGAGTGAAGCAAATTGTAAGATATAAATATTCAGTATATATTTTTTCTTCAGAATTTGAGATTTTTGTAAAAGTGACTTAGACAGTTATGAAACAATTTTTGCTTGAACTGTGAGAAATATGGTTTGTAGCTTTACATGATAGTGGTATGCTACTGAGGAGTTTTTATTCTATTCATTTAAGTCAGTCTTAGTTAATAGGTTGATGCTTAGATCTTGGGAACCCTTGAGAAAGTCAAAGAAAGAATGAGAGAATAAGTATTTCATGAGGGGCATTGTGGAGTTGTGATGTGTTCTCAGAATATGAATCAGAAGATCTTTCTGAGGCTAATTCTGTCACTCTTGCCACCAAATGCCTGGATCGGAATGATGGAAATAAAACAAAAAGCTTCCAATTATTTTGAAATCATTTTAATGAAGAAGAAAGGCTAGGGAGAAAATACACATGAAACCAAATACTCCAATTAATTAATGCTCAAGAGAAGGTAAAGAAAATTGATGCATTTGAATTAGAAACTTTCCATAAGTAAGCTGGCATCCTAAATCAGTCCAGAGAGATGTTAAACTTTACACATACTCTATCCAATTATAAGGGCATTTCAGGCTAAGGACAAAACTCTCAGGAAGATACCAAAAAATACTTGTACATGCAAATCAGTAGTTTTTTGGGAGGGGAGAAAACATGAACATTATGTTGGTATTTTTATAAGAATAACTCTATGAAATTAAACATTGTCAACATATTTGCTTCATAATTTCTCAGGAAAAATATATTTACAAATGTTGCAGCTGGTCTTGGAGGACTTCTTCAATCTACTTTTTCCTCTTCACCAAGGATTATCATTTTTGTGTATGTTTTCACCATATTACACCCTACGAAAGCTCATTAAACATATATAGTTCTTTGCATTATTCAAAAATTATAGTTAAATGGTACTATATTATATAAATATCTTTTTAATACTCGCTATTTTCACCTTACATTATGTTTCCACAATTTCATGAGGTTGATACATGTAGCTCTAGTTGATTTGATTTCACTTCTCTGAATGTTTGACACTTTCTTTTATATATTTTCTTGTTTAAGGAGTTCAGATTGTTTTAAATTTTTCTATTACAAACACTGAACATTTTTCTATTGTGTTGCTTCATACTCACAAACACTTAGAATCTGAAATGTATTAAATATTGTAAACTTTATTTTTAACCTCTAATTAGTCATAAATTTAGGCATATTTCCATGTTTATCCTCTGGCAGAAATCCTCTTATATGAATACTTTGCTCATGTCTCTTATTTATATATTGCCATTAATATTTGTATTGACTTAGAAGTTCTAAGTTTTGTTACTGTTTTGGTTTCTATTGCTCTATGATAAACCACTCTAAAACTCAGTAACTGAAAAGAACAATTTATTATTTATCTGGCTCATGTAGGTAACTACACTCAGCTGGAGAATTCTTTGTTCCCTGGGCTATAGCTGAGGTTACTCATGCAGCTGCATTCAGCTGGGAGTTTGGCTGGATGGAGACTTAGGAAAAAGTTGGGTTCTCTGGAAAAATATGATGGGCTAACATGTGCATCAAGACCTATGAAATTTCTGAAGCTTTACCCTACTTGCAAACTAACAGTTTTCCCACCAGTTTTCAATTCTTTAATACTGTGCAGATAGTTTTAAAATCACTTCCTTCCAGGTAGTTAAACAAGAAATAGTCTCAGCTACATCAAGCTTTTTCCAAGGATTTAAATGAGTCAAAAGGAAGAGAGAAAGGGAAGAGAGGGAGAAGAAAAGAAAAAGGAAGGAAAGAAGGAAGGGAGGGAGAAAAGGGAGGTGAAAGGAGGAAGGGGAGAAGAAAGGAAAGAGAAGGGAATTTTTAAAAAAAGGGATTAACATTTGTCACAATGAATCAATATTGATATTTATTGATAAAAAGCTCATACTTTGTTCAGATTTCCCCAGTTTTTCCCTAATGTCTCTCTTCTGTCCCACAGTATCATTAGAGATATTTCATTATATTTAGCCATTATTTCTCTTTAATCATTCCTCATGACTGTGACATTTTCTCAGATTTTCCTTGTTCTTGGTCACATTGACATTTTTGAGGATTACTGGTTAGGTATTTTTTAGAATGTCCTTCAGTTGGGATTTATGTGTAATCATGTTTTAATTAAGATTACACTGGGATAATGTGTTTTTTAAGAGGAAGATCACAGAGGTCATTCTCATCATATATAAAAGGTACACACAATTAACATGACTTATTGTTAACATTGATGTCCCTGGCTTGAGCTAGCATTTGCCAGGTTTCTCCAATGTAAAATTACTATTTTTTTCTTTTTTTTCCTCACTTTCCACACTGTATTCTTTGGAAGAAAGCAACTATGTGTAGACCACATTTAGGGAGTGGAGAATTATGTTCCACTTCTTTAAGAATAGTATATGTACAGAAATTCTTTGGAATTCTTCTATACAAGAGATTTGTCTATTCTCACTCATTTATTTATCCAATAATGTGTTTATGTCAGTATAGTTTCAAGAATTTTTATTATTTGGGTTATAATCTGATACTTCTTTACTTGCTTTCTTGTTGAAATTGTTCGTTTTAGCTGTTGGAATAACTTTCATTGGGCTCATGCATCCCTTTGACATATTGTATCAGTGGTGGGTGTGGACATTTTTTGGGGGGTTAGCTTTATTTCTGCCACTACAAGATGCTGCCATCTCCTGTTGTATAGTTCTTGACTCATTCCTGCAGTCAGCTAATTCTTCAAGGAATTTTGGTTTCTTTTGTTAGATAATAGTATTAAAAACCAAGTTCTGAATGCTAGCTGTACTCATTACTACTGGAGTATAATTTATTCTAAGCCCTGTCACATATATATGTGCAAACTGTATGTGTATTAATCTAAACATGAGTTCATACTCGTCTTCAACTCTAATCCTAATATTACCAATCATACTCCCGTCACCAATTCTAATCCTAATATTACAACATGTATTTATTCTAACCTCCTATTTCTTGCCTATATATATATATATATATTTTTTCTTTTTTTGCTAGGTGGCATGCAGTATTTTATTTCCCTTGACCAGGGATTGAACCCATGCCCCCTGCAGTGGAAACATAGAGTCTTTTTTTATTTTTTTAACATCTTTATTGGAGTATAATTGCTTTACAATGGTGTGTTAGTTTCTGCTTTATAACAAAGTGAATCAGTTATACATATACATATGTTCCCATATCTCTTCCCTCTTGCGTCTCCCTCCCTCCCATCCTCCCTATCCCACCCCTCTAGGTGGTCACAAAGCACCGAGCTGATCTCCATATGCTATGCGGCTGCTTCCCACTAGCTATCTATTTTACGTTTGGTAGTGTATATATGTCCATGCCACTCTCTCACTTTGTCACAGCTTACCCTTCCCCCTCCCCATATCCTCAAGTCCATTCTCTAGTAGGTCTGTGTCTTTATTCCAGTCCTGCCCCTAGGTTCTTCATGACCATTTTTTTTCTTAGATTCCACATATATGTGTTAGCATGTGGTATTTGTCTTTCTCTTTCTGACTTACTTCAATGTGTATGACAGACTCTAGGTCCATCCACCTCACTACAAATAACTCAGTTTCATTCCTTTTTATGGCTGAGTAATATTCCATTGTATATTTGGGCCACACCTTGTTTATCCATTCATCCAGTGATGGACAGAGCCTTAAGCACTGACCACCAGGGAAGCCCTTTCCTGCCTATCTTTAACCTCCCCCTACAATAGAGAGAAATCTGGCTCCCATTAGTCACCGAACATTTACTTACTTTTTCAGTTTCAATATACACTTATAACAGTATCAGAAATGTTAACCACTGTCTTCTTGGGAAACAAATTTATCAACTAAGTGCAGTGATTATTTACAGTTCTACTAGCTTTTAGTCTTACACACTCCACTCATTTCCAAATTTACTTATATCAGCACCTTCCACCAGCCTCATCCCCTTCAGTGAGGGGGTTTCATTGCTTTTTTAATACATGTGGTTTCTTTTGTCACATCTCCCTTCTAAACTGGGATTCTTTGACTTCTTGTTTGTTTTCATTTGCATACATTAAGATTTAATTTTTGTGCTGTGAAGTTCTGTGGATTTTGACAAATGTTTAATACCTTGTATACACTGCTCTAGTATCCTACAGAACAGTTGCAACACCTTGGAAACAGCCTGTGCTTCATTTATTCAATCTACTCCATCCTCTGCTCTAAACTTCCATCACCTCTGATCTGCACACCATCTCTATAGTTTGCGTTTTCCAGAATATTATATGTATGGAGTCAGAAAGTATGTAGCATTTCAGACTGGTTTCTTTCTCTTAGTTTTCTCTTAGTTATTTGCATTTAAGATTCATCACGTCTTTTCATGGTTTAATAGCTCAAGTTTTTGTTGTTGTTGCTGAATAATATACCATTGTATGTATGTACCACAGTTTGTTTATCCATTCACCAATTGGCAGACATCATGGTTGTTTCAGTTTTTGGTGATTATGAATAACACTGTTTTCAAAATTTATGTGCAGGTTTTTGTGTGGACATAAGTTTTCAAAAATATGAGTAAAAACTAGGATCACAGTTGCTAGATATTTTGGTAAGACTATGTTTAGTTTAGTAAGAAATTGCAAAATTGTCTTCCAAAGTGGCTGTATCATTTCACATCCCTACCAGCAATTACTAAGAGTATCTGTTGCTCATACTCAGAAGTAGTTGATATTGCCATCTTTTGTGTTTCTGCCATTCTAACAGGTGTAAGTTAATTTTCCTTGCTGTTTTAATTTCAGTTAATTTCAATATCTAATAACAAATGATATTGAGGATCTTTTCATATGATTATATAACATCTGTAAATCTTCAGTGAGGTGTCTGTTCAGATTTTTTGCCCATTTTGTAATTGTATTGTTTGATTTTGTTCTGTTGAATTTCTGTTGTATATTTTGGATACATATTTTTATCACATAGGTGTTTTGCAAATAATTTCTCCCAGTTTTTATTTAGCTTGTCTTTTGAGTCTCTTAACAGCATCTTTCAAAAAGCAGAAATTTTAATAAAATCCAACTTATCAATTACGGCAGATCTTGACCATGACTCTCTGGATTTGCCATTTCTGTACATTTCTAGTTTGCAGTTTATTCTGAAATCTCAGTGTATTAATGGATGCAAGAAAAGGTGTTGCTTTTCAGTTTATTCAGGGTTTTCTTGTTTTAAGAAGAGAATTGATAACATCCAAGTTCTTTACAAGTTGAAGCTGAAACTGGAAGACAATTTTATGCATTTGTATTTAAAATTCAAAATAAGGTAATTTTTAAAAATATATTTTTCTGTTAGGAGATCTTGATACATTAGGGAGAGGGTAAAATATGTTTCAAAATATAAAATTCTAATAATAACTCTGATATTCTTAGGAAAAAGTAAAATTATCTGATATGGTCTGAATTTTGAAATAGTGGTAAAAAAATCTAAATTAATGAGATTCCCTTGTAAACTATTCCATAGGCAGTCTGGAGTTCTTTCTGTTAGCACTTAGAAGCATGCCTTTATTTTATACTATGTGTTTACCTGCCCATGGATATATGACAATGATTCTTGTACACCCCTTATTCATAATATTTTCCTTCCTGTACATGTGTTGGTGTATACAAATTATTACTTATTTGTACTCTTAGATATTTGTCTTCACAAAGAAAGTTAAAACTGAAGCTGTACTATAAAATTAATGCTCTCACTAAATCTCTAAGAAGTTTTATAATCAAGTTTCATCTGAAGAAATACAAGTTTATTTATCTACTCAATGTGTTTACTTTCTGTATACCAGAAAGCATCTGATAAAAATATAAAGAGGTTTATGAGATTTTATATCATAAATAACTAACTATGCCACTTATTCCTTCTAAACAGATTTCTAGTTATCAAAAGTAGAATGAAATATCTAGTTGTCATAAAAGGGTTGTTATGAGTAATAACAGATGATCAGATGATCATTAAACTTCTTAGACAAATGAAGACATTCTAGATAGTGAAAGGGGACACTTTTTAATAATTATGCTGGTACAACAGGCATAATCTGAAAATGACCCAAGTAAATCGGGACTTGTCATTCTATGTAGAGTTCCACCATATTTCCTTTTGTAACTCTTGAATTAGTCATCTTAAATTTCATTTATGCAACACATTTATTGAGTACATCACCTGCTGATTTCTGTTTGGCAGTTTAACTTTCATATTAAAAAAAAGGAAAAGCAACAAGCTGTATTTCTTTTTGTACCAATTGTAGCAGCATGACTAGACACCATTGGATACCTGAACTGCACACACACACACACACACACACACACATACACACACACTCTCTCTTTCTCTCTCTCTCTCTGTGATTTCCTAGCTTGGTATATTTTAAAACATTTTTATACACTTTTGTTTTTCCTTATTTTTTTACTGTGATTAAGCATTAGAACTTTTCCAAGTTGACCAGTGTTACTGGTATTAGGGGTAAAGATAACATTTATTCAGCAATTATTTAATAACATACACTGTAATTGTCAGGACTGGGCCAGATGCTGGGCATGTATCATTGACTAGCAGAGGCATAGTCTCTGCTCTCACTGAAGATAATTCAGTAATGTATATCTTTGGAGTGTTTCATGCATAATACTATTAAATAAACAGTTTTCCTTCTTGAAATTTTCTTTATCAAAATCTTTTTTTTTTCAAATAGTAACATACTGATACTACTTCACAAAAATATCATTGTAAAATAGCAATCCTAACTTAAAACAATTTCTGGCACATATTAGAAAGTTCGAAAATAAACATTCAGTGATGGAATGAGTGAATAAAATTCAGTAAGTCTTTGGTATTTGTCGATAGGGGTTTGATATTGATAAGTAAAATATAACTAAACTAAGTAAATAATTCTAGCCATCTTACTATAATTGGAAACTAGTCTGAGTTTCAAATATTGTCTTTTATCCTTTTTCACCCTCAGTAAATGAGGTAATGTGGAGACAAATAATGTAAAGTTAGAAATTACTTTGAAAGGGGTCTGAATATGAGTTGAATAGAATATTATATTCTAGTCGTTCAGTGACCTGAATGACTAGAATATCATTTCCGGTAAAGATGCCAAGAGCACTTGCCTTTCATGTTAAAATGTAAGAAACCACAGTCAATAAACTACCATATTTCATGAACTGCAGATGTCCTCAACTATAAGCTGCACCTTATTTTATGAACACTAAGAAAGAATAAATGCTGACATGTAAACAACAATGTACTTATAATTTTTTCAATTGTATTCTTGTCAAAAGAGTTCTTTTTAGAATTACTGAGATAGTTCTTTCAATTGTGTATCATTCTTATATGTATACACAATAGAAAATATGAGCAAAGTAAATTGGTTCATATGTTTCTAAATCTTCTCTGTATCCAAAGGTGATTTTTCTGAATTTTTTTTTGGTTCAGAATTGTCACTGAATCACAACACACAACATTGGTCACTGTGTTGACAAGAGGGTTGATGATACAGCAGTTCCTAAGACTTTTCCATAATTGTCTCCAACATTTCCTTCTAAATCACTGATGACATTTCTATACATTTTTAATGCTGGTACATTTTTGATCTACTGAAGGATTTAAGGTTCTCATACAACAGCCAGGGTTCTCATTACTATCTCAAATAATCTTTAAGTCTTCCACTAGTGTAAGATATGTCTCAATTTCAGAGATATGTAAATGTTGCATGTGTATATATGAATGAATGTGTTTGTTTACATTCATACATATATATTTATGTATGTGATATATATGCATACATGCATGTATATATTTTATATCTTATTGCAATGAACTATATACAGTAAATGAAATAAAATACAGTAAATTTCTGCAGTTACTATTCTGAATAATGCAGAAAGCTTTAACTCAGTGTATAGGTATGAATGATTTGTTTCAAAAGTAGAAGCTATATTGTTTAATTGCAAATTCATGTGCTTATTTAATGTAATCTTAAATGGGAAAATTTTAAATTTTCCTAAAATACATTGAAAAGTACTATAATTAAGATTATTCATAGGAACACTTAAATATTGTGTTAATTGTTTAGTTATGCACCATAATAAAACTGATTTTAGTATAAGCTTATTGCAAAGAGAAGAAAAATGTCCCATTTTGTAGCATTGGCTTTCTATTTCCTATCTACTAGGCCACATGAAATTTGGGTGCCTGTAAAGGCAGGATAATAACTAATCCTCTTTGGTGTTTGACACTTAATCCTTTCTGGTACTTATCCTATTAACATTTCTTCTCTTGTATTTAAATGCCAGTGCAGAGCACTCAAATTACTTGCATTTATTTCTGTGCTTCTGAATTTCGCAGTTAGAGGAAGCACCTTCAGAAACGTTTGATTAAATATATGCATTTATCTGAGTCTATATTCATTATCAAGTACTTATTCTAGTTTAATGGCTTTTAGCTTGGATATTTTCAGCTACCAGTTTATGTTTACCATTATTTTATAACTGCAGAATTCATCTGCAATGTAACATAAGCTCTTTAACTGAGCTCCCCAAAGAAATTTATAAAACTTTTGCAGACTTTAAGATTTTAGTTAAAACCCTACTCTAAGTATGTGAATTCTTAAAGCATATTACTGGGTATTACTTATATTAAAGGGTATAAACCAGTAAATCTTATATTTTGAAAAACTCTATTAGTCAAATCAGGCTAAACTGTGTTGCATTAACTAGCATGCACAAAATCACAATGGTTTTGAAAAATAAAAGCCTATTTCTCACTCATAACTCATGCCCATGGTGGGTTGGCAAAAGAGTCTGTTTCAGCTGGACTTGTATTTCTTGATCAGCAAGACAGCGGAGTTGGGATGTGGCAGATCATGTCTAGCTTTGAAAATTTTAGTCTCAAAATATCACATTTCATTTCCTTCTTGTTTCCTTCCCCAAAGCAAGTCATGGGGATAGCAAATCATATCAAGGTGGTTGGGGAAGTACAGTTTCACCATGTGTCAGAAAGAGAAGAGGACATATTTGTAACCAGCCTTAATGACTACTATATTCACTTTCATGAAGCTTTCCTTTAAAGGAACACAGAGTATTTTAATAATATAAAATCAAGACACTGAGGTGCTAATATGTCTTTCTTTTGAAAAAAATGAAGAGTAGAGAATTTTTGTTGTTATGATATTTTTTGTTTTAGTTTTTTCTTATATATATATAAAGAAATGATTATACATGTATATGTTTTATATATCTATATATTTACATATATGTGTTTATATATACACACATATATTTTGATTACCTCTGTGCATTTGCATGCTATTTAATAAATACTTCAACAAACTTAGTGTATAAATATCTTTATCTTTCTACTCTATATTGATTGAGGAAGAAACTTAGAGAATTTAAGTAAACTTTTCTAAATTACATGGCTAATAATCACACTGAAATTTAATTACACTAGTTTCTGGTTTTCCAACTACAGGCTGTCTTTTAGGAAAAGTACCGTTTAGACAAATGAAGAGACATTTGTTTTTGACTTTTAAAATTATTCTGTTTTCTCCTACTTACCTACCTTTGCATGAGACTCAAATATAAAATATTACAAGTTGGGCATTTTCTGCTACAGTGAAATGAACAGTTTGGCAAATCACCTCTCCATAAAGTAATTATGAAACTGGACACAATTGTCAAAAAACAACAAATTCAGAGCTCTGAAAATAAAAGACAAAACAACAAATAGACAAGTGTTTATTCATACAAATCGACTGAACTTGAGGACAAACCTGATTAGATGGACAGAAGAGAAGAGACATACAGAGGAGAAGGTGAAGATGGAGGCAATGATTATAGTGATAACTTCTATAAGCCAAGCAATACCAAGGAATTTGTGGCATCCATCTGACAACACCTTGATTTCAGAATTCTGGTATCTGGAACTGTGAGTGAATTAATTTCTGTTGTTTTAAGCCACCAAACTTGTTGTTATTTATCCCAACAGTCCCAGGAAATTAAGACAAATGTCATTTTTTTAAAAAGTGAATTATATCTATAATCTAGAAATAAATAATCCAAAAATAAAATTAAGCATCTAATTCCATATACAATAGCATGAAAGAGAATAAAATACTGAAAATAAATTTAATAAAAACAGTACAAACTTGTAAAATAAAAACTACAAAACATTGCTGAGACAGTTAAAGATCTAGACAAATTGAGAGACATTGCATGATCATGGGACAAGAAGATTCAAAATGGCAATTCTCCCCAAGTTAATATACAGATTCAAAACCATCTCTGTCAAAATAGTTTTTTTTCATAAATTGACAAGTGAATCCTAAAATACATACAAAAGTAAAAAGAAATAGCATAACCAAAACAATTTTGGAAAACAAAAAGATTATATGACTATACTAATCATTTTGAAGACATACTCTGAGGCTACAGCAATAAGAACAACACAGTATTGTTGTAAGAGTTGTCATACAGATTATATAAATCTATGTAATAGAACTGAGAGTCCAGATATGAATCTGTTTTTGTATCTTCAATTGATTTTTGACAAAGATTCCAAGGCAATTGTTTAAAATAAGTGGTACTGCGATAATTGAATACCTCACATTATATAGAAAAATTAACTCATTTATTTGTTAGACTTGTTTCCAGGTTATATAAAGAACACTTAAAACTCTGTAATAAGATGACAACCTAATTAAAAAATGGGTAACAAATTCAAATAGATGTTTTACCAAAGGAAATCACCAAAGATATACGAATGGCAAATAAGCACACAAAAAGATGTTTAATGTTATTATTCATTAGGAAAATGCAAATTAGAAACACAGTAACATACCACTACAAACCTACTAGAGTAGTTATAATTAAAAAGACAACAAGTGTAGGCAAGGATGTTGAGACACAAGAACCTGCATACATTGCTGGTGGGAATGTAAAATGGTTGTACTGGTTTATTACAAATGTAACAAATTACCAAAGACATATCAACCTAACATACATTTATTATCTTACAGTTCTATAGGTCAGAAGTTTGATATGGGTTTCACTGGGCTAAGACCAAGGATTTGGCAGTGCTGTGTTTCTTTCATGAGCTCTTAGGGAGAATAAATTTCCCTACTCATTCAAATGTTGGCAGAATTCAGTTCCATGCCATTGTAGTACCGAGGTCTTTGTTTTTTGCTGACTGTCGGCTGGGGTGGGCATCCTTATCTCCTAGAGGCCTCTCTTCAATCTTTGTGCATAGCTCCTCCCAGCCCTATATCTCAAACCAGCAAAAAAAGTATTGAATCCTCAAGCTGCCATCTCTCTGCCTCCTGCCTCTGCCTCTCTTCTTCCATTTTGAAGGACCCTTAGTGTTAACATTGGGCCCACTGGGATAAACTCAGCTATTTTCCCCCTGCTACTTTAATTCCCTTTTTCCATGAGATATATCATAGTCACAGGTTCCAGAGAGTAGAACCTGGCCATCTTTGGGGGCTTGCTATTCTTTTGCCTACCACAATGATATAGCTACTTAGGAAAGTGGTGTCTTAAAAAAAGTTAAAGTTCATATGTGACTTGGAAAATTTCCAACTAGGAATTTATCTAAGAGATGAAAACATAATGTCCACAGAAAAGCCATTTTGCAAATGTTCCAAGCAGCATTGTTCATAATAGTCAAGAACTGAATCAAAATGTTCAACCGGTGAATGAATAAACAAAATGTGGTAAACCTATAAAATGGAATACTACTAACTAAAAGAAGCAAACTATTGATATATGATGAAACAGATATGATGCTCAACACATCACAGTAGTTAAAAACTCCAGACACAAAAGGCTATATATTACACTGTTA
This sequence comes from Hyperoodon ampullatus, assembly GCF_949752795.1. Taxonomy (NCBI): domain Eukaryota; kingdom Metazoa; phylum Chordata; class Mammalia; order Artiodactyla; family Ziphiidae; genus Hyperoodon; species Hyperoodon ampullatus. Next base: position 75,903,337 of record NC_136914.1, on the reverse strand, counting down.
TGGTAAATATGTAAAAATGGTAAATCTATGAAGACTAAAAGCATATCAAGGGTTGCCTTGTTCTTAGGGAAGAGGGGATTGACTGAAAGAGAGCATGAAGAAACTTTTTAAATGATAATGTTCAAAAACTGCATTATGATGATTGTCACAAAGCTCTGTAGATTTATTAAAAATCATTAAATTCTACATATACAATGGGTAAATTTTATGGCATGTAAATTATGCTTCAGTAAAGCTGCTAAAATTCTCCTTTTATAAATTCGTATTTCACAAGTAAGCTACAAATTTCCAAAGAACACTTCTGTTGTTAGCTAATTCATGGTTTATTTCTATAATTCTGAAACTTAACACCACCACCTCCAAAATGTCCACCACCTCCCTCAGACAGAGGGCTCCCAAGGCCAGGGAAATCCCCTTGCTCACTCTCAAAAACAACTCCGTACTTGGCCCAAACCACCCCGAGCAGATTTCACCAAGAGAATCATGCCACAGAAGCAGTATTCTGCAATAAAGAGGAAAAGAAAATAAAGACACAACATCCAAACACTGAGCTTTAACCATTTAGAGGTGAAATCATGAGCAACCTACCCATATTCCACAGAGCATAAGTTCTCAACTAGGAACTTTCAGATTGGGTTACTCAACCTTCCCACAGTGACTTGTTATCAGAATTAGATGGAAATATGGATGAACAATGTCCAGCACAGTGCCTGGCATTTTCTACATATTTAACAAATATTAAGCAGCTTTCCTTTTCTTACAAAAGGACTTCACTATTATGTTTTACTTTCAGTCAATCCGTTTCTCAGCAAATACAAAAAATTACTCCTCTCCAATAAAGTGTTGGATCTCTGGTTTATTTCATGGATTTGCAATATGTATCCATCTCAGTCTCTTCACAAATATCAAGCAAGCCCAAAATGGTAGCAAACCTGTGTGATAAAACACAGAGGGAGCATCCTCCAAACTAGGGTAAACACAATTGAACTATTAAATCACAAAGAGATATGGACAAAAAAAATGGGCAAGAAGAAAATCATGATTCTAGCAAGTTACTAGAAGTAACGATACAGCAAAACAAAGATTTATTTTTATAGAATACATTAATATTCCAATGTTTTATGACAAATGTGAGGAAATGTAGACATAAGAGATTGAGCGCATTGGAGTAGTTCACCAGGTTAGTGACAAGGTAAAAGGTTTATGCTAGAGGAGCCCAGAGTTAGGAAACTTTTATGTTCTTACTATATACCACATTCTTGATGGAGAACATTGCTAAAACAGCAAGTGGAGATATAGAATCTGACTTTGTTCAAGATTGTAGACTCCAAGTTCACATTCCTCACTAAAAAGCTCAGCAGAGTGTCACTGCAGCTCTGGGAAGTCAGTTGCTAATTAAATAAAGTCCTATCCCTTTGAGATGTCTATGGCTGAAATACCAAACTGTGAGCCTTGCCTGTCTGTGCTTTAGCTTTATTATTTTTTATATTAGTTTATGCTTTACAAAACAGTGAATCAGTCATACATATACATATGTTCCCACATCCCTTCCCTCATGCATCTCCCTCCCTCCCACCCTCCCCATCCCACCCCTCCAGGCGGTCACAAAACACCGAGCTGATCTCCCTGTGCTCTGCGGCTGCTTCCCACTATCTATCTACCTTACATTTGGTACTGTATGTATGTCCATGCCTCTCTTTCGCTTTGTCACAGCTAACCCTTCCACCTCACCATATCCTCAAGTCCATTCTCAAGTAGGTCTGTGTCTTTATTCCCGTTTTACCCCTAGGTTCTTCATGATTTTTTTTTTAATTCCATATATATGTGTTAGCATACGGTATTTGTCTTTCTCTTTCTGAATTATTTCACCCTGTATGACAGACTCTAGGTCTATCCACCTCATTACAAATAGCTCAGTTTCATTTCTTTTTATGGCTGAGTAATATTCCATTGTATAAATGTGCCACATCTTTTTATCCATTCATCCGATGATGGACACTTAGGTTGTTTCCATCTCCAGGCTATTGTGAATAGAGCTGCAATGAACGTTTTGGTACCTGTCTCTTTTTGAATTATGGTTTTCTCAGGGTATATGCGTAGTAGTGGGATTGCTGGGTCATATGGTAGTTCTATTTGTAGTTTTTTAAGGAACCTCCATACTGTTCTCCATAGTGGCTGTACCAACTCACATTCCTACCAGCAGTGCAAGAGTGTTCCCTTTTCTCCACACCCTCTCCAGCATTTATTGTTTCTAGATATCGTGATGATGGCCATTCTGACTGGTGTGAGATGATATCTCATTGTAGTTTTGATTTGCATTTCTCTAATGATTAATGATGTTGAGCATTCTTTCATGTGTTTGTTGGAAGTCTGTATATCTTCTTGGAGAAATGTCTATTTAAGTCTTTTGCCCATTTTTGGATTGGATTGTTTGTTTTTTTGCTAATGAGCTGCATGAGCTGCTTATAAATTTTGGAGATTAATCGTTTCTCAGTTGCTTCATCTGCAAATATTCTCTCCCATTCTGAGGGTTCTCTTTTGGTCTTGTTTATGGTTTCCTTTGCTGTGCAAAAGCTTTGAAGTTTCATTAGGTCCCATTTGTTTATCTTTGTTTTTATTTCCATTTCTCTAGGAGGTGGGTCCAAAAGGATCTTGCTGTGATTTATGTCATACAGTGTTCTGCCTATGTTTTCCTCTAAGAGTTTGATAGTTTCTGGTCTTACATTTAGGTCTTTAATCCATTTTGAGCTTATTTTTGTGTATGGTGTTAGGGAGTGATCTAATCTCATACTTTTACATGTCCCTGTCCAGTTTTCCCAGCACCACTTATTGAAGAGGCTGTCCTTTCTCCACTGTACATTCCTGCCTCCTTTATCAAAGATAAGTTGGCCATATGTGCGTGGGTTTATCTCTGGGCTTTCTATCCTGATCCACTGATCTATCTTTCTGTTTTTGTGCCAGTACCACACTGTCTTGATTACTGTAGCTTTGTAGTATAGTCTGAAGTCAGGGAGCCTGATTCCTCTAGCTCCGTGTTTCGTTCTCAAGATTGCTTTGGCTATTCGAGGTCTTTTGTTTTTCCAAACAAATTTTGAAATTTTTTGTTCTAGTTCTGTGAAAAATGCCAGTGGTAGTTTGATAGGGATTGCATTGAATCTGTAGATTGCTTTGGGTAGTAGAGTCATTTTCACAATATTGATTCTTCCAATCCAGGAGCATGGTATATCTCTCCATCTATTTGTAACATCTTTAATTTCTTTCATCAGTGTCTTATAATTTTCTGCATACAGGTCTTTTGTCTCCTTGGGTAGGTTTATTCCTAGATATTTTATTCTTTTTGTTGCAATGGTAAGTGGGAGTGTTTTCTTGATTTCATTTTCAGATTTTTCATCATTAGTGTACAGGAATGCCAGAGATTTCTGTGCATTAATTTTGTATCCTGCTACTTTACCAAATTCATTGATTAGCTCTAGTAGTTTTCTGGTAGCATCTTTAGGATTCTCTATGTATAGTATCATGTAATCTGCAAACAGTGACAGCTTTACTTCTTCTTTTCCCATTTGGATTCCTTTTATTTCCTTTTCTTCTCTGATTGCTGTGGCTAAAACTTCCAACACTAGGTTGAATAAGAGTGGTGAGAGTGGGCAGCCTTGTCTTGTTCCTGATCTTAGTGGAAATGGTTTCAGTTTTTCACCATTGAGGACAATGTTGGCTGTGGGTTTGTCATATATGGCCTTTATTATGTTGAGGAAAGTTCCCTCTATGCCTACTTTCTGCAGGGTTTTTATCATAAATGGGTGTTGAATTTTGTCGAAAGCTTTCTCTGCATCTATTGAGATGATCATATGGTTTTTCTCCTTCAATTTGTTAATATGGTGTATCACATTGATTGATTTGCCTATATTGAAGAATCCTTGCATTCCTGGAATAAACCCCACTTGATCATGGTGTGTGATCCTTTTAATGTGCTGTTGGATTCTGTTTGCTAGTATTTTGTTGAGGATTTTTGCATCTATGTTCATCAGTGATATTGGCCTGTAGTTTTCTTTCTTTGTGTCGTCCTTGCCTGGTTTTGGTATCAAGGTGATGGTGGCCTCTTAGAATGAATTTGGGAGTGTTCCTTCCTCTGAAATTGTTTGGAAGAGTTTTAGAAGGATGGGTGTTAGCTCTTCTCTAAATGTTTGCTAGAATTCGCCTGTGAAGCCATCTGGTCCTGGGCTTTTGTTTGTTGGAAAATTTTTAATCACAGTTTCAATTTCAGTGCTTGTGATTGGTCTATTCATATTCTCTATTTCTTCCTGATTTAGTATTGGCAGGTTGTGCATTTCTAAAAATTTGTCCATTTCTTCCAGGTTGTCCATTTTATTGGCATAGATTTTCTTGTAGAAATCTCTCATGATCTTTTGTATTTCTGCAGTGTCAGTTGTTACTTCTCCTTTTTCATTTCTAATTCTATTGATTTGAGTCTTCTCCCTTTTTTTCTTTATGAGTCTGTCTAATGATTTGTCAATTTTGTTTATCTTCTCAAAGAACCAGCTTTTAGTTTTATTGATCTTTGCTATCGTTTCCTTCATTTCTTTTTCATTTATTTCTGATCTGATCTTTATGATTTCTTTCGTTCTGCTAACTTTGGGGTTTTTTTGTTCTTCTTTCTCTAATTGCTTTAGGTGCAGGGTCAGGTTGTTTACTCGAGATGTTTCCTATTTCTTAAGGTGGGATTGTATTGCTATAAACTTCCCCCTTAGAACTGTTTTTGCTGCATCCCATAGGTTTTGGGTCATCATGTCTCCATTGTCATTTGTTTCTAGGTCTTTTTTTATTTCCTCTTTGATTTCTTCAGTGATCACTTCGTTATTGAGTAGTGTATTGTTTAGCCTCCATGTGTTTGTATTTCTTACAGATCTTTTCCTGTAATTGATGTCGAGTTGCATAGCATTGTGGTCGGAAAAGATACTTGATACAAATTCAATTTTCTTAAATTTACAAAGGCTTGATTTGTGAAGCAAGGTATGATCTATCCTGGAGAATGTTCCATGAGCACTTGAGAAAAATGTGTATTCTGCTGTTTTGGGTGGAATGTCCTATAAATATCAATTAAGTCCATCTTGTTTAATGTATCATTTAAAGCTTGTGTTTCCTTATTTATTTTCAGTTTGGATGATCTGTCCATTGGTGAAAGTGGGGTGTTAAAGTCCCCTACTATGAGTGTGTTACTGTCGATTTCCCCTTTTATGGCTGTTAGTATTTGCCTTATGTATTGAGGTGCTCCTATGTTGGGTGCATAAATATTTACAATTGTTATATCTTCTTCTTGGATCGATCCCTTTATCATTATGTAGTGTCCTTCTTTGTCTCTTCTAATAGTCTTTATTTTAAAGTCTATTTTGTCTGATATAAGAATTGCTACTTCAGCTTTCTTTTGATTTCCATTTGCATGGAATATCTTTTTCCATCCCCTTACTTTCAATCTGTATGTGTCTCTAGGTCTGAAGTGGGTCTCTTGTAGACAGCATATATATGGGTCTTGTTTTTGTATCCATTCAGCCAATCTGTGTCTTTTGGTGGGAGCATTTAGTCCATTTACATTTAAGGTAATTACTGATATGTATGTTCCTATTCCCATTTCTTTAAATGCTTTGGGTTCTTTATTGTAGCTATTTTCTTTCTGTTGTGTGTCTTGCCTAGAGAATTTCCTTTAGCATTTGTTGTAAAGCTGATTTGGTGGTGCTGAACTCTCTCAGCTTTTGCTTGTCTGTAAAGGTTTTAATTTCTCCATCAAATCTGAATGAGATCCTTGCCGGGTAGAGTAATCTTGGTTGCAGGTTTCTCTCCTTCATCACTTTAATTATGTCCTGCCACTCCCTTCTGGCTTGTAGAGTTTCTGCTGAGAGATCAGCTGTTATCCTGATGGGGATTCCCTTGTGTGTTATTTGTTGTTTTTCCCTTGCTGCTTTTAATATGATTTCCTTGTGTTTAATTTTTGACAGTTTGATTAATATGTGTCTTGGCGTATTTCTCCTTGGATTTATTGTGTATGGGACTCTCTGTGCCTCCTGGACTTGATTAACTATTTCCTTTCCCATATTAGGGAAGTTTTCAACTATAATCTCTTCAAATATTTTCTCAGTCCCTTTCTTTTTCTCTTCTTCTTCTGGAACCCCTATAATTCGAATGTTGGTGCATTTAATGTTGTCCCAGAGGTCTCTGAGACTGTCCTCTGTTCTTTTCATTCTTTTTTCTTTATTTTGCTCTGCAGCAGTTATTTCCACTATTTTATCTTCCACCTCACTTATCCGTTCTTCTGCCTCAGTTATTCTGCTATTGATTCCATCTAGAGTATTTTTCATTTCATTTATTGTGTTTTTAATCGATGCTTGATTCATCTTTAGTTCTTCTAGATCCTTGTTAACTGTTTCTTGAATTTTATCTATTCTATTTCCAAGATTTTGGATCTTGGACATAGAATCTTGGATCATCTTTACTATCATTATTCTGAATTCTTTTTCAGGTAGACTGCCTATTACCTCTTCATTTGTTAGGTCTGGTAGGTTTTTATCTTGCTCCTTCACCTGCTGTGTGTTTTTCTGTCTTCTCGTTTTGCTTATCTTACTGTGTTTGGGGTCTCCTTTTTGCAGGCTGCAGATTCATAGTTCCCGTTGTTTTTGGTGTCTGTCCCCAGTGGCTTAGGTTGTTTCAGTAGGTTGTGTAGGCTTCCTGGTGGGGGGGGACTAGTGCCTGTGTTCTGGTGGTTGAGGCTCAATCTTGTCTTTTTGGTGGACAGGTCCACGTCTGGTGGTGTGTTTTTGGATGCCTGTGGCCTTATTATGATTTTAGGCAGCCTCTCTGCTAATGGGTGGGGTTGTGTTCCTGCCTTGCTAGTTGCTTGGCATAGGGTGACCAGTACTGTAGCTTGGTGGTCATTGACTGAAGCTGGGTGCTGGTGTTGAGATGGAGATCTCTGGGAGATTTTCGCTGCTTGATATTATGTGGAGCTGGGAGGTCTCTTGTGGACCTGTGTCCTGAAGTTGGCTCTCCCTCTTCAGAGGCACAGCACTGACTCCTTGCTGCAGCACCAAGAGCCTTTCATGTAACCAGCTCAGAATAAAAGGGAGAAAAAGTTGAAAGAAATAATTAGTAGAAGAAAGAAACATAGAGAGAAAGAAAGGAAGAAGGAAAGAAAGGAAGGAAGGAAGGAAGAAGGGAGGAGGAAGGGAGGAATGACGGGAAGAAAGAAAGAATGAAAGGAGGGAGAGACGGAGGAAGGAAAGAAAAAGAGAGTGAATGGAGGAAGGGCGGGAGGAAGGAAAGAAAGAAAGGCAGGAGGGAGGGAGGGAGGAAGGAAAGAAAAAGAAAGTGTGAAAGGAAGAAGGGTGGGGGGGAGGGAGGAAGGACAGAAAGACAGGAGGGATGGAGGGAGGGAGGAAGGAAAGAAAAAGAAAGAGTGAAAGGAAGAAGGGAGGGAGGGCGGGAGGAAGGAAAGAAAGAGAAAGAAGGAAAGGAGGGGCAGAGGAAGGGAGGGAGGAAGGCAAGGTAGGAAAAAAAGAAAGCGCAGGTAAAGTAAAATAGAATAAAGTATAAAATATAGTAGCATTATTAAAATTAAATGTAATTATTGAAAAAAAACGGACAGATAGAACCCTGGAAAATATGGTGGAAGCAAAGCTATACAGAGAAAATCTCACACAGAAGCCTACACATACACATTCACAAAAAGAGAGCAGGGGGAAAAATCGAAAATCTTGCTCTCAAAGTCCACCTCCTCAATTTGGGATAATTCGTTGTAAAAAGAGGAAAACGGGGAAAAGTCTTAAATCTTGTCCTCAAAGTCCACCTCCTCAATTTGGGATGATTCGCTGTCCATTCATGCACTCCACAGATGCAGGGCACATAAAGTGGACCGTGGAGCTTTAATCCGCTGCCTCCGTGGCTGCACTGAGATTTCCCTGTCTCTTCTCTGCTCTCACAGCTCCCGGGTCTCAGCCTTGGACCTGGCCCCGCCTCTGCGTATAGGTCGCTGGAGGGCGTCCGTTCTTCGCTCAGACAGGACGGGTTTAAAGTAGCCGCTGATTCGGGGGCTCTGGCTCACTCAGGCAGAGAGGAGGGAGGGGCGCGCAGTGTGTGACGGGCCTGCGGCGGCAGAGGCCGGCGTGACGTTGCACCAGGCCAAGGTGCTCCGTGCGCTTTCCCGGGAAAGCCGTCCCTGGGTCCCGGGACCCCGGCAGTGGCGAGGTGCACAGGCTCCCGGGAAGGCGGGGCGGACAGTGACCTGCGCTCGCACACAGGCCTTGTGGCGGCGGCAGCAGCAGCCCCAGCGTCCCACGCCCGTCTCCGGGGTCTGCGCCTTTAGCCGCGGTTTGCGCCCATCTCTGGAGCTTCTTTAAGCAGTGCTCTTAATGCCCTCTCCTCGCGCACCAGGAAACAAAAGGGAAGAAAGAGTCTCTTGCCTCTTCGGCAGCTCTAGACTTTTTCCCCGGACTCCCTCCGGGCTAGCCGCGGCGCACCAACCCTTTCAGGCTCTCTTCCTGCCGCCTGCCCCAGTCCTCTCCCTGCGCTCCGACTGAAACCCGATACCCGAGCCTCAGCTCCCAGCCCCGCCCGCCCCGGCGGCCCAGCAGACAAGCCTCTTGGGCTGGTGTGTGCCTGAGGGCACCGATCCTCTGTGCCAGAATCTCTCCGCTTTGCCCTCCACACACCTGTTGCTGTGCTCTCCTCCACTACTCCGAAGCTTTCCCCCTCCGCCACCTGCAGTCTCCGCCCTCGAAGGGGCTTCTAGTGTGTGGAAACCTTTCCTCCTTCACGGCTCCCTCCCACTGGTGCTGGTCCCGTCCCTATCCTTTTTTCTCTGTTTATTCTTTTTTCTTTTGTCCTACCCAGGTATGTGGGGAGTTTCTTGCCTTTTGGGGGGTCTGAGGTCTTCTGTCAGCGTTCAGTAGGTGTTCTGTTGGAGTTGTTCCACGTGTAGATGAATTTCTGATGTATCTGTGGGGAGGAAGGTGATCTCCGCGTCTTACTCTTCTGCCATCTTCCTCTGGCTCTCTGTGCTTTAGCTTTTTAAGTGCCAATGAACCTGAAAAATCAGGAACTTCAATTGCTTTTTTTTTTTTTTTTTTTCTTTCCTGAGGCTCTGCTGCATTAAATGAGAAGTGAGGCCAGAATAGAGAACCCAAGTCTCAGAGTCAGAACACACATGTTGTATTTCTTGTAATACCTATGATGGGTCTTCAGAAATAGAAAAGTAAAAATATGTATAATATATACGTATATATATTGTATTTTAAAAATTTATATAGTATTTATGCTAGGCTTTTAAATTTAATCTCAACAATCTACAAGGCAGGTATTACTTTTTTTCACATTTTACAACTAATGAAATTGATATACCGAAAATTAAGTAACTTGTCCAATATCAAAGTCACCCAGTTAATGCCAGAGCCTGAATTCATACCCAGACTGGAGTTCTTTCTCTGAACCATTTTACACACTACCTCCATATATGTTTGTATATACATGCATGCAGACATACAGAAACACACACATACATTTGTAATCAGTGAAAGAATTTATATTTTTCTCTGCATTGAGAAGTTATTGACATACTATTTGTTGATTTAAGGTATGCAAATTTTGTTGATTCATAATTATTTTAAATGTGCATACATTTTGCTCCTGTCTGTCGCTTTATTTTCCAAGCTCATCATTAAGAGTTAATAATAGGATACGCTTTACATAGATTAGTATCACCTAAATTCTTCTGATGACAAATTGGTTGAATAATAATCTTTTATAGCTGTCTTTCATTTTATTTCATTAAGAAAAAATGTTTCTCCATTATTTCTCTCAACATAGCACGTTTATAGCTCAAATTTTTTCTAAGTTATTTAATAATAAATGTATCAGAACAAGCAAGAAACTATTGAACTGCCATCCTTATTCTCATTTACCTTCATACCAAGAATAAAATTGTAAACTGAGTTTTGACTGAGATCTCGTATGGAGACCCTGCTCTAGTGCACTCTTTTTCACATCTACTTGTCCAATAGTTTTCAAAGAGATTTTTATATAAGGTCACTTTTATGTACCAAATGACACAACTTGTTTGATGATCTAATGTTTGTAAAGTTTATATTTTTCATTTTGCCAAGAAAAACAAAATCTTGTCCATTTTATATGTTGTGATAAGCATTTAATTGAAGAAAAAGATACTTTAAAAAATACACATTCAAGGCAAAAGCTTATGTGGCAGTATTCTTTCACATATCAGTAACATGTTAGAGCTGAATGTGTGTTTCCATTCACTTCTTTTACTCATAAAATAAAAATCTATCGCTAATGAATAATGTCACAGATACTTTGGACATACAGTACCTCTTAAATTCGTAGATATACTGACAAATTATTCTGGCAGAATATCAAATATGAAAGACATTTTAGCATAACTTTGTGTTTTGAGTAAAAATGTTCTAACTAGTATTCAAAGTTTTAAGGCAACTTGCAACCAAAGTTTTAAGTATAATCATTAGCTTATTCCCAAGTGAAAACATTAATATTGGATGTTTGGCAGATAAAAGGTACTGCTGAATATCAAGTCCATATTAGCCTAAAAAGAAAACTAAAGTTGGAAGAAAAAGTGTGTCTTGGTTTTATAGTGTAGCTTACTTCTATAAAACCATAAATTGGACAACTACTTTTAGCTACACCAAAATAGTTTACATTCTCACCTTTCTTTTGCAGTGTTTTTCATATTTAATCCCTGCACACGTAACTTACCTTACTCTTTCATTAAACTATGAGCTTTTCATAAGAGCCTAATACTCCAATCCAATTAAGAATTATCTATATCTGTAGAGAAGCCATAACTATGCAAATCTAAATTTTAAAATATTCTCTGTAGCAAACATCTGATATTAGAAATATCTGTTAATAATAATGCCTATCAGTAGATAAAAGCCATTAGAAACACATTTTTTCTAATTTTCTTGCTCGGGTTTATGACTTTAGTGAAAGTAGAAAATTTGATAAAACTTCTGGATTTACAAAGTGTGGGGATGTGGTATGTGATTCTCCAGGGAACACAAGACTAAAGTATGCAGAAGGAAGATATTAAAGAGGGCTACCCTTTGGTTAATAAATTAAAGAACTATCTTTCATTTAAACCATAGGCCAGGAGAAAGTAAAGTAAAAGAAATCCAATTTAGGAAAAAAAAACATAGCTTCACAGTGGCTTGGCAATTTGATAGCTACCACTTTCAAGGTTCTTAATTTTAGGACACTCATATAATGGAAATAGTGACCTCCAATTTTTGTTTAGATTAATTATACTAACTCATTCACCCAAGAGGCCAGCACTAGCACAGAGTGTGTACTAGTTGGCATTGGCACATATGATTTTTTTTTCTAATGAAGTGAACTTTTCTCTAGTAATGCCCTCTCTCCACTACTGATTTCACAGGATTATCATGAGAATTTCCATTAAGCATAACATTATCTCACCCATTGTCCCCAGTTGATTAGTTCTGGAGTAAGCACCTAAGCCAACCTGGCCAATAAAACTTTTCCCAGGGATTGTTAGCCTCCAAAAAGAGTCACAACATTCTTTGTATTGCCACTGGAATTGTAAGATGTAATGTGCAGCAACTGTCACCAACTATATCTTATGACGTAGAAAAAGCATAAACTAACCTCCATAGAGAATAAAGATGAAAGACAGAAGAATATTTGCCATCCTTGACTTCCAGGTGTTTAGTTGTTAAAGTCTTCTTTGATTTCAAGAAATGCCCTAGTTTTATCCCCATAAAGCTCACCTTTTCCTTGAATTATTTCCATTTGGGTATTTTATCAAGTTCAACCTAAATTTTCCCAAATTGTGAACGAGCTATTTACAAGTGTGAATAACTGCAATGAAAGGTTCATTTTTCTAACTGAGAAATAAAAGCATTAGAAATATTTCCTAAATATGTGTCTTTCCATAGGAAAATCAAGGCAACAAATGTGAGACAAAAAGAGAGGGTTCTTATTATGTAAAACAAGGGAGTAGTTTTAGAAATACTTAAAATCATCCTTCCTGTGATAGTTCTTATCTCATGACTATACATGAATCTTTCTATCTCTAATTTGAGAGGCTGAGAAAAAGGAGGTCATGAGAAAGATACCTGGGTTATAATCAACAAAATGAAGAAACTATAGGAAAGTGCTATCTATGCCTGCTAGCTGCATATAAGCCAAGGAGGATATCAGCCAGAACTCTAAGACTTGTATTTCATAATATGCATCAATAATTGTTAAATACTTGTGGAATCCAAAAATGTTATCTAACCAGGAATAATATAACCCTTTCTGAACTGTAGTAATACAGGCTGGTTAGGCTCCATCTAGAATTTTCTCAAATAACATTTGGGTCAAATAACACATGATTGGAAATAAGGCTTTTCTCTCTTTGAAATCATAAGTAATGTGGAATAATACCTGTTCTGAGCTTATTCAAACTTTATTATTTCTAGGAGTCCTCAGAGGTGTCTCACATGTGCTCCTTAATATATAAGTTAGACTGGCTTTAAGATGGCACAGAGAAGTAGGACTCTAGAAAACTGCAGAAGACATATTCTGCTAGAAGCAGCTACATTCAAATGCATGGGCTTCCCATGGGCAGAACATCACAAAACCAGTCAGGCTCCAATCACACTGCTTATTGTCTTAGATTGGAAGCAGAACCCAGAACAAGATTTTGTTAAGTGGATGTATTGGGGGTGTGCTCACAGAAGACTGAAAGAAACAGGATAGCATACTGGATTTAAAACTAAGCAATAACATGGTCTCAGTTGAAAACTCACTTTGGTCTGATCCAGGCAAAGCTCTGAAACACAAATGGGCCAAAAGAGTGGGTTCAACTCAACAGAAGGGATTGACATTTTAGACCTCATTGATGTTAGTCATTGGCTGAGGTCTTTTCTCCCACTTGGCAGAGGGGAACAAGGGAAAAGGTGGTTCATAGACTCTGTGATGAGACAGTTCCAATTTGTCCAAGGACATTTTGCCATAAGAGGGTACAGCTGTGGGTTGTTAATTGCTAACCTTTTCAAGAGCTGGAGGTGGGAACACCAGCAAGCTGAGAATTGGATCTGGGTGGAACATCACACATTCACTAAACTTTTACTTTACCTGAAAAAGCTGATAAGTTTCCTCCAGCAGCAAGAGATTGGGATTGTACCCTTGCAGGTGGTTGCTTAAGGTAGGGAAGCAAGAAGAATCTAGGGAATTGTCAAGAAGAGAGGCTCCTTGAGGAAAGCTCTCAGGAATTCTCACACAGACCCATTTGGGAGAGTTAGAGTATGAATGGCTGTTATATAAATACAGAGAATACCATTCAGTGTTAGTCAAGAAAAACAACACTAATTACCAGAAAGGATTTCAATGGTAACCTACTATCCTAGAGAGATTTGTCATGTCTCCTCTCCCAGTGCCCTGCTCCATCACTCTGAGGGAGCCGAGGTCCAGGTGAAAAAATCAAGGAGGTTGACCAGCACTCTATTGTGTTATCATATTAAAATCTTACAAGAATCTCATGCAATTATTAACCCCGTTTCAGACTTGAGAAAACCGAAGTTCAGAGAACCTCAACTTATAAATGATAGAAGCAGGATTCCAACTCAGATCCATCTGCTAAGTAAATAAATTCCTTTAAAGTTTCTGCTTTGGGGATAAGCATAAAAATCACACTCCCACACTTTAACTTCCCTGAAGAAACTTGGTTAGTATGAATTCATAGACTTTCAATTAAGCATTTACAACATATTTTTGACATTTCCTTCTGTATTTTTCCTTATAAAAATAATAGATTGTTAATTATTCAAATATAAATAGGACATGCTATTTCAAACCATTTTCCTACTTTAGTTTCAGATATATGCCTTTTCCACTGCAAAAAATGAAAAATATATTAAGCAAATCTTCATGGTCATTGGATAATATTGGATGGGTGGCTGGATGAAAGTAAATGTATAATTATTCAGAGTGCCTGGAAAAGGATCATGATTGTGTGCTATTTAATAAAATTTAGGATGAAGTTTGACACTCACTACAAATAATTAAAGCACAGATTTTTTGGCATAAACTGTCTCTTAAAAAAGACCCAGGGGCTTCCCTGGTGGCGCAGTAGTTGAGAGTCCGCCTGCCGATGCAGGGGACACGGTTCGTGCCCCGGTCCGGGAAGATCCCACATGCCGCAGAGCGGCTAGGCCCGTGAGTCATGGCCACTGAGCCTGCGCGTCCGGAGCCTGTGCTCCGCAATGGGAGAGGCCACAACAGTGAGAGGCCCGCATACCACAAAAAAAAAAAAGACCCAGGCATTCTAGTTATTTGTTCTACTTTCTACAGCTCTAACGACCAAACTAGAAACTTAACTTCCAGTGGGTAATACACTTATTACCACTTACTGAGTTTGTTTTTCATATAAAGATATTTTCTGAAAACACAAAATGTATCTTCCTATATTTCTTAATGTCTGAGGGAAAAAAGCAAGTATTTCTTTGGAAACAGAATAGGACATCTTATATAAGAGAGCCCTCAAAAATATTGTCCTTTCATTATCTGCTAATTAGTCCACTGAATTTGTCTGTCTTTGTCACTAACCACTTTTGAATGATCTGGAAAAAATCAAGTCGGAAATGTATACCATATATCTGATTTTGCTAATTAGCTAATGATGCCTTTTCTTCCATGGAGTAATCATTTTGGAAAGACATCATCATCATTTATAAATCTGACACAGATATTTGAGCAGAGTGTAAAATCATATTTTACTTTTCCTTTTGTATATAAGTAATCCTTACATATTAAAATCTAACTCTAACAGTGCATTAGCAAATCCAATTAGTGCTATCTTCAAATATATCCAAAATTTATCATTTCACATTTTCTCCACCAGCTTCCTAACTGGTCTCCCTGCATTTCCCCTTGTCTGTCTGCAGGCATTTCTCCATGTAGCAGTTAGATGGTTTCTTTGCAAACATGTCTTATTATTCAGCTTCTCAGCTCAAATCTTTTAATGGATTCCCACTTTAAGTAAAATCCAGAGTTTTTATTATTGACTACAAGTCTCAATGTGACCAGGCTCCCATCTACTATTTATGACTTTGCATCCTCCTACTATAAAGATAAACAGAGCCAGACATTAGTTCAAGTGGTGAAAACAGACTTATTCAGTTAACTACTAACAATAGACAAAGAGCTAAGTTCCATTCCAAGCTGTGCAGAGGTGACTGAGCATTTTAAAGGGAGGATGAGGGAGTAGGGAGGGATGATGACAGAGCATGAGTAGAGTCAGGGACATTAAAATAACCAAAAGTGAGAGAGGAGGTGCATGGGAAACCCATCTAGGTTTACTCACTGGCACTTATCAAAGTTAAGCTCCCACTCTGCTATCTATCATCAGTTGTTGGCTAGAAAAAACAGTAAATTCTTTTACCAGCCTTGAGTTTTCTCAGGGAGGCTAAGGTCATCATAGGGATGCAGCTTTGTGCTGTTAGAAACTATGTCAGTATGTGTTCAATTCTTTATAGGCCAAGGTGGAGGGCTATACAGAAGATGGCTCAGATGAGCCTCGCTAGAGTTTGGTCAAGGAGAGAATTTTTGTCACAATACTATCCTCTGTCACTCATGCTGGTCTCCTGCTATTCATTAAACATGCCAAGTATACAGGATGGTTCAAAGGGAGCATTTCCTTTTCCATCTGAAATACTCTACCCCCAGATAACCACACAGCTTTCCTTCACTCTTACTCAAAGCTTTGTTTATTTTTCATCTTCTCAAGGAAGCTCCTTGATCGTTCAGACTTGCTTGTCTCACCCTCTTACCCTCTAGCCTCCTTCAGATTGCACAAATGCCTTCTGGCTAGAGTACATACTGTAGATTCTAATAATGCTGCATTACTGCCTTCCTTAGAACATTTAATCACAGCTGAAATTTTACATTAATTTGCAACTTTATCTAAGATTTGCTTTATTTTCCTCATGTGAGATCCATGAAGATGTGATCTGAACTGATTTATTTTAATCTTAGAGTTCCAATATAATGCCTGACATAAAATGTATACTTAGTGCCTGTTTCTAATTAATTAATGGCTAAATATATACAAATGATATTGGATAGTTATGGCATTCACAATACAGTCACCAAACCTCCATCTCATGGCTCAAATTGCAACGCAAGTTCAGGAAAAGTAAAAGGTTTTGGAGTATCCTAGGAATCCTAACAACAACAACAAAAAAGTACCTACAGATATATGTATATTATGTGTGTACTGGAATTTTTTCAAGGACTTCTAAGAAAAAGGGATATTATGGTTTAGTTTTGTTTGATTTACTATCTTTAAATGAAGATAGGAAACTAACTTACTTCAAAAGTTCCATATGCAAACTATCCCAAAATAATAACAAAGCAGTTTACAGATTTAGTTTTTTTGTTTGTTTGTTTGTTTGTTTTCAGGTGGTATGCGGGCCTTTCACTGCTGTGGCCTCACCCGTTGTGGAGCACAGGCTCCGGACGCACAGGCTCAGCGGCCATTGTTCACGGGCCCAGCCGCTCTGCAGCATGTGGGATCCTCCCGGACCAGGGCACGAATCCGTGTTCCCTGCATTGGCAGGCAGAATCTCAACCACTGCGCCACCAGGGAAGCACCTACAGATTTAGTTTTATGTAACAACTAAACAATAAAGACATCAATGGTTCTTTCTTCCACTATTTACTTTCATAGACAAAGATTTCCTGAGGAGCAGTCATCTTGCAACTTGCTACCTTGGTTTTCCCCACTGGAAAAAATAAAAAGTATATGTGTATATATCACCCTGCCCTCATAATTGGCCTGCCTGTCCTATCAAATTAATTCTAGTATTTGCCTGAAGCATTTTTACACTTTTCCTTTTCTCAGCCAGTAGAAGCCATATGTAGGAGTTTGCCTAAAATAAGCAGTAAGTACACATCTACAGGAAGAAATGGGACACTATGGAACTAGTAGAAGAAAAACGGGGGAATTTTTATTTTTTCAAATGAACTCAGTCATATGAAAATCCGTGGAATATATTACAATACTCTAAGTTTACATATGCCTCAAGTAATACCCAAATGAATGTAGAACTGGCAAACTAAAAATGTTTAAAATTGATGGGAAAACAGAGTCAGCCAGATTTTCTCACTTAACATATTGGCTTTAAAACATCAGCTCAAACAGAGAGCAAGGAAAATAAGAGATTGACACTGTAGCCAGAGCATGGATATCAGCTTGATTTTATAGTCAAATAGGATGGAGAGTTAATTTTCCTGAAGACCCAAAGGAGCAAGGAGGAAACATCGCAATGCAAGCCAAGGATAGACAATGACCTCTGTTTTGGTCTCCTTGTCTAGTCTCTTCCATTGTTATAGTTTATATGCTTTCACAGTGGGTATGAGTATTCTGTGTAACCTTACGCAAAATGTTTAACCTCAGTGTGCTTCTGCTTCCTCATTTGTATAATGAGTATAATAATTTTACCTACCTCACTGGGTTGCTGTGAAATTTTTTAAATCACAGGGTTGTTTTCTGGACTCATATATGCAAAGCACTTAGAATGGTATCTGGTATTATTTTAAGCTGATTGTTACTATTATTCATAACCCTTATAAAATTAGCAAAGCATGTTAGTGATGCATGATTTTATAGAGTATCTAGTCCTAGTCTCCTCACTTTTCCTCATTTTACACATCTGAAAATTCAAGGAGAGCAACAATTTATATCACTTCTATATTAAACTTGCTCAATCTCTGAAATATAAGGAACCAAAAAAGGAAAAACTAAATGAAGCTGGGAGACTTGAGTGTTTTTTCTAAAATAAAACTTGTAAGTAAAGTATGAAAAAAGAAACAAGGAAATACATAACACATGAAAAAGACACACACATGCACATTCTTATTTAAAGGTGACCTTCCTGGAAATAACATCAGATTTTACAGTTACATTTCAACCTCAATATCATCAGGAGAGTCTAAAAGCAGAATATACAAACATTTGGGGGTTTGCAGAGGTCTAAGTGATATACTCATTTGCCAAAAATATGACAATATTTAGGAAAATATCTCCTTTACATTTACATTCCAAAACCACTTTTGAGTGAGAAAGGGACCACAATCAATTCTAAATTGATTATAATTAAAATAAAGCATAGTAAATATATACACAGATTACTGGAGACATATCTAGATGCTTTGGTTAAAAATAGTTTACCACACTATGCCTGAGATTTGGTGCACTTCTTAGCCACAGAGGATGCCATCATATACACATAAATATAATAAATATGGGACACTGCAAGATAAAATATAATAAAAATAATATGAGAAAAGGAAATTATGTTTCCTCATAAAAACATGGTTTTGACAATTTGGGAAAGATTTTGTTTCTATTCTACTAAAAGCTAAGCAAAGAGCTTTTAGAAGAAAGAAATATATTTTTTAATTATAGAAACTTAGAACTCAAACTCAAATCACCTTTTAGTCCAACCTTTTGTCTTTACCACAAGAGCTGAGAAAAACGAGGCCAAGAAGCATTGAAAGATGTACACACTACACACTGTAGTGGGGATGGAGGAAAGACCAGAATTTTTCTCTTAATGCATAAGTCAAGATTTTTTACTGAACCCCATTGTTTCCTAATTTACCCCATTGTGTTGACTGTACCATAAGCAGTTCAAGAGCAGTGATACAGATATTAGTAGGACTTGAATCATGAAGACAGCCGCTAATTGGAAAATATAAGGTGAGCGAATATGAAAAGAGTGATGAAAATTCCCTATTGTAAATTTTTTAATAAAATTTTCTTTCTGTTTTTAATTCAATCCAAAGAATATATACAAAGGCCTGGGATAGCCACGTTCTCTCTTATCTAGAACAGCAACCACATTCCAGACAAAGTATTTCTAATCCTTTTTATATCATTCAGTCTTAAAGTTTAGTGTCCAAGGCAAAGTTAAAAATACCTATATAAAACAATAACTATAAAACTGTGTTGATGGACATATGGTATATAAAAAAGTGATTTGTGTAACAGTAATAGCACAAAGGTGATGTAAGGGAATGAAACTATATTGAAGCAAAATTTGTTATGCCATCAAAATTAATTTGAATTAACTTGTCTTAAATTACTATGTTAATTTTAATCTCCAGGACTACTACTAAAAATAAATTTAAAAGTAGAAATCATAAGGTTATTAAAATGGTACACTAGAAAGTATCACTGGTAATGAAGAAATAGAAGAAAATTAGGACATAAGATATATAGACAACAAATAGCAAAATGGCAGACAGATCCTATTATAGTAATGTAAATGGAGTAAGCACCCTAATCAAAAGGCAGAGATTGGTGAATGGATAATTGTATCTATCATCATATAATTATGTTTCAAAATTTGTTTTAGATTTTGGCAACATTGAAAACATTTCATCAAAAATTTGCTAAAAAAGGTTATGACTACAAACTCTGACTAAGATCCATTGTTTAGAGAAGTTATCTGATTGGCTTGTAGGACTTAGCAGTCATTCATTTTGTAAGTTTCAGTAAGCTTATAGGCACTTGTGTTCATTGAAATTTAAAGGAACTAAAGGATGACTTAATAAGTGAGTTGTTACTATTGCTTCTATGGGAAATGTATATGTATGGATTTCCACAATTATATTTACCCTAAAGTAATTCTAGCAACACTGCTATCCTTGCAATTATGGCAATTAAACTCCAAACTAGTTCCAAATGGATAAGATAAAAGCATAAATAAAAGACAGAAAATGAAAATTCTCCCAACATATTGGAAGTAAACTTTGGAATTGGATTATAAATCTTTAAGCTAGCCAATCAGCAAGACTAGGAGAGGGATATTAGGTCACTGGGAAAATAATATCTAGAGAAATCTTAGAATTGAAAGGGAAATAACGCTTAACAGTCAAATGACCTTTATTTGATCCTAATTTTACCTTTTCTGTGGAGCCTGTTTAATTCCATTGAAAAAAAAATCAACTTCATAGAATCTTGTTTAGATGAAACCAGGTGTAATATTGTTACTGACAGTACACAAAACATCCAAAGATTATTTGCCCAGAGGTGAAAATTCAGAATACCAGACCCTGCTTTATAATCTCTTTAATAAAAATTTAAAACTTGTCAAGAATAAAATATTTTCTCACATTGGAGTTTTATTTATCAGCCTTTGGGGCAATCTGTTTGTATTTCCCATCAACAGTTTAATAAGAAAAAAAATCCATTTGAACCATGAAGTTGTTATTAAAATGCAGATGATTTTGTTATAATGGGTAACAAGGTTGTTCTTTTTCCAGATGGAAAAAATATATAAAATCACTAAGTCTGAAATTTTTGATATATGTCCAACCATGACATCAGTTAAAAAATTCACTTGCCTCTGGATTTGAATATTTCCTCTCCTTCCTTACAACTGCCTCAGGAAGGACTAATACATCAGATTCAGATACCCGTGATCTTTGCTCCACAAGATTTTTGTTTTTAATGTGGCATAAAGAGAAGATATCAAACAAAGCAGAGTGACTTCACCAAGATAATGGAGATATTTAACCTAACATCTCTCTATTATTTATAAATATAATAAAATTTGGAAGAGTAAATATCCTCCACAGAGATAACTGATCCAATAGAAAACACACAGATTTTTTTTTAGGTGATTCTATCTAAAATATTTTGTTACAAGAAACATTATCTTTAAAAGTACTTCAAACTGGTAAAATTTTGCATTTATTGCTTAATTCTCCAGTTTAATGTGCTTTTTTAGAACTATGATTGCATTCTCCTTCTAAATCTCACACCATATATTTTATTCCTTTGTCCAATAAATACAGAGGAAGAGATAAGAGAAAGGATGAGAGAGATTGTGGTCTGAGTATTTAAATTCTGTTAAAAATCCATAGATTGGGGCTTCCCTGGTGGTGCAGTGGTTGAGAATCTGCCTGCCAATGCACGGGACACGGGTTCGAGCCCTGGTCTGGGAGGATCCCACATGCCATGGAGCGGCTAGGCCCATGAGCCACAACTACTGAGCCTGCGCATCTGGAGCCTGTGCTCTGCAACAAGAGAGGCCACGACAGTGAGAGGCCCGCGCACCGCGATGAAGAGTGGCCCCCGCTTGCCACATCTAGAGATAGCCCTCGCACAGAAACGAAGAACCAACACAGCAAAACTAAATTAATTAATTAATAAACTCCTACCCTCAACATCTTCTAAAAAAAAAAAATACATAGATTGCCATGTTTGTAGAGGGTCTGGCCATTTGGCAGAATCCATCTGTGCTTGGGCTGTTTTGTTAGGTGTTTTTCAAATAAGTTTTGTGAACCCCTCCAGAGACTCCCATTTTCTACATAAAGAAATCATAACTCCTTATTATTAAATATTCAGGAATTTTCAAGCTGACTTTTAAACTGCCAGGAACTTTTAGACAGCCATGATAGAAATATTTACACCATAAATATTGGCCAGTCAGGGCTCTTCCCCTCCCCCCACCCCAGAGCTGGTTTCCTGGCACACTATTTCTTTGCACATAATTTTATTATAGCACATATCCCACCAGTGTTACAGTTAAAAATCAGCCCTCCTATGAAGTTATGTGCTCACTGAGGGCAGAGTCATATCCTAATTGATTTTTCTTCCTCCCAGAATTCAGAAAACTGTTTGGCAAATGACAGGTGATCATAAATAACTCTTTAAATGGAAATTGAACATAAAAAAATAAAAAAAACTAGGTTGTTTTTCTAACTCATTCCTAGTGACACATTAGACACATGGTAGAATCACTTAAATACATTTCCAATTTTGCAACATGTAGATAAATATATCCATGTTACCCAGTTGTTATGAGAAATAAACAAGATAATCGTTAAAGAAATAATTTGTAAATACTGGAAATCTATTTTAAAAATAGACCAAGAGCCTAAGAGCTATTGTTAATTTCATTGTGATGGAGACATTTTACCAAGTGCTGTTAATGTCCCGTTAGTGTAAAATTTTTCTTAAAGTACTCATAAAAATAAATAACACTGAAATTAATAACCTATTTATTATACCTTAATTAATTTTTTTTCAAAAAAACCCCCATTATTATTTAACTCAATCTTTTTGAATTCGAACTTCTCAAATTCTATTGGCTGTATAGAACTTGCTGGGGCCACTTGGTGAAAGAGGCACTATGGAGGAATTTGTGTTCTAATCTTACAGCCTAGTTTTGTCTGCTTTTTAAAATAGACTTTTAAGTATGATTTCCTTCAAATATTGTTTTACGCAGTCCAGTTAATGTTTGTCTTATAAATGTTAAATCATTGCCACTAAATAGCATATTCTAAGAGTTAATTTGGAGCAGTTTGGGCACGTCTACTTTGGAAATGTCTACACTAGATTTCTGATCAAATTAAAAACAATAACTCCAATGCCAATTGGATCATAAGTCAATGGGTTTATTCAAGATGAATCCAAAACTTTAGTGAAGGATAAGAACTCTTTTCAACAAATTCTCACTGACAGTTTGTTAAAATAGGACAAGACTACTGACATAGGAAAACATCTCTTTCTTTTCTACGAGGCAAATAGAAAGGCTGACACCGATACTCAGATTTCAGATTGTGTAATGAAATGAGGAGAAAAGCTAGGCAATAGAGACAAGAAAAAAGTTAAATGTGGATTAACAAGTGTGACAGTAACTAATAACTGTATTTTTGTTTATAACAATGTTTTAAAGCTATACATTTTAGGCCTGTGAACTAATGAATTGTTTATATTTGTGTCTACTTTTGCCACTTCACTAATTCTTGTTAGCATTTTTTTTGTCACACACTAAATAAATAAATACATAAATAAATAAGTCACACATTACAGAGTGAGGGAAATCTAGAATAGGGTCTTAAAACCATGTGTTGCTATTGTATAAGAGCAATGATATATAGCTATAGGTCAAACAGAAGAGAAACAAAGTCAGTGTAAGAAAGCTCAATAAATATTAGATACACTTATTTTTTCTGTGTGGCAGGAGAAAAATTAAGGTCAGATTAACAATGTTGTGAGTGAAGCTTTATAAATACTCATCTATTTGCTGAAAGCATTTTTTGGAATCGAGCTATGAGAATGAAAAAAATGGAAGGAAGAGATAAAATGAAAGTGTCTATGCAAATATGCTTTATTTTTAACAGCAATAGTTTTAGAGTGGTGCCATTTTTCTCTAAAGCTATGGACATGAAAGCTGTGGACTCTTTTCCCTTAAATATGTACAGAAAATCAATACTGTCATAAATTTCACAGAATCCTCTCTAGGAGCTGGTTTACAAATGGCCCAAACAGCCTTACAAAATGGGACTAGTACCAGGAAGCTCAAACACACTGTTTTAGAGAAAGAGTGATGTTGGCCAGTATGTTTGTTTTTACAAAGAAGCTAGAAATTCATATTTTTATGTGAAGCATTCTGATTTTTCAGTGACAGCAACTAAAACAAATATATACACACCTATAAGAGCCTAAAAAGCATATACATAAGCATAATACACCATGAGGACAACCAGTTTCTGACTTTCTTTAAATTCCTTCTATAAAGATTATATGATTTTCTCAAGGAAATTACACTAACATGTTTAGATTAGTGCATGAGCAAAATGACCATTTAGAAAAACTAAATACTTCATTTTTATATCTGTGGCCTCAAGGGTCTTTGTGGCTTTTCTGAGGGAATAATTTCTCAGGTGTCCCTGAGTCATTGGGTTTAAACACTAGATCTTATTTTATTAATTATTTTCTTTTAGTTAAAAATAAATAAAGAAATTAATAGCAGACATATAATAATCAAAAAATTAAAGATCTGATTATGTGTTAAACACAGCCAACTCTTTTGTCAAGAATAATTCAGATTAAAACAAAACAAAACAAACAAAAACAGAATCTCACATATATGGTCCTAGTCATGAATACATTTTTTTAAATTGTATATGATTGTTCATCCTTACCCCCAGCAACTGAAGTGATCTGTCAATTTGGCATTTTCAAAATGAGAGATTCTAAAGATGCAACAGAGATTCACTGACTCAAAAAATTATTTTTAGCTGTTGGGAATTAACCTTAATCTGGCCATTTTAGTGGACTTTTTCAAGTCGGTTAGCGATGAAAGAAACATTGAAAATTAATCTGAGGGGCAAAACAACACACTTAAATATATTTTAACGTCAATTTAAATGAGAGGATTTTACCATTTTGACCAAGTTGGCAGCATATAAGATGAGAGAGTAGTTACATACGTGATGGGAGACTTCAAATTGATGTCTTCCTACTTCTCTCCAGATCTGTGTAGAGCCCAAGAAATGTAACAGCATAGTTTGTTTTTTTTTTAATCTTATCTCATTATTTTGAATGTACATATATTTTTCTCCAGAGTCCACTTATAATATTTGTGCAATCAGTCAGACTTTAAAGACCTTAAAAAGAAGATAGTAATCTCCCTGTTATTGGAATTTAGGCAGTTTCAGGATGTCCCAAATATTTTAAGACAGAAAACTATTTCACAATGGTTATTTAAAATATTTTCTGTGTTTCCCGTATATTGGCCCTGATTTGGGAGATTGACCCAATATATTTTAAATTGCATTTTAACTTTACATGATAAGTAATTCCTTAAAAATAATAAATATATATTTTGACGTTCTAAAATTTTGTAGAACTTTCTGCATATACTAATAACAAAATACCATTTCTTCTTGGGCATGCTCTTTGGACTATTAAGATTAGTGTATTAATTATATGCATTAGGTTGTTTTATTTGATCTAATTTTACAGCAAAATGAGACAGGTTTGTTGGTGAGTCACAGGTTTGTTGAATGTTATACATAATTTGTGAAATTAATAACACATTTTAAATAAGTCATTTTAAAGTTTACTTTTTCATCATATATTAAATGCCAAGCCATTTCCACATATTATATTTTTAATAAACTTTTTAAAATAGTTTAAGGTTTATAGAAAATTTGCAAAGAACATTGAGAGTTCCCATAAACATCACAACCAGTTTCCCCTATTAGTAACCTCTTATATGAGTATGGTTTATTTGTGAGAGTTAATAAAAAATATTGGTACATTAATATTAACTAAAGACTCTATCAGATTTTCTTAGTTTTCATCCAATGTACTTTTTCTGTCCCAGGGTCTCATCCAGGACACCATGTGACTTTCAGTCATGTCTATCAGTCTCCCCTTGGTTATTACAGTTCCTCAAACTTTCCTTGTTTTTGATGACATTGACAGTTTTGAGAAACACTGTCAGATATTTTATAAAATATCCTGAATTGGGGATTTCTCTGAATGTTTTTCTTATGATTAGATTGGGGATATTGGCTTTGGGAAAGAAAACTACTTCCTTCCCAAAAGGGTAAATAAATTGCCATTTTTATCACATCATATCACCATGCTGTCAACCTGACCCATCACAGCTGATTTAATCATTGATCATCTGGTTGCAATATTGTTGCACAGGGACCTGCATTATAAAGTTACTCTCCCTGCCCACCTCCCCCACCTTTACTTACTGTATTCTGTGAAAGGAAGTTACTAGAAGCATTTTACACTTAAGGAGTAGGAAGCTATGTTCCACCTTCATGAGGGTGGAATACTTGCATCAATTATTTGGAATTCTGCTGCAAAAGAGATTTGTCTATTCTTTCTGATTTATTTATTACTCAATCACATATTTATGTCATGGACATTTATTTTATACTGTGGGCCATAATCCAATATTACTTTATTTTGTGATGCAAAGTTTTCCAGTTTTGACTATTGGAGGCTCTTTCAGTCTGCTCCAGTATCCAACTGACAACCTCACACACCTCTCCCCCACCTATAATTCCCATGATTGTATGTGTGTGTGTGTGTGTGTTTGAGCACTTTCGTACTTTCTTGTGCTGTAGGATACTCCAGGCTCATCTTGTATATCCCCGTCCCAGTTCTAGAATCAGTCATTTCTTCAGGGAATCCCAGTTTCCACAGTTGAAGAATATTATTAAAAACCAAGAGCTGGGGCTTCCCTGGTGGCACAGTTGTTGAGAGTCCGCCTGCCGATGCAGGGAACACGAGTTCGTGCCCCGGTCCGGGAAGATCTCACATGCCGTGGAGCAGCTAGGCCCGTGAGCCATGGCTGCTGAGCCTGCGCATCCGGAGCCTGTGCTCCGCAACGGGGGAGACTACAACAGTGAAAGGCCTGTGTACTGCCAAAAATAATATTAATAATAAAAATAAAAACCAAGAGCCAGATGTGAGGTTTGCTCATAACTACTTTGGTATAGTTGATTTTAGAATCTCTCATTTTATCCCCTCTCATATTTTAAAAAAATTTAGTACTTTCCCTAGAATTTGCACTATACATTTTTAATGCATCTGCATTCACCTTCAAGTAGCATTCTACCACTTCACATGTAGGGCAAGTACTTTATAACAGAGTATTTCCGATCCTCCCTCTTTTCCTGTGACATTGATGCCTTTCAATTCTTCATATTGTATAATCAAGTAATACATTGCTATTATTAGTACTATTGCTTTTAAAAGTTATCTTTTATGTCAATTAAGAGTGAGAAAAATAAAGTCTTTATTTTAGCTTAATTTACTCCTTCTTTGATGCTTGTCCATTCTTTAAGTTTATCCACGTTTCTGGTCATTTTTTGATCATTCTGCTTGAAGACCTTCTTTTAACATTCTTGGAGGCAGGTGTGCTGACAATTCCCTAAACCTTTATTTTGTTTTTGGTTTTTGGAGAAGTTTTATTTCTCTACTTATGAAATTAAATTTTACTGGCTATAGAATTCATGTTTGGTGTTTTTTTCCCAAAATTTAAATACTTCACTATATTCTCTTGCTTGCACAGCATCTGACAAGAAATCAGCTATCATCCTTACCCTTGTTCTTCTATAAGTAAGGCCTTTTATTCTTTGGCTCCTTTAAAGATTTTCTTTGTTTTCAGTTTTCTGCATTTGAATAAGATATGCCTATATATGTTTGTGTCTTGGTATTTTTCCTACTTGTCACTCTTTTAGCCTCCTGAATCTCTGGTTTGGTGTGTATCATTCACATTGGAATATTATCTACCATTATTACTTAAATTTGTTCACTTCTGCTTTTGCTATTCAAGTTTTGCACATTTTTATTGTCTTGAAATGTTCTCACAGTTATTTCTTATTCTGTTTTTTATTCTTTTTACCTTCCCTTTCAATTAACCTATTGTGAGGCTTACTGATTCTTTCCTCAGCCATGCCATGCCTACTTGAGTCCATCAAAGGTATTCTTCATTTTTCCTACAATGTTTTTGATTTCTAGCATTTTCTATATCTCTGCTTATAATACTCATCTATTCTTGCATGGATGTTTACTTTTTCCAGTAGTTCTCTTAACATATTCATCATTGTTATTTTAAATTCACTGTATGATAATTCTTACATGTGCTGTTATCTGGGTTTGGTTATGATGATTCCTCTTTCTTTTCAGACTTTGTTTCTTATTGCCTTTGACATGCATTGTAATTATTTTGCTGAAAGCTGGACATATATTAGGTAATAGGAACTGAGGTATTTAGGTCTTTATTGTGAGCCTTCATGTTAATCTGTCTAGGCGTTTGGGTGTGTTTGATGTTTGCTGTAGCTGTAGGTCCCAGAAGATTCAAATTCCTTTAATGTTCCTGTTTTTGTTGACCCTGCTGACTTTGGGTTTCCCTAAGTACTCTCCCTCAGAGGAAGTCTATATTTTGCAGCTTTTTCAGATATAACCCACTGTTATTACCTGAAGTCCTGTTGATGTGGCAATAAGGTATGGGGGAGGAGCTGCATTTTATCATCTGATAACATCTCAGTCTTTTAATGGGTCAGTGTCCTTGGGCTATGACCTCTACAAGGTTTTTTTTCAGTAGGATAGCTTTTTCCTCCCGTTACTTATTCTCTTCCCTGGGTGTAGAATTCCTAAATATTCCCATTCTGTTTCCTTATTTCCTTGAAACTCTGACCCCTATTGGCTATGTTTTATTGTTGTTGTTTTTTGTTTTGTTTTGGGGTTTGTTTGTTTTTTGGTCCCCCCAGCCCCCCACTGTCAGACAGACAAGAAGCCTGGAGGAATTGAAGGGAGAGGAATTCCCTTGCACAGCTGGAATAAGGCCTAGGCAAAGTCCTTTTCCTTGGAGAGTATGTGTGTTATTGAGAAGGTTTGGGGTATGTTTCACAATGATCACTCTTACCCTTTTCTTTGCTAGAGTCAGGAGGGAATATTTATCAGATATTCATTGTAAGAATCTAATATGATTCCTGGAAGCAAAACACATACAAGTAAGACTGCAGCTCCCAGCAGTCTCTCAGTCTCAAGCCAGTCCACACTCAGCCTCTAGCAATTAGATAAAATTACCATTTAAGAATTTTTATCGGGTTAGGTCTCCAGTGACTCCTGATCCAGGTTAGCAGATTCAGTCTGTCTCTCAACAGATGGGTCTGTCTCTCCAGATTTCAAGGTGGCAGTTTGCTCTGCAAGCTCAGTTCTCTAATGGGTACAAGAAAAATCATTGATTATCTGTCCAGCATGTTTGTTGCTGTTTTAAGGAAAGGAACAACATGTTGGATCTTAAAATGGCAAAATAATTACTTTTTAAACGTAAAATTTTATTACTCAATTGTGGGTCATTCACTCCACATTATTTGTGGGAGGAAAAATACAATAATAGCTTTTTTTTTCCCTGACTCGGTTAAAATATAACATGTAGGACTATAAATTTAATAAAAATGCCTCCTATGAAGATAAAAAGATAATCTGGAGATTTCTCCTGAAAAGCAGCAAATGTTTGAGTACTTATTTAAAAAAAAGAACACTTTTTTTTAATAATTACGTTTGTTTCAAATACATTTACTCACATAGCATCAACCCACAGAAGTTCCCACACCTGGGGAATATTGAGGCTGATGATGTCTACACTAATTACATTTATACTTAAGCTAAGGAAAGGACAAATCAGTTTTAGCTTTTAGGAATAAATCATTAGCTGATTTATTCAGGAATCAAAATAGGAACATTCCCCTGAAAAGCAATGAATCGACTCAGTGCATTCCATACACAATATATTATTTTTTATAGCTAAGGTGTCCTTGATATTTTTAGGATTGCCAATAGTTGTTTATGTGTGTGTACCTCTATTTCAGAAATTAGCCAAAAAAATATATGACACTTGGCACTTCAGTCATTTGTCCATTTTATGTGTGTGTGTACATTATGTTTTTTATAACTGCTCTTTCAAGATTTAAAGGATTTCTCAAAATGTTTCTGCAACATACATAAAATAGGTCAGACAGTATGTGATCACAAATGAAAATAACTAAGGAAAATAAGTCTGCCAGAGACTTACTTCTCCTTTTTAGCTTCCTAAATGTATCTATCCTGCTAAAGGAGACTTTCAATAGGGGAAGAAAAATACAGGCTATTGTGTAGGTGTCTACACTGTGTGCACTGACCTCAACCAAAATTGTTAACATAATTCAGAGTCCTAAGTTTTGGCAGATGAGTGTGTGACTGAAAAATGCACAGTAAGTGGAATACAGGGTGAGATATTTATTCTCAACTGGCTGGTTAATGCAGCTGTGTCCTGTCTGTCCTATATAAGGCCATATTAAAATTTTGAAGGTTATATTCCTTTATAACAACATGATTCATCTTTTGGACTATATGACTTGATATTGTACTAGGATATTGAAATTTAGCTTATACTTACTGTTACATTAGAGAGGAAAAATCCAGATAGCACAAGTAATCAAAATCCTGAACTGACTGATAAAGACTTATGTATTTTAAACTTTATGTAACTGGAGAAAATAAAGAGCTAATAGAGGAAAGAGGATACAATTACAAAATTGATCATAAGGACTGGTTAAATGAAGTGCTGACAACAATGCAAATTTACTACTAAAATCTATAATCTTCTGATTATGTCTATACATGTAATACATCTTATAGAGTTGATCATTTATACAGGAATCTGACTGATGCAGAAGTGTGATCTAGATCAATCAGCCAGAGAAACATACCTGACTTTACATTCAGCAGCAGGGAAATTTCGTAAGTTACTCAAGTGCTGCAAAAACTCTAATTTTCAATGTCATTTGGTCTCCTTGCTCACATTTAAATTTGATTTACAGTGTGAAAGAAATGGCACATACCCTTATTGCTATATAAAGGTCACTTTTGAGAAATAAGTATTTTTAAGCCTGATATTTTTTCCCTTCTTTTCCAAATTGCAATTTAGAAGGGGAGGTTTTAGGAGAAAAGCCCCAGTCTGCTAACTTGAGGAAGAGTTCAGGCTGGAGAGAGGGAAGGCTATAAAAAGAGAAAAAGGTTTAAAATGCCTCCTAACTCCTTTAAAGAGTAGCCAGCAGTTAGAAATGGAAAGAAAACTAGAAGATAATTAAGATTTAAATCACATCCTGAAGCCTTTTAATAGTTTTGCACTAGGATTTAGAACTTGAGAATTTAATTTTTTGAAAACACTTCTATGATGCCTGACATTTAGACAACTGTTTAAGAGAAGAAAATACTGTGACAGTAAAAGATTAGCTAAACTGTACTCTGGACATGGAGGAATGCAAATGAGAGTATGCAGCTCTAAAACAGTGTACATCAAAAACGCTGTGGAGACAAATAAGCAGAGGAAGTGATTTTCAAACTAAGAAACTAGGTCAAAAATCAGATAAAGCATATATCTGTAACAGTAGCGTTTCCTTATCGGAATTGTTTAAGTTTTAATATTGAATTTTACTGTGCTTACATTTGTTTAACCATATGTGGTTCAAAATCACATTTACAAGTTAACTTTTTTTCCCCTAAAATACTTAAAGCAAGATAATAGCACAAGTAAGCAACAGTTTCTAGAGTCACAACTCAATCTAATGTTATTCACCCTGGATGCTAATTACAGATCATTTGTTCATTTGAGACTCTTCCCTTTAGATCTTAGAAAAGTGTTTTGAGATTCAAAAACTAGCCTAATATAATGTAGTTCCCTGAGAGGAAGATCAATAAGAAGCACTGTTCATCATCTCTAACCTTAATTACTTGTAAATTCCTGTCAACAAATACTTGGTAAAGGGTTAGATTGGGGGATAAAAAGTCTTACAAAGATGAGTGACTTTAGGAAGACATAAAGCTAAGACAGAGTGGGCAGAGTTCAGGAGAGTAGTTAGTATTTGAAAAAAATAGATAGATAGATAGATAGATATTTACATAATGAGCTCATATTTAGGTATTATTAAACATGCTGGAAGTAACCTCAAATGTTCAACAACTATCGTCAACACCTATCACAAACATTGAAGATGTTATATACACCATTCACACCAGATTTTTCCAGAACAAATCTGAATTTAAATAGCGTCTTTCATTTTCTCGTTTCATTATGTCCTTGTCCCTTTACATGAAATCGGCCTGCAAAAACAGGTGTTCTTTATACCCAACCATCCCAAGCTCACCAGGGTTGCTGCCCAGTGAACTGACTGTTCTTGGGCCTGAAAATCATCTCATTTCAATCTTGGAGTCTTGCAACTTGATTCTGACTCAGGCCTCTTGGGGTTTAAAGAAAAAAATGGACTCTACTGTAACTTCCTGAACAAAGATCTCCCTTTCAATTACTCCCTCATCCTTGAATTTGACCAGAACTAGTACTTACAGAGCTGAGCAAGAGATATTTGCTCTTGTAACCTCTATTTTGAGATACCTGCATCAGCATTCCCCTCTTGAACTCTAATCTTGGCCTCCTACTCTGCCACCCATACATCTACATGCACCAATTAAGGAAATGAATAGAACATAATTCACATGCATGTTCATAAATATCACTTTGTCTTGAATTTCTATTTGAAAAATATGACCCATCATTCTTTGAGGATTTTGGCAGCTGCCAGAATGCATCACTTAAGTCTTCTGATGCAATCAGTGTAACTGTCATCCCCACCACTTTCAAGCTGAGACTTGATTCCTTCAAGCTCCTCTCAGCAGAGTGCATTCATTCTGGCAAGGTGAGGCAACTTTGGCTCAAGTGCACACTCATCTCTGCCTCCATGAACATTTCTTAGAATTATACTATAGTCCAAGACTCTTAATACCCAGTCTTTCTTCTTTTCTTCTTCAGAGGTGCCAGACTTGCATCAAACCAGTAAGCTCACCTTGCTTCTTCCTCCTTATTCTTCGCAGGCATTTCACTCAGTCTTTTCCATCTTTAATCCATACTGTATTTGCTTCTTAAAAACCCCAAACTGACTCAAGAATATCAAATATGTGGTCTCTTTTCCAAGTAACATGCCGATGAATGAATTTTAATGTAAAATAGTGAACAATTTCATGGCTGCTTAAGTTGGAAGCATTTGGAATAAAATGTCAGTTCTGTAGAGTACTAGTTGTATAATTTTACACTATCATTCAAGCCTTCATTTTCTACTTTCTAAAATAAAATATCAATAATTATCTCAGGGGGACCATCAAGATGGCAGAGGAGTAAGACATGGAGATCACCTTCCTCCACACAAATACATCAAAAATACATCTACATGTGGAACAACTCCTAAAGAACACCTACTGAGTGCTGGCAGAAGACCTCAGACTTCCCAAAAGGCAAGAAACTCCCCATGTACCTGGGTAAGGAAAAAGAAAAAACAGAGACAAAAGAATAGGGAAGAGACCTCTACTTCTGGGAGGGAGCTGTGAAAGAGGAAAAGTTTCCACACACTAGGAAGAACCTTCACTGGTGGGGATGGAGGGTGAGCAGGGGGAAATTTCAGAGCCATGGAGGAGAGCACAGCAACAGGGGTGCAGAGGGCAAAGTGGGGCTTCTGAGCCATGGGGCTGAAAGGGCCTTGGTGTTCCACCCGGGTGTCAGGCCTGAGACTCTGAGGTGAGAGACTAAGTTCAGGACTTTCGTCCACCAGACATCTCCCAGCCCCATGTAATATCAAATGGCAAAAGCTCTCCCAGAGATCTCCATCTCAACACTAAACCCAGCTCCACTCAACAACCAGCAAGCTGCAGTGCTGGACACCCTATGTCAAAAAACTAGCAACACAGGAACACAACCCACCCATTAGCAGAGAGGCTGCCTAAAATCATAATAAGTTCACAGACACCACAAAACACACCACAAGGCACCGCCCTTCTCACCAGAAATACAAGATCCAGCTTCATCCAACAGAACACAGGTCCAGTAGCCTCCACAAAGAAGCCTACAAAACTCACTGAACCAAACTTACCCACAGGAAAAGCCACCAAAAACAATGGGAACTATGAACCTTCAGCCTGTGAAAAGGAGACCCAAAATGCAGCATGTTAAGCAAAATGGGAAGAGAGAAAAATGCACAGGAGATGAAGGAGCAAAGTAAAAACCCACAAGAACAAACAAATGAAGAGGAAATAGGCAGTCTACCTGAAAAATAATTCAGAGTAATGATAGTAAAAATGATCCAAAATTTTGGAAATAGAATGGAGGAAATACAAGAAATGTTTAACAAGGACCTAGAAGAACTAAAGAGCAAACAAACAATGAGGACAACACAATAAATGAAATTTAAAATTCTCTAGAAGGAATCAATAGCAGAATAACCGAGGCAGAAGAACGGATAACTGACCTGGAAGATAAAATAGTGGAAATAACTACTGCAGAGAAGAATAAACAAAAAACACTGAAAAGAATTGAGGACAGTCTCAGAGACCTCTGGGACAACATTAAAAGCACCAACATTCAGATTATAGGGGTCCCAAAGAAGAGAAAAAGAAAAGGTCCGAGAAAATATTTGAAGAGATTATAGTTGAAAATTTCCCTAATGTGGGAAAGGAAATAGTCAAGTCCAGGAAGCACAGAGAGTCCCACACAGGATAAATCCGAGGAGAAACATGTCAAAACATATATTACTCAAACTATCAAAAATTAAATACAAAGAAAAATATTAATAACAACAAGGGAAAAGCAACAAATAAAATACAAGGGAATCCCCATAAGGTAAACAGCTGATTTCTCAGCAGAAACTCTGCAAGTCAGAAGGGTGTGTCAGGACATATTTAAAGTGATGAAAGGGAAAAATTTAAAACAAGTGTTACTCTACCCAACAAGGGTCTCATTCAGATTCCACAATAAAATTAAAACCTTTACAGATAAGCAAAAGCTAAGAGAATTCATCACCACAAAACCAGATTTACAACAAATGCTAAAGGAACTTCTCTAGGCAGGGAACACAAGGGAAGGAAAAGACCTACAATAACAAACCCAAAACAATTTAAAAAATGGTAATAGGAACATACATATCTATAATTACCTTAAATGTAGATGGATTAAATGCTCCAACCACAACACATAGAGTGGCTGAATGGATACAAAAATAAGACTTGTATATATGCTGTCTACAAGAGAGCCACTTCTGACTTAGCAAAACATACAAACTGAAAGTGAGGAGATGGAAAAAGATATTCCATACAACTGGAAATCAAAAGAAAGCTGAAGTAGCAATTCTCATATCAGACACAATAGACTTTAAAATAAAGACTATAACATGAGACAAAGAAGGACACTACATAATGATCAAGGGATCTATCCAAGATGAAGATATAGCAATTGTAAATATTTATGGACCCAACCTAAGGGTGCTTCAATATATAAGGGGCACTTCTATATATATATATATGATGCTAACAGCCATAAAAGGGGAAATCAAGAGTAACACAATCAGAGTAGGGGACTTTAACATCCCACTTTCACCAATGGACAGATCATCCAAAATAAAAATAAATAAGGAAACACAAGCTTTAAATGATACATTAAACAAGATGGACGTAATTAATTTTTATAGGACATTCCATCCAAAAACAACAGAATACACTTTCTTCTCAAATGCTCATGGAACATTCTCCAGGATACATCATATCTCGGGGTGCAAATCAAGCCTTGATAAATTTAAGATAATTGAATTTGTATCAGGTATCATTTCTGACCACAATGCTATGAGACTAGATATCAATTAAAGGAAAAATTCTTTAAAACACATGGAAACATGGAGGCTAAACAGTATGCTACTAAATAACTAAGAGATCACTGCAGAAATCAAAGAAGAAATAAAAAAATACCTAGAAACAAATGACAATGAAAACACAATGACCCAAAACTTATGCGATGCAACAAAAGCAGTTCTAAGAGGAAAGTTTATAGCAATACAATCCTACCTCAAAAAATAAGAAACATCTCAAATAAACAACCTAGCTTCACACCAAAAACAATTAGAGAAAGAAGAAGAAAAACAACAACAACAACAAAAAAAAAAAACCAAAGTTAGCAGAAGGAAAGAAATCATAAAGATCATATCAGAAATAAATGTAAAAGAAATGCAAGAAATGATAGCAAAGATCAATAAAACTAAAAGCTGGTTCTTTGAGAAGACAGACAGTATTGATAAACCATTAGCCAGATGCATCAAGAAAAAAAGAGAGAAGACTCAAATCAATAGAATTACAAAGGAAAAACGAGAAGTAACAACTGCCATTACAGAAATACAAACGATCATGAGAGTTTACTACAAGCAACTATATGCGAATAAATAGGACAACCTGAAAAAAATGGACAAATTATTAGAAAAGCACAACGTTCTGAGACTGAACCAGGAAGAAATAGAAAATACGAACAGACCAATCACAAGCACTGAAATTGAAACTGTGACTAAAAATGTTCCAACAAACAAAAGTCCAGGACCAGATGGCTTCACAGGTGAATTCTATGGAACATTTAGAGAAGAGCTAACACCTATTCTTCTCAAACTCTTCCAAAATATAGCAGAGGGAAGAACACTCCCAAACTCATTCTATAAGGCCACCAACACCCTGATAGCAAAGCCAGACAAAGATGTCACAAAAAAAGAAAACAACAGGCCAATATCACTGATGAACTTAGATGCAAAATTCCTCACCAAAATACTAGCAAACAGAATCCAACAGCACCTTAAAAGGATCATACAACATGATCAAGTGAGGTTTATCCTGGAAATGCAAGGATTCTTCAGTATACACAAATCAATCAATGTGATAAACCATATTAACAAATTGAAGGATAAAAACCATATGATAATCTCCATAGATGCAGGAAAAGCTTTCGACAAATTTCAACACCCATTTATGATAAAATTCCTCCAGAAAGTAGGCATAGAGGGAACTTACCTCAACATAATAAAGGCTATATATGACAAACCCACAGCGAACATCATCCTCAATGGTGAAAAACTGAGACCATTTCCACTAAGGTCAGGAAAAAGACAAGGTTGCCCACTCTCACCTCTATTAGTCAACATAGTTTTGGAAGTTTTAGCCACAGCAATCAGAGAAGAAAAAGCAATAAAAGGAATCCAAATCAGAAAAGAAGAAGTAAAACTGTCACTGTTTTCAGATGACATGATAATATACATAGAGAATCCTAAAGGTGCTACCAGAAAACTACTTGGATTAATCAATGAATCTGGTAAAGTAGTAGGATACAAAATTAATGCATAGAAATCTCTTGCATTCCTATACACTAATGATGAGAAATCTGAAAGAGGAATTAAGGAAACACTCCCATTTACCACTGCAACAAAAATAATAAAAGAGTTAGGAATAAATTTACCTAAAGAGAAAAAAACCTATATGAATAAAACTATAAGACACTGATGAAAGAAATTAAAGATGATGCAAACAAGTGGAGATATATACCAGGTTCTTGGATTGAAAATATTATGAAAATGACTATACTGCACAAAGCAATCTACAGATTCAATGCAATCCCTATCAAACTACCAATGGCATTTTTCACAGAAATAGAACAAAAATTGCACAATTTGTATGGAAACATAAAAGACTCCGAATGACCAAAGCAATCTTGAGACAGAAAAATGGAGCTGGAGGAATTGGGCTCCCTGACTTCAGACTATACTACAAAGCTACAGTAATCAAGACAGTATGGTACTGGCACAAAAACAAAAATATAGATCAGTGGAAAAGGATAGAAAGCCCAGAGATAAACCCATGCACATATGGTTACCTTATCTTTGATAAATGGGGAAAAAATATACAATGGTGAAAAGACAGCCTCTTCAATGAGTGGTGCTGGGAAAACTGGACAGCTACATGTAAAAGAATGAAATTAGAACACTCCCTAACACCATACACAAAAATAAACACAAAATGGATTAAAGACCTAAATATAAGCCCAGGCACTATAAAACCCTTAAAGGAAAACATAGGCAGAACACTCTATGACATAAATCATAATAGGATACTTTCTGACCCACCTCCTGGAGAAATGGAAATTAAAAACAAAAATAAACAAATGGGACCTAATGAAACATAAAAGCTTTTCAAAGCAAAGAAACCATAAAGAAGTTGAAAAGAAAACCCTCAGAATGGGAGAAAATATTTGCAAACAGAGCAGCTGACAAATAATCAATCTCCAAAATATACAAGCAGCACATGCAGCTCAATAACAACATCAAAAAAAACAACAATCCAATCCAAAAATGGGCAGAAGACCTAAATAGACATGTCTCCAAAGAAGACATAACAGATGGCCAAGAAGCACATGAAAGGATGTTCAACATCACTAAGCATTAGAGAAACGCAAATCAAAACTACAATTAGGTATCACCTCACACTGGTCAGAATGGCCATCATCCAAAAATCTACAAAGAATAAATCATGGAGAGGATGTGTACAAAAGGGAACCCTCTTGCACTGTCAGTGGGAATGTAAATTGATACAGCCGTTATAGAGAACACTATGGAGATTCCTTAAAAAACTAAAAATAGAACTACCATACGACCCAGCAATCCCACTACTGGGTATATACCCTGAGTAAACCATCATTCAAAAAGAGTCATGTACTACAATGTTCATTGCAGCTCTATTTACAATAGCCAGGACATAGAAGCAACCTAAGTGTCCATCGACAGATGAATGGTTAAAGGAATGTGGCACATATATTCAATGGAATATTACTCAGCCATAAAAAGAAATGAAATTGAGCTTTTTGTAATGAGGTGGATGGCCCTAGAGTCTGTCATACAGAGTGAAGTAAATAAGAAAGAGAAAAATAAATACTGAATTCTAGCACATATATATGGAATATAAAAAGAAAAAAAAAATGGTCCTGAAGAACCTAGGGGCAGGAGAGGAATAAAGATGCAGAGGTAGAGAATGGACTTGAGGACGTGGGGAAGGGCAAGTGTAAGCTGGGACAAAGTGAGAAGTGACATGGACATATACACACTACCAAATGTAAAATAGATAGCTACTGGGAAGCAGCCGCATAGCACTGGGAGATCAGCTCGGGGCTTTGTGACCACCTAGAGGGGTGGGATAGGGTGGGTGAGAGGAAGACGTAAGAGGGAGGATATATTGGGATATATGTATACATATAGCTGATTCACTTTGTTATACAGATAAACTAACACACCATTGTAAAGCAATTATACTCCATTAAAATGTTAAAAAAAAAATAAGAATAAGTGCTCTGGGTCAAGAAAAAAAATATTATCTCATATAGTGTCATTGTATGGAGGAGGATTTCAACATATAGGAAACACCTATTAAGCAGTAATGTTAGAAGTAATGAATGAAGAATGAGAGATCTTCAGGAATACATTTTGCAAACTTAAAGGAATGAGTATTGAAATGGAATGTTTATATTTCTCTCTGGTACTAGGGAAAAGTCAGTTTGAGTAGGGAAGAAGAAAGATTGACGTTGTTGACAAGTTCTCTTAGAATTACCTCTCGAGAGCTAAAGTTTTCTAAGAAATCTTGGGTTGCTGAAGTCCTAACTTGCTCTCAGGAATTTTAGTAGCTCTCACTTTTTAATAGGAAAGAATGATAATTTTAGGGGAAATGTGTCATTAGGATCCCTACAGAACTGTGGAATCTGAAATTTGGAAATTTAAACTTTAACGGTGTTTTTGGCTTGGACTTGAAGGATTATAGAAGTGATCTCCATATTTCTAAATAGCCATATTCTAGGCTTGATCATTCAGGTTGATTAGTGCTGGGTCCTCAGGTGGTTTAATCCTCAAATAACCTGACTAAATTGAAAGAAAATAATCATATGGCAAATCAGAGTGTTTAGGATCTTGAAATAAAGTGGAAGCAGTGCTGAAAGATACTACAAGTGTTTGAAAAAGAATGTTGATTGGCAACACTCTCTACTATGGGAAAGAAATAATAAGCTTGTATCTTATATTATTATTAAAACTGCTTTTTATGTATAGAACTTTAATATTTGATGCAGAGAAAATTAACTTAATTATTGCAAATTCATAGTCTTATATGTTAAATGAGATATATTAAACATGAAATGTCCTTCTAGTTTAAGAACGCTGTGACATGCATGACAGAAGAGAGGTTTTGAGGTCAAATCTGTCATTTCATATAATGTGACTTTCTTAAAGATCAGATGGTAATGCAGGTCAGCGATAAGAAAATAATGGATTCTGTACATTCAGACAGTAAGTTAACACTCTAAGAACAAATTTGGCTTCTTTAAAGAATCAGAGATTGTCCACATTTTGATTATCGAGTTAAAAACAAGATGTCACTTCCTAGATTACTGGTGCTATCTAAGGTAATAATTCACATATGAAAATAACACATTAAATCCTAAAAGCAAAGTGACCAAACAGAAATTCTTTTTACAGATCTATCTGCAATTATATTCTGAGGGGTTGTATATAAACAGCAATGCTGTGTGAGCAAGTGTGTATTATTTTAGTAGATTTAATAAATATAAAATCCACTAGACTACTGGCTGAAATCAGTTTCGATGGAGTAAAGAGCATGAGCTTTCTGAAAAACTGAGTAATAACAAAGTGACCACACTGTGTAAGTACACACAACAAGTTGGTGAGTTTCAGAAAATAAACAGAAAA
Source organism: Hyperoodon ampullatus (assembly GCF_949752795.1). Classification (NCBI taxonomy): domain Eukaryota; kingdom Metazoa; phylum Chordata; class Mammalia; order Artiodactyla; family Ziphiidae; genus Hyperoodon; species Hyperoodon ampullatus. The sequence continues at coordinate 75,863,356 of NC_136914.1, read as the reverse complement.
AAGTATACTAGACTTTTTTATTATTATTATTTTTTTTAAAGTCATGATCGGGTTTCCCTGATGGCTCCATGGTTGAGAGTCCACCTGCTAATGCAGGGGACACAGGTTTGTGCCCCTGTTTGGGAAGATCCCACATGCCACGGAGCGGTTGGGCCCATGAGTCATGGCCACTGGGCCTGCACGTCCGGAGCCTGTGCTCCGCAATGGGAGAGGCCACAACAGTGAGAGGCCTGCATACCAAAAAAAAAAAAAAAAAAAAAAAAAGTCATGATCAAAAATTGTCTACACAAAGGGGACTAAGTATGAGACATTATATCCAAGAATAACACTGTCAATTTAGGATTTTTTTCCCCATAAATCAGGAATTGGCACTTTTTTCTGTAGAGGGCCAGATTGTAAATAATTAAGGTTTTGCAGGCCACTTATGGTCTCTGCCCCATACTATTTTGTTTCCTTTTTTTTTCTAAACAACCCTAAATATTTAAAAATTTTTCATAGCTAGAGGTAGAACATACAAAGGCCAAGCACCAGATTTGGCCATAAGTCTGTCTTTTGCCTACCCTTGATGGGTATTCTTGAAATAAAGATGTCCACACACTACACAGAATGGGTGCAGTGGATGAGATGGAATTAATGAACTCTGATGGTAAGATAATGTGTCCAAAAGAACAGAAAATTCCATCACCAGGTTTTCAGATAACTCACTTCTCTTAAAGAGGAATGAAATACCTGTAAATGAGAAACTTACCTGATTGGACTATCATATGGAAATGCAAACTATACTGTATATTCAATTACATATTCTATCAGGTACATTTGATTCTAAGTTTTTTTTCTTTCCTTTGTCTCCCTGCTCATTTCTCTTTTATGATTTTTAACAGAAATAACTGAGTATCTTTCCTCCTATCATATTAACATAACAGATGAAGAAAAAAAGTTGGTAAAGAATTAGTAGTTATAATGTGATTTTTATTTGTTATTTTCCATGGAGAATTATTTGACATGGCTTAAACTGAATACAGCAAAAATATGTCTACACTACCATGCAATTAAAAGACTGCTTTACTTTGAGATATTTTAACAAATGTAGAATCATCTACATTATATCTATAGAAAAGAAGGCCAAAGCCTTAACTGCTTTTAGCACTCCCACCCCACAAATCTGATGAAAGATTTTAAAAGAGCATAAAAGAACATATTTTTTGGCATTCCAAAATACCCTTATTTAGGATGCTAATTATAATCAGCACACACATTACAGTGTTTCATCTGGAGAGTAATATATTTCACTTTTGACCTTATAGTCTTCTATGATGTTCTTATGCAGGATTCACAGCACAGTGACAAAGGCCAGAAAAGTCTGTTGATGTATGTTAAGAGCTTCCTGTGAATGCACGTCATAATACTTTTTGATCACTCTAGGTGAGATGTTTTATGCAAGATGCTCCACTTCAATAGATGTCATTTTAATCCCCAAATGTTTGCAGTTTCCAAACAACTAAGGAAGAAAGAAAAAGAAGATGACGCAAAAGAAGTGAAAAAGGAAATTCAATTAAAACTTAGAGAAGAGAAGGCTAAACAAAAGAAGTGAAGAATAAGATGGATTTCAGAAAGTGTAAAAATAACATAAAATGACAAGCAAAGGCACAAGTAATAAGGTATGGAAAAAACAATTAAAATTTTTCATTTGCTTGAAGACTTTGAGTAAACCATGAATTTTATATTTTTTTCTAATTTGAGAGTAGCAACAGCAATTAAACCTATATTTTCAACATATACAATTGAGTATTTTTGACATTTTAGCACATTTAGTATTGCACTGACATCATCAAGTTTGTAGAATATAATACAACCATCTAGAACTGGCCTGACCAATACAGTAGCCAGTAGGCACATATGGTGACTGAGCACCTTAAATGTGACTAGTGCAGCTAAGGAATTGAAAATTTAATGTAATTTAATTGTAATTTAAGTTAAAAATAGAATCATTGTGTAATATTTTTGCATTACATACAATGTTGCTGTTTTTGTTGGATTATGTTTCACTTTAATCATAGTATTGTCTCAGATAACATTGCTGTGTATTGTAGGGCCATGTTGAATGCATGCATTGTTTCTAGCATTAAAAATAAACATATCACCAATCTAGTTGGTATTGTAAATGCAAAATATTGCCTGCCATATCAGTAAACAAAGGATATTGCAGCATCAAGCCATCACATTACAGCCTCCCTGATGGTGAGCCCTGAGGGAAATCAGGATGGAAACAGGATGTCTGCCATCTAGCAGTCAACTGTTGCAGCCACCCCTGATAGTGCACCTTGAGGAGACACAGGATGAGAAAACACAGGACACTGGCCCCAGATAGCCGAGATGCTTACCAAAGGAATTATTTCAGTAAGCCCAGATTCTTGCATCTTCTCATACATAGAAAAGTGCTAAATACCTTAACTTGAGATATCTGGTTTTCTTTAATTAACAATAATCTTTTGATGTTCTGACTACCTGGACTTTGTTGCAAAAGTTTCTATATATTCTGTTTCCCCTCCTTGCTTCTTCAGAGCAGTCTTTCAGAGTTATCTGAGATGCAATGTCCCGGGCTTAGATCCTCAGTTCTGTCCACCAAAGAAAACATAATTCTCAACTTTTTAGGTTGTGCATTTTTTAAGTTGACAGTGTCAACACATTAATTCAGTTCAATTGTTTTTTGATGCACAGATGTAACGTTGTAATATGTTTCAAATATGCTATGAAACAGCATATTACATCAATATGTATATAAATTATAATTGAACAGAAAGATTGATTCTTTTAATTAAATTATTTTCCAAATTGAAAAAAAAGTATAATCACATTTTAAAATTAAAAAAAAAAAGTATAGTATTGATGCAGAACACCTGAACTTATACCACAACTACTGTATCGGTAATAAAAATCAAAAAGACTGGAAAGGTGGCTGCAAATATCATGATTAGTGGCAACTGCAATTGGCTATGACAGTATAAAATGAAAACCTTTTGGTTTGTTGGGTAAAATAATATTAAAAATAATACAGTATACAATAACAGCAGACCTTTTCAGCAAAAAAGGTAAATTTCTTGAGAAATTTCCTCTCAGTAGTAAAAAAAAATGATAACATTTATAACCTGAATTCAAAATTAAATATAAAAAAAATTTAACAGGATCTGAGCTTATATGTTTGACTAGCTATAAAATAGATTATTCTTAGGTAAAAACATTGTTTATAGAGTGATGGTAAAAGAAATTATCATTTCAATATTGGCAACTTTTAAAGAAAATTATGAAAAAGTTGAAGAAAATATCCTATTTAAAAAAATATTTCAATTAAGCCACCAAGCAATTACCAGTAGAACATGACCTTTTTTTAAAAATAATATCAAAGGTCAATTGACTCAAAACTTGATAAATAGTAATTACTTTTCTTTAGCTTTAGATGAGCCATATTTTGTCTCAAAGGACTTCCAAATTTATGAAGAAATATCAATAAGGTCTATTTAAAAAACTCATGGAATAGATATTTTCAGTACTTTTATGTCTGCCAAAGAAAAATTTCAGTGATATATGAAAAAACATTTCTGTCATGACATAAGAAACCCCAAATATCTAAGAGACTGAAGTTTTCTTTAGTGCTTCCCTCCACTGTTTAATGCATATGGAAAATACCTGTACTCACTGAACAGAAGCAGAGTCTGTGAAAATCATCATGGGTTTAGTGGTTAAAATTGTTCCATATATATATATATATATATATGCAAGTATTTGGAACCATCACCAGTTTATGGAACTGTAGAAAGAAATAAAAGATAATGATGGTGTGTATTTTGTCAAGACTCACTGTTTGATTAGTGGTAAAGTTTTACAAGGATTCACCATATGGTTAACTCCAACTCACGATTTTCTTGAAACAAAAAGAATGCTTGCTAAATATTCAACAATGAAAGGCAATTTTAATAAGGCACTGCGATTTGCATATTCTCATCAGTATCAAATGAATACAAATATGCTTCATGTAGAAGATCTTTGTGTTACCTAGAGAGACAAGTATGACAATTTATGATGAAACCTCAACTTTTCAATACACTAATAATGATTTTACATAATATTCTGACATGAATCAATGGCAAACAATTTCCTTTTTAACCAACAGCATTATATAAATTATCTGCAAATTTATAAGAAAAATTAGAAGAATATTCTGTTGATATACTGAGTTGCTTTTTAAGTTAAACAGTATTGCTTTGAATTCAATGTTAATAAAACACAGTGACCCAGGAGTACATTTATTTAACTACTTAAGTGTAATTTTTAAATCGTTGTTTTTGCTTAAAATCAATTATTCTTAAAAGGATAAATCAACTTTATCAAATAAATGCAAATATTAATGGAAAATTATTTTAGTCTATTATTTATTGGATAAATACATATTTGGAAGAATTTGGATGTCCAATTTTATATATTCAGCTGAAAATTTCATGGAATCTAAATAGAGGTAAAGCATTTCTGATGAAAATTTGGCATCTAAATTGGGATATTTTTAAGTATAAAATACACTGGATTTCAAAGACAGTACCAAAAAAAGAATATAAAATATCAATATTTTATATTTATTTATATTGAAATAATGTTTTGGATATATCAGGTTATATATTTTATCAAAATTAATTTTATTTGCTTTTTACTCACAAAAATAATTATAAAATTTAAAATTATATACATGGCCCACATTTTATTTCTATTGGATAAGACTAATCTAGAGCAGATAAGAAAATCAGTGCAAAACATAGGTCACTGTCTTTGTCAGAGCATTGTTCAAAGATTAACAACAGAAACATAAATACTTAAATTTTTTCTCACTGTTTAACCACTGATTTTAATATGTTTAATAGAGCATTGAAAATATTTGTTCATAAGTGTGTATATTTACTTGTTTATATGTTTTCATAAACAATGAGCAAAATACAAATTTTAAAATGAGGGTTTAAATCTTGGCTTTTTTACTTAAAATTGTTCAACACTGAAAATATTACTTCTCTGAGTAGCATTATGAAGTGAATAATATCTACCCTATAGGGTAGTTCCACAATTACCAAGGTGGGGGGATTAAGAATTTGTAGTACTAAATATTAAATTTTCCTATGAGGTCCATAAACATTTTAATGTCCAGTGCAATTTCCCTCTTAAATAGATATATAACTCAAAACCATCTGTTAACCAAGGCTACATAATATATAATCATATGCTACCTCTATCTTTATCAAAAAAAAAAAAATCAAGTCATGTATTTTGTACAATAAAATCAAATATATATGGAAACAAAATATGCTTAATTATAATTTTATTCATGGATTTCTGGAAGAAAATAATTCTAAAACATGATATTAAAAAAAAGATTTAGTAAAAATCTCCAGTACTTAGAAATTATACTGGACAATTCTGATTAACACATGGATCAAATAAGAAATCTCAAAGGAAATTTAAAAATATTTTGAGTTAAGTGAAAATGAAAGACAACTTGTCAAAATTTGTGCAATGCAAATGAAAACAGTGTTTGTAGGGAAATATACAGCATTGAATGCATATATGAGAAAAGAAGAGAGATCTAAAATCAGTAATCTAAGCTTCCACCTTAGTAAATTGCAAAAAAAGAGCAAATTAAATCCAAAGTAAGCAGAAGAAAAGAAATAATAAAAATTTGAGCAGATATTAATGAAATTAAAATTAGGAAATTAATTAAGAAAAATAAAACAATGAAACCAAAAGGTGGTTTTTTGAAATGATCTCTAAAATAAATATGTTTCTAACCAGGCTAACTAAGGAAAAAAAGAGAGGGGAAGGGTTGGGGGGAGAAGATGACACAAGTTGATATCAGAAAGGAAAGAAGGGACATCACTACAGATAGAATGGACATCAAACGGCTAATCAAAGAACACTATGAACAACTTTATGCTCACAAATTTGATAACCTAGATGAAATGGATTAATTCCTTGAAAGACACAATCTGCTAAAATTCACACAAGAAGAAATAGACAATCTGAATAGGCCTATATCTATTAAAGGAATTCAATCAATAATTAACCTTAATGTAAGTGAGTGAAACCTAATATAAACTATAACTTTGGGTGATAATGATGTTGATGTAAAATCACATATTGTAACAAATGTATCATTCTAATGCAGGATGTTGATAGTTGGGAAGACTGTTTATGTGTGGGAGAAGGGACTATTGGGAACTCTGTACTGTCTGTTCAATTTTTATGTGAATCTAAAACTCCTCTAAAAAATAAAGTGTATTTAAACAGAAAACATAAAAGAATTAGTTCTGAAAATCTAGATTGATGCAGTTCCACAAATTAAACTAGAAATTGTTCTACTATATTTCAGACTGTCTGTTAACAGAGCCTAAAACTATACATTGGAAAGGGAAGTATGTATGTAGGATGGCCTGGTAAAAGGTCAGAGGCAAAATAAAATTCTTAAGAATGGGAAACAGAAAGGATGTCTTTGAGTAAATGTTTTGATCATTTCCAAGGTAAATGCGCTTACTATTCACAAATATTTCAATTATTTCCAAAAAATTATGTAAATAAAGCTCATTATTTTGAAGTAACCAAAGGAATGATGCAAAAATCAAACAAATTGCATCTTGAATCCTGTTGTGTGGAAGTGGAGAATTAAAAACACAGAAAAAATTCTCTTAAGGACTTCATTCCCTGAGGGCATTGATGTCTCTGATAAGCAACCACCTAAATTTCTAAAATTTAGAAAATTATTTTCCTTGACAAAAGATATTTAATAAAAAATGATTTGTCCTTCTTTATCACTGATCTCTCAAAGGATAATTCCAACACTATAGTTGGGAAATTGGCTGAAGATTGGAGGACTATGTTGGCAGCTGGTGAAGCTTCTTGAACCTTCAAATTTTACAGTAGTATTTTATGTCTGAGGATCACACAAATATGTTAGAAAAATTTACTGCCTGTGACTGTGTGCTAAAAAATTCTCTACATGATTTGAAGGAAGTAAAATATACCAGACGATATATTTATTTTAACATTTTATGAATATATATATACATATATTTCTTAACATACAGACATTGTATCAGTGCTTGATAGTAGATGAAATGTGTTCTTGTTGTGTTTTCTTTCCATTTTAAATAAAATTTAGATGAAGGTATTAAAGTTCACAAGTACCTCCATTATTGATTGTCCTAAGTTTTATAGATATTACATATATTAATCCACACATGCTTATATGCATATTTAATAAGTATTGAAAGTATGTTATATAACTATTAAAAATATTCCAAAGGCTTATAAATTTGAATGTGGTTATATTTACAAAATATGGCTAATATTAAAAGTTTTCCAATTTTTAAAATTAGCAACTTCTTTTCAAAACTTTCAGTAACAATAATGCATAACGTTGCTATTTTCTTTTATGGATTCTGGGGGAAAACTGACTTTAACAAAGAGTTTTACCTTCACTTTTAGGGTTGCAAACACTGAGAAATAACATTTAATCCTCAGTCACAGTGTTCCTGGAAATCAGTAGGCTTTGGGCACTAACAACAAAAAGAAAATTCTAAATCAGTGCAAATACCTAGGACACAAAATCAAAGTCACATACTATGGATTCCAAATTTATTGCTCTTCTTCCAGTGCTCTTGAATCATACAGTTGAACACATCACCTGTGCCACAATCCACCATATGTCTGACAAACTATTTCTTACACTGTAGGGAAATACAATAGAAAATTCAGTAAAAATTTATATAATAAAATATAGGATTTCTGTCATATCTACATCTGACTTATTGGGTTTTTTCTCATTTTTCTCTCACTGCATCACTCAAAATATTTATTTTCTTAAAATCCCATAAATCAAGTCTTAAAGTGTAGAATTCCCCTTTATGTTATTCCTCTGCTAAATTCACATTTAGAAAACAATCATGACTTTTTTTTGATAAGTATTAAATTTGACCTGTGTTTTATGACTGTTTTCCCTATGACCAGACAGGCCCTCAAATTCAGAATCAGGAGAAATTATTTTTTAGGTCATCAGTTCTGCAATGTAGAGCATTATATTAACAAATAATACTACTAAAGGTAAAATCCATGTGGCCTATCATGCACAACCAAAGAACATAATTTCAATTTACCCTTGTAACACAAACTTCAAATTTTCTAACTTTGTTCAATTGAATTTGCAAAACTAATGTTCCATTGACTTTTACTTAAGCTAATTCTTACCTCTTTTTCCCATTTGTATTTTAAAAAGCTCTCAGTGTTGAAATTTTATCCCAATTTAAGCAAATTTATTCCAATAAAATGACTTCCTTGAATTGGAATATTTGCCATACAGTACTTTATTTTCTCTTCCTAAATATTTGATAAACATTATCTGGAACCAATTAACACATTGATCATTTCAATGTTTATTAAAATCCTCTTAATGACTTTTAAAGAAGAAACATCATTGTATTTGCAAACAATGCATTCATCTAAGACATCATGCAGAGAGAAAAAGACATTGAAAACATAATTCATTGGTTGTATAAAACAGAGTCTTGTAAGCAGCTTGGTGAAATATTCTCAGGATGCTGTTATAAATATAATAACAATTTTCTGGTAGAGAAGTCAAGACAGCTTAGGGAATCGGTAAGGAGTTATGGGTGAAATTCTCAAAGGATGCAATAGAGGACCCAGGAAAGGGCTTAAATGCACTGGACCGAGGTAAGCAGCTGCAATTGATTTAGTAAGTAATAATGCAGAACAGAGGGAAGGAAAGAACAGAGGAACATGGAGCACTTCTGTCCTGGCTTCCGTGTTTTCCTGAAGGCCAAAGACCTAATTCTGCCAATCTTTTATTTATATATATTTTTTGGCTGCACCATTTAGTTACCCGACCAGGGATCAACCTGCACCTCCTGCAGTGGAAGTGTAGAGTCTTAACCACTGGACCACCAGGGAAGTCCCCTGCCAAACTTTTGAGATTGTTTTTCATTTTAAAAAGTATCATTTTCTTTTTTGACTAGTAAAGGTGCATCACTTGCATACAACATTGGATTGAAGCTTTCTCCGAAGAGCATGAGACTGTCTTGTGTAATTGAAAGCTCAAATTTTACCTCTCTCTTTCTCTGCCACACCTTGAGAAATGATTTTGATCATCTGCTTCACCTTCTCAAGGATGAAGGTACTCAAGTCAACCATTTTGTTCAGTAGCTTCTGGGTGGATCTTGACCTTGACAGAACTAGAAAGAAACCATGATATGTGGTGTAGTTAATGCTCTTACCTTTGCTCCAGGAGACAGTTATAACCGGTGTATCTGACAACATGCAACATTATTTTAGAGCCCCATATGTTAAGAATGATTTCATGCAGTCATTTAAGCAGAACCTTCCCGGGCTGCTTGAAACTCAGCAAGATTGTTTCAGGGACGGGCGAGTCACAGTTCTTCAGGTTCAGACAGCTCTGGTGACCTCTTCAAATGTGTCACAAAGATTAAGCTGTCAAACCGTGTCAGGTGGTCTGTGCTTTCAGAGGTTTATCCTTTTAAAAATTTAAAGTGCTCTCATGACTGTACAATGTCTTCATTCACATCTTCCAACTTTAATGTCCACTTCTCTCCTCTACACAACTGACCCTTAAACATCTTGGGTGTAGGGACGTTGACCCCATGCTGTTGAAAATCCATGTACTGCTGTCTCTGCCTCAAAAACAAAGGAACTGATAGATGACCCACCCAAGGGCAGGAAAATAGTTTGGATAAAATCAGGACCTAAACTGCAGTTCCTTTTTTTTAATCTCAAACTTTTTTTCCTTTTTTTTAAAAATTTATTTTTATTGAAGTATAGTTGATTTACTATATTGTGTTAGTTTCAGGTGTACAGCAAAGTGATTCTGTTATACATACATGTATATACCCTAGTTCTTTTGATTCCACATGTTTTGATTTCTGATTGAACACAAACTTTCCCCCACACTTAAAGATCTATAAAACAAAAATGTGGGCACTATATATATTGAAAAAAATCTGTGTATAATTGGACCTATGCAGTTCAAACCTGTGTTGTTCCAAGGTCAAGTCTATGGACTTTTCTCCCTCCAAATGTCAGTTTATAGATCACCCCTGCAGCATTTTACTGTGACACCACTGTTCAGACTTTCTCTTCAGACTAAAAGCTTTCCATCCACATACCAACTACTCCTTCCCTCTAGCACACCAAAATTATGCTTATCATTCAAAGTGCAACCCATACGCCACCTCAAAAAAGAAAAAATAAACTATTAGGAGTCTACAACTAATTCTAATTGTATTAGTTGTGTCATATGTATTAGATTTCTTTTTTTTTTTTTACATTTATCAGTTGAAATAGGCAATGTATCACAGTGATTATGTTGGGATCTGGAGTTCAATTACACACACTCAAATCTGGGCTGTTAAACTTAGTAGCAATATGATCTTGAATAAATTATCTGACTTCTGCACTTCAGTTTCCTCATCTGTAAAATTAGAATTATGCAATCTAACACAGGGTATTTTTAAGATGATCAAATTGAGATACAATGCAGATACCTAGAGTCATGTTTGGCATAACCTGTGTTCTATAATGTTATAAATCACTACTGTTCCAATCACTAGTGTTATTGGAACTTACAGTCTCATATGTACCTGATTCTCATATGTACTTACATATACTTGTCAATCATACAAAGCTCTAAGAATCATTCTATTGTCTTAATTTTTTTATCTTCTACAAAATTCAGTGTATTTCCTTGTACATACTAGTCCTTCAGAAGCATTTGTTAAATTCAGTCCATTGTGAAACATACTCAGGTCATTTAATTTCAGCTCTTTGGGAGTAGGAACTATCTCTTCTCTGTATTGTCCAATATATTTTTTATCATAAGTAGTCAAGAAATGGTGTTTGAATGAATGACTGAAAAAAGCCTTAACAAATAAAGAAATCTTGCTCTCCAATACTTACATGTTTATGTTCATGACTCCTTGGTCCCAGCATATCTATCTTGCAAAAATATGACATTCAAATGCAAATGTAATGGCATTCAATGTCAAACTGGACCAGTGTTTGGAGAGGTAAATAAAAGGACATCTGTGATGTCCAGGAAAATTCTTATTGACTCAATAAAATTGGTGGGATCTGAGGAATGAGAAACTTGGAGAGATGCATATGGACAAATTATAAATTAGAGTGTTTTGTATAGCTTATCTACAAAATAATTTCAATATTATTCAGAGTCCTTCAATATTTTCAAACTGAGAAATTTTTAAATGAAATTGAGAATACAAATAAATCAAATTTTAAGTAATAAGGAGAAGAAGATATATTTTAATAAGAAGTTAACAATGACACCTGGTTGTGTGTGTGTTTAATCGATGATCACTATATTTTATATATATGATATATAAATATACACTATTATATATTACATAATAGGTTATATAATATGTATAAATAACATATATACAAATATATGTAATATGTTCAATTATTTGAGAGTCGTTTAATGAATATCTCAATTTCTCCTACCTATAGCACTGCAAAGTCAGTTTTATTGTTCCAATTTTACAAATGAAGGAATTATAGTCAAGGAGATGAAGTCAAGGCCACAAGGTAGTAAATAGCAACATTGGCTGTTGAATCAGAGTTTGAGCTGCAATCAAAGTCCACGTGGTTTTTAACTACATAATGTTTAGAAATGATTTATAAGAAGTGTTTTCGCTCATCAGCATGATTTAAGTCAAGAAAACTTAGGGAGCATATTGTCTATGCTACTCTAATTCATTTGAAAAAAAAACATTTTATAGCAGCGATTCAAATAATAGTGAAATAGAGAAGTAGCAATAGTTGATCCTTCGAGGGTACAAAATACCACCCAAAAGGCTCTTTTCTCAAAGTGAGGATTTGGGATGTGAAACCTCATAAATTGTACTACAAACTCTGTTATTGCTCAGATGATTTTGAGACCCTCTTAATAACTTTACCTGTTCTTAGCAAGTAATAATGATTACTCTTTAAGAATGCCTTAACTGCATGTACTGAATAATTATTGTGACACACAGGGAGCCTCTATAACTAGCATTTAACATGCTGGCACAGTTTATTCAAGTATATACTTTAACACTGCATTTAAACAATTTATAAATTCAGAAAGAAGAAGAAGGGAAGGAAGGCAGAGACTTGGCAAAGAGAAGGCCAAGGAGAAAAAGATGAACATGAAGAACATGAGGATAAGCAGGAAAGGTTGGGAGGTGTATGAGGCATGCACCGGTGAAAAGAAGAAAAAGGAGAAATGAGTAAGGTTCATTACCTCACTCATTAAAAGGTTCAAACATTTTAGTACTTTGAAGAGAACAGAAACATAATGAGCACTTTTAAAAGAATTTTGGGGTCATAGAGGCACTCCTATGACTGAAGTAATTGAATCAAAAGCTATCATTTCACATGTTAGGGATGTTGTAATTATCAGACAAAGAGATGTTATCTGAGAATTCTGTCCTAGCTGGCATACTTTTATTAGGAGTGTAAGGCTGTGAGCAACAGAGACCCTTTTAAGGTTACCTTGGTGACTGGGGTGTGTTGTAAGGAAACATTAGGAAGAAAGTGTCTTAGTAGTTGAATAACATCCTTTCAGAAAATGGGAAGAGGATCTGAGATAAGAGTAACATTATATTGTACCCCCAGAATCAGGAATTTTCCAGTCCCATCTATCTCTTACCATACATGCTTTTTCAATTTTTAATTTTTCTTTCTCTTTGTGTTTCTCTCTAGATTCCTCACAATTTATAGTCTTTCTGCTTACTGTCTTCTCTGTGTTGCCTCTCTTCTCTTTCTTCAGCATCATTTGAGTCTTGGTTCTTGCCCTATTTATTTAACACTCACATATTCCATGGGTAGAGTTTCCACGCCTAGGTATAAATTCAAAGAGTTAGCACTAAAATGGTACTGAAGATAATTGTATCTTTTCCTGATGACACAAAAGACACTTCATGGTCTTGAAGTACCCCAGAGTCATCTTTAGGTGTATTAATTATTTTTCCTATTATTATAATTTTTTTCTTTCTCACGAAAGTCAAGTGGGAAAATAAATTAGTGAGGTGAGCTTTCTAGTAACTCAGAACCCAGATAAATGAAAATGTACTGTAATTGTGTATATTGTAACTGAAGAAAGAATTATTTCTTCAGAGATTAGAGTAAATGACCTCTAACTTCCTGTTTAATTTCCAATTCTAAGACTTTATGATCTACACAAATACAGTTCAGAGTTTCTCACCACCTTTTGATGATTGCTTCCCTGTAGTCACATTTATAACTATTTATAACTTGGATTTTCTTTCCTATGTTAAATACCTGAGTTAATCAAGCACTTAAAAAATGATTCCAGTATTTTATATTCATGTGATAGTCTGAAGAATTTTCTTTAAACTCTGGTGAGTCCTTGAGGACACTCTAATCCTCAGGAGAACATACTAATTCTGATCTCCTTACCTATTTTAGTAACCAACAGAATTTCAAACTATTGTACATACTATAGACGTTATTTGTTTTTTTCTGCTCAGATTTTTACCCTTTTGGAGGAGTGATTTCAGGCAGCTAATTATTACTATCAAATGCATTTTACAGAAAGTAGAAATAATTCACAGTCTCATTTAAATTAAAAAGTAATTTATTCACATGACTTAGATACTTATTCGGTCTTTTTTAAAAAAATGTTGTTATCTAAGATGTACCTGGAACTGTTCTAGGCCCTCAAGATACAGCAGTGAATAAAACATGTGAAAATGCCTGTCTTTAGACAGTTTACCTTCATGATATCCTGTAGAGTTTTTAATATAAGTTAATATTTTATTTGGGACTATTATTTTTCAGAGGTTATTTTATGTTTTATTTTTTGTTTATTGGTTGTTTGGTTTGGTTTGATATTTGCATTTTGAGTCAAGTATTAGAGAAGCTATGTGGATTGTTTACTGGACAAAAAGATTGAAATATTTCACTTACTTCCTAAAAACCACTGAATAATAGATCCTTTAAACTTGAAAGTAAACTCAAGGATGGGCAAAATAGTAATGTATAGAATTTTATGCTGTTTTCAAATTTAATATTTATGCAAAGGATACAGGGAGTAGTGTAGAAAGAGCTTTTCACAACAATTTTCAGATTAATTGAAAGATTACAAACAGCCGATAAGCAATGAAGCCAGAACAAATAAACAATTTCCCACTAGACATTATGAAGGAAAATAAAACATTTTTTGTTGTTTCTCTGGGATAAACTAAATGTGTAACATGTGTTTATAGGTATGTTGTAATTTATTTCATTTGAGAGCTAAGACCTTTATAACTCACTTGTGGCTTTGGTTTTGGCTGAATTAGAAAGTTTTCTCATTGCTTACATAAAGCACTTGATACTTTACCAATGATGGTTCAAACTGCATTTATCCTGGCCACATATTAAATGTTGAAGAATTATGGTTTTGCCTTAAAGAACCCTCGACCTAAAACACATTATTAGATTTTTCTAAAGCACATCTTTTCTCACATGGTAATACACATAATAAACTAGGCATAAACTCTACTACTGGAGTTAAGCTGCTATTTAATTTGGATAGGGCCAAGACAAAAACTGCACTACAAGTATAATGTTAAACAATAGGTCTTTTCTGTAAATAATGACAGAAAATATTTTTCAAAGACAAAGTTAACAGAATGTCTCTTTTATCATTTTTGCACATTATTATTAAGTCCAGACAACTCAGTAAGACATAAATATTGACATGATTTTTTTCCTGTGGTGATAGCAATGCAATTTTCCTAAAATAAGGATTATCTTTCTTTTGTTACATCCACAGAATTTCTATTACATTGTAAATTATATGAAGTGACTTCACTCAACTAGTGCAGTAAACTAAGCATGTTAATTCCCAATGCAATTTCAGAGAAATTAAGAAAACACAGAAGCTTTTGAAAATGTATACAATTATGTTTTTTATGTCACTATTAATAGATTATGTTTTTGAGTGACCTAATATTCTACAGACTGATGAATAAGATTAATCAGCATGAGGATAATGACCACAATCCATCAACATTTTGTTTCCAGTTGCTTTTCAAACTTGTATCAGTTCACCAGTTGGAACAGATATTTGTGATTCTTGTTAATTACTGTACATTCACACAACTCAGACTCCTACACATAGTTTGGATGAATTCAGAATTTTATTTTAAATAATGTTAAATCAGAAAATTAACTACTAACCATCATTTTCAAATCACTACCACATAAAGGCCAAGATATCTCAGTCTAGTCAACTGAAATTGTTCCTGTTTCATCTGCTAATTGATGGGTAACAATTTGATTGGTGGGATAGCCCTAACCTAAAGAATGTTTCCTTAATGCTATTTGAATTTGAGCTTTCTAGGGACTCAAATAAGAGGATCTTAAAAATTTTAAAGGTAAATATTCCCTGAATTGTAAATCAAAACTACCCTAGTTTTATATGGAATTTTTTTCCAATATGGGAATTTTAGTCTTGGAACTTGAGCCTTTAGAGTTAGCATATTCAAATTTGCTGTCTTATAGAAGCTTTACTGTAAATAAAAATCTAAGTAGTCAGTAATCCTGCTGGCACTACTGGCTTTACTGACCTGACTGCTGACATTTGATAAGTCAGTTAGATAAAGGATGATATCTGTTTTAAATATGTTACTATGAAGGGGCCATGGAAGATCAATGTAGAGATATCCAGTAGGTAATCAAAAGACAAAATTCATCAATCAGTTGATAATGACTCAATCTCTTTTGGAAACACAGCTTTGAGAATTATAAACATGTGTACAACAATTGAAGTCACTGGAATGGATAAAATATTAAGGTTTATACAAAGGACTACACTTATTGATCTGGGATTTATGCTGCACTACTCTGTTTCTTTGGTAGTGCTCATTGTCTCCAGACAACAAATTAAACAGTTTGACAAAGCCAGAGTAAGATTTTTCCCATGTAATTCCTGTGAAAATAATGCAAAGAATCAATAACGAGAAAAGAGTGATAGAGGTAGTGACCTTTTTAGAGGACATTGTGAACATGGAACAGAGTTGTTAAGAGAACAGTAGAGGAATCAAGGGATAGGGATGTCAATGAATTCACAGGCAAACTATTTCAAGAGTTATTGAGTAAGAAAGTGAAGCTTTTTGATGTTATGGTGATATTGTGATCTGCAAAATGTAAACTAAGAACTGATACACTTAAGAGTGAAGACAAGGACCAGGCAGAATTTATTGCTCATGCTCCTGTGTTCCCACAGCAGTTTGTACTTAATTCTACTCAAAACATCATTACATTATATAGTAGTTGGTTTTATGAGACTTTCTTTCTGACTCCAATGGGAGTCACTTCAAGGCAGGGAAAATTAAGTAGTCCTATCTATTTCTGGGACATAGAAGAATTTCTGGTATATAGTGGATGCCAAACTTGTGTTTGAATTGCCTGAATT
Source organism: Hyperoodon ampullatus (assembly GCF_949752795.1). Classification (NCBI taxonomy): domain Eukaryota; kingdom Metazoa; phylum Chordata; class Mammalia; order Artiodactyla; family Ziphiidae; genus Hyperoodon; species Hyperoodon ampullatus. The sequence continues at coordinate 75,846,816 of NC_136914.1, read as the reverse complement.
GAATTAGTAAGCTACCAACTCTTAAATTTAATGTTATGGTGTGAGTGTGGGTACAGGTATGCATGTGTGAACATGTTCCTGTTTTAATAGTGTGCTATTGAATATAGCTAAATTTATTTTCCATAAATGTGGACCAGTGTTTTCACTCTTTGATGCAGTCATCATATGCTTTCTAGAGCTAGATGAAAAGCACTTCAGAACTTTGACCTTTTAACAGAAATTTCTGACAAACTTACATGTATTCTTCTCTACATAAAGTTGGATAGTTGTTATATTAAATTTCTCCTTCTTTTATTAGTCACATGCATTTTCCAAATAAGCAATGTTTTTTTTAACTGTAAATTTTATATGTGATCCTCTGAGCCCATGCACTTTTTTATTGAGAAAAAAAATCAGACTTATTCTTAGTTCTGATCCATTCACTGAGAGAAAAGTATGTCTGATCCCTTAATTTTAACATATTCCATTATTAACAGTACCCTTAAAATATTGCCAGAATGAGCTTGTTATTTATTATAATTTAATCATCACAAGAATTGTTGTCAATGTGGCAAGTTTTACTTTAAATATATAAGTTACAATCTATTACATCTATGGGAAATAATCTAAAGGAGTGAATACAAGGGCAAAATAGAATAAAATTTCACTTCTCTACATTTCAGCTTTAATCAGTCAAGCTCTGCTATTTCTTTTTTTAACATTTTAGTTTTATTGGAGTATAGTTGATTTACAATGTTATGTTAATTTCAGGTGTACAGCAAAGTGATTCACTTATACATATACATATATTCATTTATTTAAAGATGCTTTTCTCATGTAGCTTATCACAGACTATTGGGTAGAAGCTCTGCTATTTCCAAAATATACAAAGCTGGAAGACATTTGAAAATTTTGTTCTGATATTTTCCTGAGTTAGGTTTCACTCAGCACTAAAAGCTTAGTAAAAACTATTTTTATATTTATCATCTTCAGATATAAATTAGTTGTCTTATATAACAAATAACAAATTAAGTATCTAAAAACTCCTTTTGGTTATGTTATTACCTAATCTAAAGAGTAATTTTAGGATTTCTTTTTATTTCCAGGACACAAACCATGTGATTGAAAATGAAGAATTCAATCAAATCAACTGTCTGTTGTCTCAAGGCCTATATGTAAATACAGGTAAATACATTACTTCATTGTTTGGGGCAATGAGTTTGTTATTTTGTGGATAGAAAGCTGATGTCTTAGGGTTAAATGATGATTATTTATTACCATAAATTTTTAAAGAATAATTGGTAAGAATACTGTATTTGCATGTCCCTACATAGACCCTGTGTTAGAAAAAGATTCCTAGAATTATGGATTTCACCATGTCTCTTTTCTATTATTGAGTGACAGTTGTAACTAACTAGATTATATGAATATCTAGATTTTATTTATGATGCTTATGTTGGGTGTTTATTCATGGATCAACAAATATATTTTTTGTCCTTATAGAATATATAGATAAACCTAATTTGAATTTTAAATAGACTATTTTTTCATATTAAATGCAGATTAGAAATCGAAAGTTGTCAGAGAAGTACTGAGGGGCATTATTGAGTAGTCTTGATTGTAGCAGGTAAATAGGAAAACTCAATACTTGTGTGTGTTTTTGTGTTTGTGTGTGTGTGTTGGGGGAATACATGGTTTACTGGGGTGATGATATTTGTGCTTCTTTCCAAAATTAAAAAATACAGTGTATATAGTCGTAATCCATGGAATAATGCAAAGTGGATAACTTGGTCACAGAACTGCACTGTTGCATTAATTTGTTGAATGTGTATACATCTGGCAATGGGTATAATTTCAGTATTGCCTGAACCTTAAATATGTACCATCTTCTTGTTCTCTTTGCTTTTATTAATAAGCTTCTTATGATACCCTCTCCCATATCAAAATGATCTATTGGAAAGTGAAAACTTTGGTTAATCCAGCAACTGTGTTAAGGTATTACTGAAGTAAATGACACATTTCCTTTCTTTTTATGGATTCCAACTTCCCTTTAACCACCCACCACATACACAAACACAGACCCTTTCAATCAGTGCCTATGTCTGTCTGTATGTATGTCTTTCTCCATCTCTTTTTGTCTTTTTTTTTATATTTCTGGCTTCTCTCTCTCTCTCTTTTTCTCTCTCTCACTTACCAGTATCCATTTATCTCTGTTCATAGTTTAGAAGACTAAAACTGATAGTATCATGAAAAAGAAAATTTGTGAGTCTCTAAACACAAGTAGAACTGCCACAGTAGTTCACTGGATAATGCGTAATGCTAAGTAAGTGTCCCTCTCCCCAGTTCTGAGTACATGTGATGTTTCTCACTGTCCATCTCTGCCAATCAAGTATCATTGGGAGCATTTGCATGTATCTAGAGATGGAGTCCTTTTCGTGGACATTGCCTTTCTCTTGTTTGACCCTGTCAATATTGAGGTTTCTTCAAGTATTGTCATGGTTCCTTAAGTGTAAAGAAAGAATGGGGTAACACTGCCATGGTTTGATTTGTGATTACTTATAGTATAACTTTTGGATTCTCAGAAGTTGGAAGACATTTTCCAAAGAGGCAGCAGAGACTATAGTGAGAGATGACTGGATGACACTTCCATTGCAGCAAAATCACTTCCTGGAATGAAGGAAATGCTCCTTGAACTGAGCAGCCTTCTTTTTATCATCATCAGTTTATAATTTCAATTTGGATAAATCCAAGCCAAAGCATTTACATCTTTCTCATATCATACCTAGCCAGTTGTCATAGTACAACTATTACATCATTTTTTGCCCTCAACTGACACTCTTTTCTCCTTGATTAATACCACTATAATTTTTACCACATTCTTTTTCTATTACCTTCGATTAATACCACATTATTATTATTATTATTATTATTATTATTATTATTATTATTATTATTATTATTATTTTTGCTGTATGCGGGCCTCTCACTGCTGTGGCCTCTCCTGTTGTGGAGTACAGGCTCAGGACACGCAGTCTCAGCGGCCATGGCTCACGGGCCCAGCCGCTCCGCAGCATGTGGGATCTTCCCAGACCAGGGCATGAACCCGTGTCCCCTGCATCGGCAGGCGGACTCTCAACCACTGCGCCACCAGGGAAGCCCAATACCACATTAATCTTACCACATTCTTTTTCTATTACCTTCCTAGCTTTGTAGGAAGATAATAGAAAAAGAAAATTAACACACCCAAATATGTTCCGTTTTTCAAGATAAGCATGTTTTAACACCTAAATTCCTTCCTTCATTGTCTTACTATTTTTAAAGCCAAACAATCAAGAAAGCAGTAAATATTAAATGTTTTGAGATCTCAAAAAAATATGAGGACAATATAATGGGTTTATTTTTACTACAAATAAAATAATCTTTATTTTAATACATATACCCTTCATGCTAAACAATGTTAAGCAAGTATAATGTTTTTATGAAGGCTTAGCTCAAGCTGGCATCTTATTTGCTGAACCCATGTCTGCGAATGGATTACAACATAATAGACAAGTTGGCCTGGCAGAGAGAGGTAATGGAGTAGCCAAGATACTCTAAAGAAACCCTTGATACTTCACAGTGTTTACACTTAAGTTTTTCATATGAAAATAATATAGTCATTGTAACAGTTTAAAATAAAGGTCATTACTAGTGAATCTGAATTGATTCTTCTGAAAGCAAAGAAAAAACATTTATACGTTGTGCCCATATTCCAATAACAATATATTTGGATTCTGATAAATATGTCAATACTATTACTTCTCAAATATGGTGTATAAAATTGGACAGTATTAACAGTAAACTTTTGCGTGGTTATTATTATATTTTATGAAATATAAGCTGCACTAGATAATTAGTTTAAAATCATTCAACAACACAAATATTCTTCTAAATATGACACATAATAGACCTCATTTAGCGAAGATTACAGTGCAGCTAGATCATTATTTCTGACATTCAGCAGTCAACCTCCAACATCATTGATGAAGATCCTTTTCACAGTAGCTAAACACTTGAAAATAACAATTGTGCTATCAGAGCATTCATGAATAACACATGAAGCTACAATTTACATTTTTTATTATTAAAACTGCCTGTTTTCTTCTAAAGAATGTTGTTTACTTGGGTAAATAATACAAAGCCATGGCTTTTATATGATTCCTGTACAATTGGAAAGTTTCAGTAATTTACTCCTTAGACGGTGGATCTGAAATTTTAAAGGTCCAGCTTACCATCTGACAGCACCCTCCCTTCTCCAAAACTAATTGTTAAAAATGAAAAGAACAAAAGGAAGGTTCCTCCTAGTCGATGTATTATGTAGATATATCTGACAACATGGACTGTGCAAACAGCCCATTGAGAAATGCCTGGTCTCTCTAGTCTAACACTTTTCAACTTGGTCAATCACCAACCAGTACAAAGTATTCTTCCATGGTGCCTGGTAGTTCTGTGTGCAGTTGAAGAAGTTCATGAATATTAATAAGTACAAATGATGAACAACAACAAAAAGTCACAATACTTCAACATTAACCTGAAATTTCACAATACTTTCTAGGGCATTTGCTTGTCTGCTTACATTCTTTCAGAAACATTCACAGTGGCTTGCTTTAGTCTGCCAAAACCAAATGTCATTTCAAGGCTGTTTCCTGTTTAGTCTTTTTCTTTTTTGATGCTTTTTAATAAAAATGGATTTCCTACTCCAAAGACTATTCCCTAAGTAAAAATAATTAAACTATATTTAAACAAGGTCTTGTGTCTATATTATATATTTAAAGGACTGAAAAAATCCATCTTTCTATAGCACAGTTGCCCTATGTTGTGAACTACCCATTGGTGCTTATCACACCTTTGCTTGGAAGTAGGTAATGGTGTCCTTCTACTGCAAGACAGGGTTTTATTTCCCTAGCCTGTCGCATAAAACTCTTCCACTTATTTCCAGACTACTGGGGTTCAAATCCCAGTTCTCCCATTTAGTAGGTATATGACCTGTGCAAGTAACTTAACTGTTTGTACTTCTGCTTTATTATCTGTGTAGTAGAAATGATAATCATATATAGATCATATGGCTATTTGTTTTATATATATATAGTTACATAATTGTTCTATGTTATCTTTTAAGAACATCTACAGCTAGAATTTGTTCTTATATGAATTAAACACAAAGTATAATTATATATATATATACATATATATATATATATATATATATATATATATAGGAATACGATCACATATATGCATTTTAACTATGTAGTTGGGTTATTTTATCTTTTAGGAACATTGTGGCCTAAAATTTTCATCTCATTATGTTAATATTTTTCCCTGGTAACCAATATTACTGAATTTCAAAAAGATCTGAGGCTTTTTCAGTCTCCACCATCCCAAAAGGCAACCCCTTGTGGTAGCCTGATTTTATCTCTCTCTCTTAATTGTAAGATATTCAAGGGCAAGTTCACTTCTCATTTATGTTTATATATTTTTGCCCAGAACAACAATCACACAAAATTTTTAAGTGATCATTGAATGAATCTTATGTGGGGCCTTGATTTGCTAGTATTGAAGAGCACTTAGAATGTTCCATTGTCAAAATACATATGGCATGGAGAAAAGTAAACTTTCCACATGTAAATACATTATACATATCTTATTCTTCTGAAATGTAGTGCAAAGTGCATTGGTATAGTACAAAAACTAGGGATCTTCAGAAAACATTTCTGAATGACCAGTAAGACTTGTTTTTAAAAAGTTGGATAAAATATGTTAGTAGGTCATTCTTACTGGTTGCCACTTCTGAAGTTAATTACATTATCTCTAAGAGTAAAGGATAGCTGATTGCATCACTCAGTGAATAACTGAACACAATATTAAGTGAATTTTCACTGATTTAAATCACAGCAGTCACACTCAAGAAGGAAATAAATAACCTAAGAGCTTCTCATTATGCAAGATTATGCAAACTAAAAAGGGAAACCAGAGATTACTAACATTTGTGTGAACTCAACATTTTAACATTGTTGAGAATATATAAAAAATATAAAGGAAAAAAAGGCAGGCTAGAAAATTAATTTATCTACAATAATCTGTGCAGATGGAAATTGCATGGATAGAAAATCAATAGCCACACTTTGTATAAACTTCAATGGATGCCAAATTAAAGTCCAAATGAACTGTTCCTGAACTTTTTAAATAAAATGTCAAATGAATTATCAGTCTGTCTTTTTGGTCCTCAGCAATATTTTCAGTTTTCACAAAAGCAAACCGCTTAATAAACGCATGGCCAATTTTATAGGAAAAGAAAATATCATTTAAAACTATCTTCCATATTTGTGAAAACACATTGTGTCACCACCAATTAAGTTTTCCAGTTAAAATGACAACCTTTGATTAGTCAAAATCCCTATTATTAAAATTGGGCAGAAAGTTCAATATTCCATGTTGTCATTTTAACATTAATTATAGTCACATTTTCATACAAGAGAAATAAACAAATGTTAAAGATATATTGACTTTCATTTTTTTCTCTTTTTAATTAAACATTCTCAACCCAATACACAGAGGGAAAAAAACGATTACATAATTAATTTTTTATTCTTTGGAGATCCCTGTGCATTTTAATTTACATGTTGATTATGTAGCCAGGAAAATCTCCCATGTTAAATTTGATTAAGCAAGGCAGAAAGTGCATTAAAATGAATAGAGGGCTGAAACTGAAAATGCATTTTGTCTAATTGTGTTAATGAACTACCCTGATGAGACTTGTATAATACAAAAGGCTCCCTGACCTTTTGATTAACTGTAAAACCGGATACTTCTCTAATATCGCAGAGTTTTATTCCATTTTCACATGTTTTTAAAACAAACACTTAAACCACTTGAATACTTTAGAAAGTAATGAAATGGGTAAAAGAGGTAGGCATTCCTGCCTCTGCTGTGAAACTACTGTTCCTTATTCATTGCAAAACATGTAATGTTGAAGCCACCAGTGTTTTGAATTATTTCCTTTGTATCCCAGACTAAGATAGACATTGTTGGAGGGATCCATGAGAAAAGTAAGTTATATAAACCATAACATTGTCAGTGAGGGCTATGACTTATGTACCCAAACAAAAGAATATCTGATGATAAATTGTAATAGTATAATCCAACATGAGTGGAATTTATGTGTCACAGTTTTCAAAAAGGACACGATGGCTGGTGTAGGAATATACCCCTCTCATGTGGGAAGTGTACTGTCTGTCCATGCAATGTATAACTTTCCTCTGATACTGAAATATCACATGTAATAATCTAGTATCTGGAAGAATAGTGTAGCTATTCAATAACTATTTAAACTAATTTATTTGGGCCAAAGTCATTGTGGAAGTCTTCATTACTAGGTGGTTTCTTAAATGCGTGCATATTTGTATTTGTGTGTGTCTGCGTGTGTTGAATGACATATATTTAAAGAAATTGAGTCTTCCAGGTGGTTAGAGAAAATTTTGGCAAGAATTCAAGCCATACTATTCCCATTACATTGGGAGGGCTTCCTCTGTCATAAATTACTGTATATGTAAGTATCTCTTACTTATATATTCTAAAATTTTTAATTTTAGTTAACATTATTTGTGTAATTTTAACTAAACAAAATAACCATGGACACCAGTAAGCTGACTTCTGTGAAATGAATGATAAAGTAAACATTGCTCCAAAGCCTCAGTGTTCAAAAGAGTAACATTTAAAATATATTTATCCATACTATAAACTAATATTAAATTGTCATTAAACTGCAAAACGTCAACAGAGGAGGGAAATATTTTGACATAATATTTGATATAATTTTTATGCTGAGAAAAATACTATCCAAGTGTCATTACAATTTTGGGAAACCAAAATATATTCATATATTTAACTACTAGGAAAGGAAGTCAAAAGTTACCACAGTAATCTTTGATTTATGGGATTGCAAAGTGATTTTTAAATCTTTTTCTGTACATTCTATATTTTCTGAAATTTCTACAATGTATCTTTATTTTATTACATTTATTTAAATATATATTTAAAAATCAATACATCTCCTTGATAAAATATTCATCAAATATAGAGTGAATTTTTAACAAAAAATTTATATTTAGGTTAGTTCTATAAATTAATTTTATAAGTTTTAATAATCTATTATTTGGTCTATTTCCTATGTCTATAAATGTTGAGCAGTAATCATTAAGAGCTTTGTAAGCTGAATATTACAATGTTGCTTCATATCTTACAGTTCTTTGTTCTATCTACTTCCAATTCTAAGTATCTGTCAAGTATACATTTACATACACATAACAAGTAGTTAGGACAGAAATTGAGTTTCTGTCTAAAAAGTATAATATTTACAAAACAGATCACCTGTGCTTTCTGTTCAGTAACTGAAATTTCTCTTCCATACTCTTTGTGAAGATTTATTCAAAAGTTTTTTTTTTAATTGAATAATATCTATGTTGCTTTTACTAAGTAAATATTGTTACTGCAGAACCAATTACTATATGTTTGGGTACATATTGTTTCTTATTGTTCTAATTTTACAATTCCTGTGCTACTCAAGTACATTTTTATTGTATGAATTAATTCTTTCATTCCGCAAATAGTTATTGAGCACCTACTATGTGACAAGTGCTGTCTCAATTCCCTAATATTTTGAAATCAAACAATGTTACAGTTTGCTTCATATTCAGACTATACAAATTCTTTTACTTCTGTTTTACCGAAAATTTTAATTGCCTCTTTATCATTATTAGAAGAAATTACGTGTTCTTGCTTCACCCACTTTTTTAATACCTTATTATTTATTCTCACTATATCTTGATACTTTAATCAGACAAAAATTTATAATACCATGACAGTAAATGTTTTGTTCATTGTTTTAATCACTACTGCTCACCTAACACAGAATCTGGTGTATTTTAGGTCCTCAACAAATACTTTTATAATGGGAATAGGAAAAAACAATAATATGGTTATTATTTTTCCCTGTTCATCTTTCCATACCCTCAAATTGGGGGTATAGAGACCTAGTATCTCATAAACTTTTTGGTTTTATAATCCAAAAAATTATTGTTTCCAGCTAGAAACCAATTGAATTTGTTCCAGAAAGAGGCTAAAACAGATATACCTTTATTTTTTCAGTTATTTATCAGACTTTGATTTATTCTAAAAATAAATCTTTGCATTTAACCTTTGCATGGTTTTAACCTGAGTGAGGTAAGTTTAGATCCAGATGTTAAAAAGAAAAAGAAAAAAAGAAAAATATTATGATACTGGGAAATATCACCCTATTTAAAATTTTAGTTATTTCACTTGGTTCCATGTTTTACCTGAAAGATTTGTTTTTGTACCTATTAAATAGCCTCTTTCCCCTGTCAATTAAACAAGATTTGCATTCCGTGGCATTGCCAGCAATATTCCCATGGAGAATGAAATACTTTCTTGGTGGACCCCTGGGAATCTTCTTGATGTGAAAGAAATAAGTTCCAAAAACCACAAAATTATGGAGATACATTGTATAAGGTCATTTCTACCAAGATGTTTAAATGGTCACAATATAAAGATGTAAATCACTAATAGGAAATCTCAGCATTGTCTTCTACATATTTTTCTATGAGACCCTGTATTCATAAGTGGTCAAAAACCACTTCCCACATTTGCATTACCCCATATTTGCCATACTTCTTACCCCCGTGTTGAACTGCACCCTTAATATCACATATTTTTTCCTATCTTCAAACTTCCACTCTTTCGTTCTGCAACAAAACTGACTCCTCAGTGCTCCTTGAATACATTTCCTGAGAATGAAAATACCTTAATCCCTTCCTTCTCACCTCAAGCCAGAAACATTAGAGATACTGTGTAGTCAGTTTAACATGAGAATAAGATGTAAATATTGAGATATGATGTAGTAGTAAAATCAACAGTCCCTAGTAATCAAATGACTGCTGAGGGCATTAAAAATAATCTAGCTAATATATAATTGGATTTAATTGATTTAGCTTTCACTGAATAGAAAGTGAGTCTGTGCATTTGTAGTTATTTTATCATTTGACTTAGAATTCCATAACAATTCTCTTTGGAGTACTTTTTTTTGATAGTTTCAACAAATTTAAGTTTTGCAATTTTTTTTTTTTAAACCAGGAATAGAACCCATGCCCCATGTAGTGCTGCAGTGGAAGAATGGAGTCTTAACCTCTGGACCACCAGAGAAGTCCCCAAGTTTCCCAGTTCTTAGGTCCGTCATCCCTTGATTTTTTCTCCTACTTACAGATTTAGCTAAGAATTCATAGTATCAGTATTTGTACCAAGGTATCTACCTCTTCACCTGAATAATAGTAACACTAAATGGAAACAAAATTTAAGGGTCTTCGGAATGTGAAGCCCAGAATAATACTACTGATGGACTTCCTCCAGCCCCACTCTTCCTTCTGCTTCCCCAAACAAGGTGAAAATCTAATACATTTTGTTTCTGTTATACAATTAGTTTTATTACTTGCTTCTGTAAAAACAATTTACTTAGGATGAACTTTGAGAGAGAGAGAGAGACCAAGCAATGCAGTACCCAAGAAAGAAAGAAAAAATGTTCCCTATGAAGATACTAGCAGTAAACACTGTTTCTCTGAAACAGATTAAGGATGTTAAGCAGAGGTTAGATGCATTATTATCTTAATTTTGCAATTAGAACAATTAAATACTTTTCCCCAAAACCAATAATCATTAAAACTGGGACTTGAATTCTGGGTTTTCTTACTTTAAACTCTGTGTATTTTCCAATACTTTATGACTTTCCATTAAACTAAGGAACACCTTGAAGATAACCACTTTTCAGCAAGCTGAAGAAGGCATGCAACTTCCAGCACATCATTTTTAAAAGTCTCCTGTTAACAATGTGTTTGAGCATTTAACAGCTATCTGTTACTCATCAATTTTAATAAATTGGGATTCTCTGTGCCTAGGTGTCTTTTAACTTGTAGGGAAATTGTATTCCTCAATGGTTCATTCCTAGCCAAAAGTTGATACCAATTAAACAAGTAACCACTGCCTGCCATACATTCTATGTGCGCCAAACCTTTATCTATCCAGGTATGAAGAATCCATTACAAATAGACATTATTATACATAACTTGGTGTTTTATTTCTTAATGCTAACAGAAATGGCAATTTCCGTGAAATATAAAGGAATAAAATTTTATATAACATTCTAAATAGCATGTATATATTCATGATTTTCAGCATCACTCAACATCAGGGACAGGCATTGTACTCAAGAGAGCAATCAGAGTAAAGGAAAGGATATGAGAATCAGAAAAAATGCCAAAAAGATGACTAAAAGAAAACTTATTTGCTTTTGAGAAAAAGAAAAAACAGTGAGTATAAAAGAACACGTCTACATATTACACACCGGAAATTTTATGCTAGTAATATATGTTTGAAGCTGTTTACAGAGGTAAAATTAAAGAGCTATTTGGGAAGGCAGGCTCCATTTTATGCCAGGTATGCTAGTGCCTACCTCATAGACTTGTAAAATTAAAAGAGAGTGCATAGAAAGCACTTATCACACTGCCTGGCTCATATTAAGCAGTCAATAAATGCCAGCTCTTATGATTTTTTATTGTGATCATTATTCTAGGAGCCAAGGATGAACACATTGGAGGTATATTCATTAATGAATTAATGAAACAAATACAGAAGTGTTTATATCCTCAAAATTTGTATTGAATATGCATGCATAGTTATCTAGACTATTCAGTTCAGAATGTTCACTGAGGGACTGAAGTTATTTGGTTTGGCTATCATACATTGAGATAATTAGCTGGATAATTGACAAATGTCTCTAATTCTTCTATACCAGCCAGCAATCTGGAATAGATTTGTTATAGTTAAATCAGTGGCTATCATTTCTATGATACTGGTAATTAAAAAAACAAAACAAAACAAGTATATATGGTTTCCTAAAAATCAATTAGAGACTTCATAATGTATTTATTAGAAAGGAAATAGAAATAGTGTAAATGTGATCATGCATTATAATTGTTAGTTCTATACAATGGTATAATGAATGTCTCGGAATGGTTAAGCGTATATAGATTTTGTACATACATAGAGGTCAGAAGCTTCAAACTCTGTATATCCTGAAAATCCGAGGACATGGTGAAGAGGTATCACTCTTTTGGTGATGATTTTTGAATGTATTGCTTATGAGAACAGCATGGCAGTATAGTCATTTTGATCACATAGTTATTTTTCTCAGTGAAAATTATACAATTGCCATTAAGGCTTATAAATTAGCCTTTCATGAAATTAATTTGGTTATATCAGTTCCTCAGGAACTAGTGATTCTTAATGAATTGGTGTTTGCTCTCCAGTAGCTGGGAAGCTGAGATATAAATTCAGAGTCAACTGCCTCATTATTGCCTATCCCCCTCTACCCACTTAGAAAACCGTGGGAGACTAAGCCTCTTACTGCTGTCTATGTGTGGCTCCCTTCATGAAGGCTGTAGGCCTGCCAATCACAAAGAAAGTAAAACTGACTGGGTGCATCCTAGGTCAGCAGCAGGTTTGGAATATTTTATTTTTGCTGTTATTATGGAGAGAACATGTTGGGCAATTGACTAGCTCCCTGCAGAAAAGATTGTGTTCACCCTATGAAGAAAACCACGGAGGCAAAAGAGCCTGTAGCCAAGTAAATTGCCTGCAAAGTGGCTCCAGCCATTTGAGCCTGGAGCATAACATACCTGGGGAATAGAACGGGAGCTTTTTTTTTTTTTTTCTAAGCCAGTGTAGTTTTTAATGCATCTTGTACATTATTCATCCCTTTTTGTTCTTCCTACGTATTTAGTAAAATTCCTTTTGAAAAATGTAAGCTTGCCTCTGATGTGTTATGGGAAAACAAAGAAAAATAACATTTTTTTCACAAAGAAACTCATATTCTGATATTTTTAAGGGAGAGTCATGTAACCCAGGTGCCAAGAGAGTATCAAGACAGAAGTATTGCATGTAAATGAACTTCAATAAGGTGTCACTTAAGGGGAGAGAGTTAAGGGTAGTGACTATTATTAGTTCAGCTCTTTCCATCAATGAAGAAATTAGAGGAACTGACTTTGGTCTGATCAAAGGAGATTTGTACAATTGCTAGATAGTCTGCCTCTCTACAAGAGTTTAACTGCAGTGGTTTATGTGCTGTGTGGGTGTAACCTGCACCTGTGCATCCATGTTTATATCAATAATTTTCAGAAATTGTGAGTATATCCCAATATATGACAACTTGGGAACCAAAATACTGGGTTCATATGCTGGTACTACTTCTCTGGGCTACAGTTTTCATCAGTAAAATGAGAATAATAACAGAATATAACTAACAAGTTAGGTAAGAATATTCAAGAATTTATTTATTAAGATCTTATAAGAGGGTTTGGCATAACTGAACAAGAGCTATTAGCTATTATTATTATTATTTATTGGGAATCTATTTAGTTACCTAGGAGTTTTATTTAATTGTTAAATTTAAGCAAATTTTTTACTTAATATAAACCTGAAAAATACCAGGATGTTATATAAATCCATGTCCTAAAGGTGAACATGATTTTCATGTAAATATAGAATTATCAGTTTCAGTAACTGCAGAAAAGGATATGCAAACTAATTCTAAAATTGACAACAAGTATAAAACCAGGAAAACAAGAGGTGTGGGTGGCAGGGGGTGAGGAGAGACTGAAAGAGTTTTAAGGTATAAGATAAAAAACTTAGTGAAGAATTGTGAGACCAAGAATTGAGAAGAAATACCAAAATTTTGAGCTTTACATTTGAAGTAACTTAATTTTCCTCCTTCTGCTAATCTAGAAGTAGAAGGAGAGATGGTAAGCAGAGTTGTTGCTATTCCTGCAGGGTTAGGAGAATAAAACTTTAAGTCTAATATCTGCCAAGGAGAGGGGAGGGCTGACTAACCCCCCTACACACAGTTTGGAAGAGGATTATAAAAGGATTACCACAGCAATAAGGGTGAACAAGCAAGCAATAGCCCAACACTCTTATGGAAAGAAGCCCATCTTCAACTCATTTCAGTGGTTGAAAATGAATTGAGTTTTCTGGGGACATCTGTCTCATCTAGAAGACCAAATTGTAAATTCTCCCTGAAGAATATAACATTATCCGAACCATCACATTATCCTTACATTTTTCTTCAAACATAATTTCCAGTCTCCAATAAAAAAAAGAACCAAACATGCAATAATAAAAGACTCTGTTATTGAAAACCCAGGGACACAAATGACAACTGGAACAAATCCATAAGGGTGTCAGAAATTGGAGTTATCAGAAACTGATTTTTAACAAACCATGCTTAATATATTTAAGGAAATAAAACGGATGTTTGAAATTTTCAACAGAAAAGTGGAATATTGAAAAAGTGGAAATTGTAGAACTAGGAACTTAATGATTGGGTTTCAAAACAGATTATACACATCTGAAGAGAGAACCATTGAATTGAAATATAGGTGTGAAGAAAATGTCTACAATGTAGCATGGAATGAAAAACAACTACACAGAGAAACCAAAGAGAGAATAAGAAAAACTAAAGAATAGAGTGAGAAGTTCTAGAATACTTAAAATTGAAAATTTAGTATGAGAGGAGAGGAAGAATCAGGCAAAAGCAATATTTAAAGAGATAGTGAATATTCCAAAATTAACCTAGATATTAAGGTTCTTATTGAGGAAACACTATCAACCAGAATAAAACAAATACATAAGAAAACAACAGAAAAGCACAACTGGACATATATGACTGATTTTTTGAAAAATCCAAAAGAAAGAATATTTAAAACAGCCAGGTGAAAAAGACATTATTTTCAAATGAACAAAAATTAAATTAAAAACAGGATCTTTCAATAGGTATGCTAACACATATATATGGAATCTAAGAGGAAAAAATATGGTCATGAAGAACCTAGGGGCAAGATGGGAATAAAGACACAGACCTACTGAAGAATGGACTTGAGGATATGGAGAGGGGGAAGGGTAAACTGGGACAAAGTGAGAGAGTGGCATGGTCATATATACACTAGCTAGTGGGAAGCAGCCGCATAGCACAGGGAGATCAGCTGGTGCTTTGTGACCACCTAGAGGGGTGGGATAGGGAGGGTGTGAGGGAGGGAGATGCAAGAGGGAGGAGATATGAGGACATAGGTGTATGTATAACTGATTCACTTTGTTATAAAGCAGAAACTAACACACCATTGTAAAGCAATTATACTTCAATAAAGATGTTAAAAAGAAAAAAAGTATCTCAAATCACCGTGACATACACTTTAAATATCTTATAATTTTTATGTTAATTATACATCAATAAAGCTGATGTTTTTAGAGTACAAAGTAACATAATTATTTACAGATTTGAATAATTATTGTTATTTTCAAAAGAGTCAATATTAAGGACAAGTGCAACATCTGGCCCTTGCTGATTTCTGCAAATTTTAGTGCTTCTTTTGCAAGTTTTTGTTTAAGGAGAATTTTTTTTTTTTTAGTGCTGAAATACATGTCCATATCAGTAAAGAGGGAAGAAAATGTGTATTTTGTAATTTATTCAAACGTCACTCTATGTGAAAGTACTCATTTATCAACACAGAAAGTTTACATAAAGTCCACATTACAAATATGGAATTTCATCACCATTGGATTTCCCAGTGTTTTCCCTTTCGAGACCAGAGTATTCCCTGGTGAGCTATGTGAGAATCATATTATTCTCTTATTAAAAATTGTTTCTGCATTTAGTTCAAGGTACTAGGAACCACATGTGCCTTTCTTGAATCTTAGGATCCTGTCCATAGTACAAATGGAAGTGTGTCTTCTTCTAAACTTGGTCTTCAGTAACTAAGTTCAAATCCTCTCTTTCTTCTGCATTTCTCTTCCTCTTTTTTTTTTTCTTCTTTCCACTGAACCACTGAATATTTAGGTCACTTACTCTTTATCTGTGTTCCTTATATATGTCTATCTTATAATTATTTCAATTCCTGTTTCTCTTCCACTCATTCAATCCAAACTCTAGAGCCATTTTCTATAAATGCAATTTTATTGTTAGCTTAAGTCTATAGTGGTATGAACACTGGTTGTATTGCATAAAAATTCACAAACGAAACCATATTTTCAAATACTCAAAAATTATATATTCTAATTGATGTTCTCCAGAGAAACAGAATCAATAGGGTATGTGTGTGTGTGTGTATAAAATATATAATATATATATTATATATATATATATAAACACACACACACACATATATATAGATATATAGATATAGATAGATATAGATATAGATAGATATAGATATAGATAGATATAGATATAGATATAAAGAGAGAGAGAGAAAGAGGTTTGATTTATTTTAAGGAATTGGCTAACATGATTGTGAAAGCAGGTCCAAAATCTGCAGGTTAGGCTCATAGGCTGGAGACCCAGGTAAGAGTTGCCCTTTGAGTCCAAAAGCAGTCTGCTGGCAGAATTCCTTCTTGCTTAGGGGAGGTCAGTCTGCATTCTATTAAGGCCTTCAATAAGACTCACCCACATTATGGAAGGTAGCCTGCTTTACTCAAAGTCCAACTATTTAATTGTTCATCTCATTCAAAAACACTTGCACAGAACCATCCAGAATAATGTTTAACCATCTATCGGGGCATCATGGCCCAACAAAGTTGACACATAATACTAACTGTCACTGGGATGGACATTTCATCTTTAGGTAAAATAGTGTACTGTGTAAGGGTTTATTTCCTCCTTCCATAACAGTTGTTACTGATCATAAAGATAAACTTGTCAAATTATTTTTATACATAGCAGATTCTTAGCTCAAAGATAAAAACAAAATCTTACTTATTTTGGATTCTGACATTAGAATAATAACATTAAGCCTGAAAAATTACATATATATGTATATACATATATATGTAAATATATGTGTGTACACATATACATGTATCTTACAGACGCTTAAATGATAGAAAATTGATTAAAAAATTAAAATATTTGGGTGACATTGCCCAGCACTATGTCCCAATTTCTATTCTAGTCAGTCAATTGAGTTAGAATCACATAGGATACCACCTCAGGTCCTTGATACTTATTGGTCCTGAAGGGACCAGGGGTGCTGCTATTGGAGTGTCTTGTATGATCTGTTGGAACATACTGTAATCCTCAGTGCACATTAACTGTGACATCTGACTTCAGGTGCAAGACACAGATATGGATGCCTATTTATTAACAGCCTGAAAACACCTGAAGTCCTCTGACAGTCAGATCCAGATATTTCATGAGTGACAGGAGTTTTGCACACACATTTTACTACTACAGACAGAAAAAGAAGAGAGAGAGGGATTTTTCTTTTTTTAAAGAGAAAATATTGACACCTCTTTTTGTCAGAGTCAAACATGGATGGAGGTTCCAAAATACTAATTGTAACTGAATAGTTAGCTTAAATTTGCTGAAGGCACTGGTCTGACTCATTCATCCACCATCTACTTCATGCTGCTGGAGTGAATGTCAGCCTCTCAATTGGCTAAACTTTGCATTCCCCAGGAAGGCTTACAAGAGCTTTCAGCTCATGTGAGAGCACACTGACGATTTTTGTAAGATAATGTCACTGATAAAATACCCCACCTGCTTGTATTGAGCACCTTGGCAGACTCTGTTGCAGAACAAAAGTGGACTCTTGCTGTGTTCCATCCATCATATAGTGAACTGTGCAATCCACACTGCTCCAGGGAATGCTTTGCTTAACGATTCTCTTGATCCCATTGGACGGACCAATTACACATCTTGACTTTCTACTCTCAGGTAGATATTATTTTAAATTATTGCTTTCTTGCAGAATGCTTCAGGAAGGCTTTTGTTTTCTTTTTCCCCCAAAAAGAAGTTTTAGAAATTCCTCAACATGCTTACAAATCAATGTTCTAAACACTCTGGGCTCCAAGTACTCCAAGGGTAGGATTTAACAGTTTAAATTTTATCAGTCATTTAGAGTGGGTTTTTTTTAGTTTCATATATTGTAATTGATCTAGTTGTATTTTTAATATTCAGCAGGGTCCATTTGCTATCTATGCAGTTTCGGGATTTCTCAATAACGAGCTTAAATTTATTATGTTTTAATTTAAATCTGGTCCCCATCTCCATAGTGAAAACAAGGAAACATAATTTAGCACTCAAAAAAATACTGCTTCAAAGAGTTGAATATCATTGCTAAGTCTCTCCCTAAAGATTAACATTTGAAGGCTAGAAACTTCCTTAAGCTTTTTCTTATAAGGCCAATTTGTTTAAACTATTGGTTTTCAAAACATGTTAAATGAACCCAAGGTGTTCACACAAGATTATCTGCACTGCTTCAACCAACACTTGTAACGTTTGCATATATATAGGGGTACACAATAAGAGTCTCATTTTATTTAAACAAAGAATCTACAGGAAAAAAATGAAGGAAGAAGAAAGCCTTGCACAACAAATTGTTTCAATTCCTGTGCTGCTTAGTCATTCTTTCATCTACTCATTCAGGGTAGTGTCTGAACATAATAAAATAAATATTTAGAGAAGAGTTTGAAGCTATAGGGGATTTTGTAGGTGACAGACAAAAACCAGGGGACACGTGGGAAACTTTGGAAATCAGGGAGTATTGTGAGATTAAGAAAATTACTGAGGCATAAATGTCCAGGTCATGAGAGATAACCTCAGATCTTGGGTTTATAGAGGGTACTAAAACACACTGGGATAAATGGCATGATTGGATCAATCCTGGTGGATTTAAAGTCAGATTATAGTGAGAGGCTGTGAGTCTAAGGGAATAGGTCTCTAAGTCTTGGCAGAAATATGAAAATCCCATGATTCCCTGCTTCCCTCCTGTTAATGATGCTTCTAAACCACACTACACAGAACTTTGTCACTCCCCACTTCCTGACTTCTGTATCTGTATCAGAGGCTTCGGGAATAATAGAAGTTTGAACTCACATAGACCAAGGGGATCTCAGAGTTGCCCTTCTATCTCTGAGAGTTTGTGGAGATCTGGAGCTACCACCTGCCTTCTGAAGGCATCTTCCTTGCTAAGGAAACTTGGAAACAAGGCAAGAATTGATCTTATCCAGAAAATGGAGGGTTCTGGGGCTAAACAAAATTAGGAAGAAATGCTTAATATGAGACTAATTTAGGAAAGCCCAGAAGAAAATTTGAATAGTATATAAAAAATTTCATGGTATCCCACAAGAGATATATTATCCATGTTGCCATTGTAATCACTACTATTTGGTTTTAAACTGTTACTAGACACCAAAACCACATAACGCTCCACATAAACTATACTTAGATATGCTGTAGATCCAGTAGGCTTAGAGTCCCAGTTAGCCTGACATTTGAGAATGTAAAACTAACTTTAGCTAAGCTAATGTGTGAACAGTTGCCAATGAAAGTACACAGTCAATTCATCTATGAGTCTGTTATCAAGATCTGTGTCTCTTTCATTGTTCAGTTCATGTATCAGAAGGTACATTACACACATAGTTTCAAATGGATTCATGGGTAGGTCAGATAAGAAACTCAGTATATGAGTCATTGTATGTCATCTTTGATTATTTTCCCAAATTTCTCCAACACATGAGCCTGAATAAGTAAGAGTTCAATGGACAAGATCCAAAAATGAGAATATCAGTAGAAAGTATCTTAAATCTTCCTTTGTTTCATTCTTTTAAATAAGAAAATATGATTAGAATATAAGTGATTCTCTCAGATCAGCATATCATCAAATATATATAAATTCAACTAAATGTGAGACAGTTCAAAACCCACAATGTGGTATCTTATTGACAGTGCCATGTTGCAGCAGTAGGTTCTAACTTAGGCAAGGAGTCATATTTCTGAGAGATTCTAAAGTCATCTTGCTAAATTCATTAATTTCATAGATAAGATTTTCATAAATGAAAACCATATAATTAAATCATTTAGCAAGTTCATATAGCAAGATCTAAAAGAACTTCTACAGAGACCTAGATATTTTTTTCTATAAATACACTCATGTGAGATGCTGGATATTAAATCAACAAATGTCAGAATCACCTTAAAATCTCCTTGGTGGGAGAATTTTGGACAGCCACTCCTTAAAACCCAAATATCTGGTTTACAATCACAGAGGTAGCAACTGTATATCAAAATTTACAGATAACTTTCCATTAGTGTAAGAATCAATCTGGTGTGGGCCTTTAAAGGGAGAGCTTCCTGATTCAATGTCTCTTTCTTACAGCCTTCTTTAGTGGTCTGTACAGAGGAGTGTTGCCTCAGTTTTCTTCCCATATCCATTCTCCAGTCTTGGCTACCTACAGTCCAGCTTCTTTGATTATTCACTCTTCTCACATTTTCCTACTACCTTCTTCCTTTGAGACTACTCTTCCTCCCCAGTTGCTTTTTTTCTCACTAAACATTTGGAAGCTCCCTCAGAATTATCTGTACCTTGATTTATGATAGAGTTTAGGCTCTGTGAAATTTCTGGAACTTTGTAGTAGATTCCTAATTTGTCATCCCTAACTTTAGACTTACCTATGTACAAGGCTCTCGATACAGACTCATTTTTAAAGCCAAGTCAAACCAGTTCAGTTCTCCAGACAACCTTTAGTGATTCCCATTTTCCACAGTCCATTTCTCACAATTTATCATGACACACCAAGCCCCCTAACCAGCAGGCTTAACTCTTCCTCTTGAGCTTTATCCCCAGGCAGGTCCCTCCTGACAATGTGTTATTTATTATGGATTGTATAAGCCTGTGGGACTAATTCAATCCAAAACAATTACCCATAGCATTGTCCCCTTGAGAAAATCGACTGTGTTCTGAAAAAGTGATTTACAAATCACTTCTGCTAAATTTTATTTGTAGGATTATTTTTTTTTAATTTTAACTTATGTTCTTTGCATACTGTATGTTTAAGAATTCTAACACATCTTATAGCCTCTTGGTACATAATCAGAATTTTTTCCCTGATTAAAATGTACATTTTGAAAATGTGAAATTATGTATTATATTATGTATTAATATGAAAAGAATTATAAAAATTAAAAGTAAATAGATGGAAATTTATATTCCAGCAGCAGTTGTAATTATTTTTTAATTTACTTCTCTTTATCTTGCTGGATGTATTTGTAAAGTTTTTCAAAATAGAAATATAGTTGGCCCTCCATATCTGAGGATTCCACATCCAAGGATTCTATATCCTAGATTCAACCTTTGATTAAGGATCAGGAAAAAAAAAAATCCAGAAATTTCCAAAAAGCAAAACTTGAATTTGCCACACACCAGCAACTGTTTACATAGCATTTACATTGCATTAAGTATTATAAGTAATCTAGAGATGATTTAAAGCTTACAGAGGATATCTATAGGTTATATGTAAATACTACACCATTTTATATAACAGACTTGAGCAGCCAAGGATTTTGATATCTGTAGGGATCCTGGAACCAATTCCCCACAGAAACGAAGGGACAACAACTGTAAGAACTTCCACAACCCTCCAAACACTTGACAAAGAAAAAAAAAAGCTAAATCATTTCAGAATTTTTGAACAGATAGGAAAATAATCATAATATGTTTATTGCCATAAAGAGAAAAAAAAACATACGCAAATTAAAAACCATGAGATTGAATTTCTACACGAATTTAGCTAAAAAGGTAGATCAACATATAAATTCTTAAACACCACTTTATTTATTTATTTATTTTTAACATCTTTATTGGAGTATAATTGCTTTACATTGTTGTGTTAGTTTCTGCTGTATAACAAAGTGAATCAGCTATACATATACATATATCCCCATATCCCCTCCCTCTTGCATCTCCCCCATACCCTCCTTATCCCACCCCTCTAGGTGGTCACAAAGCACCGAGCTGGTCTCCCTGTGCTATGCGGTTGCTTCCCACTGGCTATCTATTTTACATTTGGTAGTGTATATATGTCAATGCCACTCTCTCACTTCATCCCAGCTTACCCTTCCCCCTCCCCGTGTCCTCTACATCTGCGTCTTTATTCCTGTCCTGCCCCTAGGTTCATCAGAACCTTTTTTTTTTTTTTTAGATTCCATATATATATATGTTAGCATATGGTATTTGTTTTTCTCTTTCTGACTTACTTCACTCTGTATGACAGACTCTATGTCCAACCACCTCACTACAAATAACTCAATTTTGTTTCTTTTTATGTCTAAGTAATATTCCATTGTATATATGTGCCGCAACTTCCTTATCCATTCATCTGTCGATGATCACTTAAGTTGTTTCCACATCCTGGCTATTGTAAATAGTGCTGCAATGAACACTGTGATACATGACTATTTTTGAATTATAACACCACTCCATTTTACACTTTTAGTGTTAAAATAACATTGAAGCCTGCTCCAGAATTTAGCCTCCCCTTTTGTAAAATGGAATAACATAAATTTGTTATTTAGGAAAAGAACTGGGGAAAAGAGTTTAAGCCAACTAAAATCTTGTATTAAATGAATATATGAAGCCAAATACAAAGTTATATAAACATTCTTTTCAAAATAAAATGCTAACTTAAATATATAATTGTATGAGATGTATTTAAGAAGGCTTAATCAGATCATATTCAAAATATGATAAAATGTGGCTTATGCCAAGAGGATAAAGAAAAGTCTCTCCAAATTCCTGTATTTTAGACAACAGCTTGGACTGTCTGCTTATTTGTTACAGATCCACCCAGGTCTCACCAAAGAAATCTCATTTAATAGCACAGTTTGATAACAGTTCTGACAAAGAAAACTGCCATCAGCAACTACTGGCTGCCAAACAAAACTGCATTATTAGTATTGGCCAGATGTATGGGTTCTGAAAAAAACTAATTAATTGGTCTCATATGTCTATTTCTACTTGAATGCTAAAATTAACCATTTAATTAACCCATTTTATTAAAATAGAACATTTATATAACAGCTTCAGCTGAAGCCTTGGGACTTCCTTGCATATGAGTGCTGGCTTCCTCTTTAGTAAACAGGCCCAAGATTATCACACTATATCTGGATTCATTCAGACTTCAGCTGACTCAGATCTCTCTCTGAGTTCCAATCTCAGTTATTCATTTATTCAGCAAATATCTACAGATAGCTACTATGAGCCAGGTATGATGCTAGACACAGAGACACTAAAAGGCTAACAGCAGTTGCCCAAAACATTCATTTAATAAGCTATGCTACAGCAATACATTTCAGTGATCAATTTATTTTGAGAAGTGTATATTCTACCACACCCTCAAATATTCAGAGCCTGTTTTTAAATTTTTTAAAGGGTTGCAAAATCTTATCATTAAAAACAAAACCACACCTATTAGAATGGTGAGAATCTAAAACACTGACAACACCAAATACTGGACTATCATTCATTGCTGGTGGAAATACAAAGTGCAACAGCCATTTTGGAAGACCATTTGGCAGTTTCTTACAACACTAAACATAGTCTTACCATACAGTCTAACAATTGCACTCCTTGATATTTATCCAAATGAATTGAAAACTTATGTCCACAAAACCTGCACATGCATGTTTATAGCAGCTTTATTCTTTATTGCCAAAACTTGGAAACAACCAAGATATTCTTCAGTAAGTGAATGGATAAATATACCATGGTACATCCAGACAATAAAATATTTTTCAAAGGGCTGAAAAGAAATGAGTTACCAAGCTCTAAAAAGATATGGAGTAAAAAATGAATATTACTAAGTGGAAGAAGCCAATCTGAAAAGGCTACATACTGTATGATTTCAACTATATGATATTCTATAAAAGACAAAGCGATGGAAACAGTAAAAACTTAGTGGTTACCAGGAGTTGGGGGGAAGGAGGGATAAATAGAGCACAGAGTTCTCTTTAGGACAGTGAAACTACTCTGTATGATACTACAATGGTGGACACGTGTCATTATACATTTGTCAAAACCTACAGAATATACAACACCAAGAGTGAACCCTGAATATTACCCATGGACTTTGGGTGATATGTCAGTGTAGGTCCATCAGTTGTAACAAATGTGCCACTGGAGGATGGGGGAGATGTTGAGAGTGGAGGAGGTGGTGCTACCTGGGGGTAGGAGGTACATAGGGAATCTCTGTATTTTCTGCTCAATTTTGCTGTGAGCCTAAAGCTGCTGTAAAAATAAATAAATAAATAAAATCTATTAAAACATTTTATCTCACTTGCTTTTGTAATTTGTATGCCAAGAAATTATTATTATTTCTTCATGGAACTAATAACCTTACTAACACCTTTAAGTAACATTTAGTCCATATGAGACAAAATGAATCACAATTTGTTAGGGTAATTAAAACACTCAGAATTTCAGTTTCCAAAACAACCCACAAATAAACAAAAGTTCCTATAGCCAGTCATTTTGTTAAGCTGATAAATCAAGTAAAGCATTTCATCTCGTATTCTCTGCAGATAAATTACTAATATCTCTTGAGTCATATTTTAAGCAAAAATGCAATTTTAACAAAAGAATTTTTGTTTATAGTCAAGATTTGCATCAATATGGTGATAATATCCATTAATTCACTTACTTAACAAACTTTTTTTTTTAAGAACTGAATCTGTGTTGGCAAACATTTAAAGGGCAGAAAAGTAAATATATTGAGCTTTACAGGCTACATGGTCTCTGTCACAACTACTCACTTCTTCCATTGCAGTGAAAGAAGCAATAACAGGCAAACATAAATGAATGGATGTGGTTTGTGTCAATAAAACTTTATTGACAAAAACAGATAGTGAGCCAAATTAGGCCCATGGGACTGTAGTTTGTATTCCTGATCTAGATGATAGGAATACAAATTTTAAACTTTCTGCCTTTAGGAATTTAGAGTCTCATGAAGAAAATGTATGGTGTATTTCATTGTTTTAACTGCTGTGTTATGGAACAGTAAAAGAGGAAGTGTTGACTAAAAGAAGAAAATGCACTAGCAAGACATTTTTCTCATGCTTCCTGGGTGAAGAGTGGTTTATTATAGTACAGGTTGCTATTTTGTTAAATATTTGGCTGTTCAAAAGATCTGTCGTTTTCTTTGCATATTATTCTGGAACGTATGAGGCTACAGATGATATTCATTAAGAACTCACCCACTCACCTCCTACTTTCTTTAACAACTTATGTTAGAGATATTTTGGAAGACATGATGAAAGAATGTGTGGGAAAGTCTGAATTATACTCAGCTAAGAACACCCACTACAGAAAGACAAAGCTCTCTATTGAAAAGTAACAAAGCTGCAAAACTGAACAACCAATAGTGAGGTCTAGAAGTGGGACAACAGTAAGAGGGAGGAGCAGTGGACATACTCTAGTGGAAGACTGAATAAGTTATAGCATGTCCTGCCTCAAGAGTCTAAGTTAGGGAGATAATGAAGTAATCACTTCCAAGATTTGGCCTTGCTAATTTTCTTAGAGGTCATTGCCCATACATTTCCTAGGGACAATAGTCCAAAGGCCCTAGGGTCAGATGACATTTAAAAATAGATTAAATTACTGGCTAAAGATTTGAACATGAATCAGAGAAGTATGTTTTTCAACAAGCATTTATGGAGCACTGGTGTGATTGTTAATTTTGTGTATCAATAAGACTGGGCTAAGGGATGCCCAGGTACCTAGTAAAATATCATTTATGGGTGCTTCTGTAAGGGCGTTTCTGGAAAAGATTAACATTTGAATAGGTAGACTGAGTAAAGGAAACTGCCCTTACCAATGTTAGTGAGCAATGTACAATTGTTGAGAGCTTGACAGAACAAAAAAGAGGGAATTTGCTCTTTTACTTTTTGAGTTGGGACATCCATCTTATCTTGCCCTTGGACATCAGTACTCCTGATTCTTGGGCCTTTGAATTTGGACTGGAACTATACCACTGGCTTCCTAGGCATCCAGCTTGCAGACAGCTGGGCATTGGACTTCTCAGCCTCCATAATCATGTGAGCCAATCCCTCACAATGAATCTTTTTGTATGTATCTGTATATAGCCTATTGGTTCTGTTTCTTTAGATAATGTTAATATAGCTAGCTGTTAACATGTCAGTAATAGTTGCTGGGAGGGGGATTTAAGAGAGGGTAAATAATTTAATTCCTGAAATCTTTAAGTTGGGGATATAAGATATAGATAGAGAGATAGACATATTATACATATATTAATATACACATAGTAAGCAGTTAAAGAACATAACCCATAAAGCCCATCTTCTAGAAACTGTTTTACAAAAATGATGCAACTATATAAATCAAAGAGAAGAGAAAAATTAAATAACATTTTAGTATATTTTTTGAAAGCTCAATTGGCAATTAAGTTTGAAAATGAGAATACTTACACAGTTTTTAGTTCAGCTGAGAATTAAGAAACAGAAATGAGAATGAGAAAACACCTCATCATTCTGAGTTCAGGAATTTCCTGTTTCTCATATTTTACTAACTTATTTTTTATGTCATGAACAATAAACTCCTAAATTTCGCCTCCTTGTGCTCATTCTATGGTTTCCTACCCCATGCACATCGAATGCCTTACTAGTTTTACCACCATCTAGTGGTAAAACCAGGTGAATACAAGTAAACTCTGAATAGAATGTTCGTGGCAGATGAAGGAATGAATTCCTCTTTGACTTTATGACAGTATAACAGATACAAGATCTTAGTACATTGTAAAACAGACATAGAAATAAACCTTATAAGGGAGAGTTTTAAAATATAAATTTTTGGAGAGATTTAATTTTTAAATACTGATTATTTATTTACTTATTTACACATATAGCAGATTCACTTCACTGTGCAGCAGAAACTAACACAACATTGTAAAGCAACTATGCCCCAATAAAAATTTTAAAAATACTGATCATTTATATTCTCAAACACCTTTTGAAATAAGGGTGCCTGTAAAATTGCTTTATGTTTGCTTGGTCTTAAACACAGAATGTCTCTTTCTCTGGAAGTAGATAAAGAGAGTAATCTCACTCTCTCTGTGGCCAGATTGTGAGGAGACAAAACATAGATGGGTGGTAAATAAGCAGAACAAACCAATGGCAAAGCTGGAGCTTAGAAATGGGTTGTAATCAAAATCAATGCCTTTTCCTAACAGGAACTAAGCTAACATTATTCTGTAGTTTTTAAGAGGAATCTTTAGTCAACAAGTTCAGGTAGGATGTCATAGGATGCTCCATAACTTACTTGGCCATGGGTACTATTAATTTTAAAAGAAAGTTTTTTTAAAAAATAAGAATGAATACAGTCAGAATAGAAAGATATAGCAGATTATTTTTGAGACAAAAAGCTTTAATATTCATCTGAAGAAGCAGTGATGATGACAAAATGCTTCATTAAACACTACAGGATGATACAATCTTATGTTAGTATCTCTCTTCTGACAAAACAGAGTTAAGACAACAGTAATACCAAGTATAAGTTCATTGACAGAACTATGTTGCCCATGAGAAAGTACTTATTAAGATGGAAAACAAGATTATTATAAATTAATTAATTAGTATGTGTGTAAAACGCAAATACCTAAAATGGAAGCTCTGGAAAAAAACTTTAGACATTATTTAATCCAGCCCTCTCATTTTTCAAATTAAAAAGAAAAAAAATGAGGGAGCTAAATTCTACAAAACTTTTTCAATTCTCAACACTTGACCCAGATCAAATGTGTGAGACTTTGCAAACCTGATGTGAACTAATTACTGCTCTGTCTATGTCCCTATTAGCCTCTATATAGTCCTTACCAATATTTTGTTAATTTTCAAAATAACCCAGATGTCATTTGTTTTCATATCTTCATGCTCCTTCATCTGTTCCATCTGTTTTTGTAACCATTTCTACCTAGATATAGTTCAACAATGCTTTGAGTTGTCAGGAAAATTTACTCACACAAACAAAAGTATTAGTGAGAAATATTCACTGCATCCATTCAGTTAACAAATATGTACTAAGTACCAAGCACTTTGCTAAGTGTGGGGACAAATAATCAGAAAAAAAAAAAAAAAGAAAAGCCACAGGCTTTCCCCTAATGAGGATTATAATATAATGGAGGAGAAAGACAGATAGAATAATAAAGAAATAAAACCCATAAATAAAACATTACTTCAATGTAGAAGTACACATATTTTCAATGTAGATAATTAATTAACATGGTCAGGAAAAGAATGATTCCCTAAGAAAAGAAGGCTTAGTTGGGATCTAAGGGAAGAGTCTGAGTTAATTTTAAGAGCTAATATATGTGTTGATGTATATGTAAACAAAATGTATAGTTTGATTAGAGAACTAATATTTATAGACAGTGAGGAACAATAGATAATTGTGTAGTATATTCTTAATGGAATGTTATATAGCACTCAAAATAAATGGTCTATAGTTATATGCAGGAATACGAATGGGCTTTTGTAATATATTACTCAGCGGAAAAATTGTTTCTATATAGCATATTTTTCATTGTCTTTTTACAACTCTTTAAAAACGTGAAAAATATGATTAGCTCACTGGTTGCACAAAAATAAGCCTCAGGTGAGATCTGGCCAGCAGGCAAAATCTACACACATACACAAACACACACACACTAAGTTTCATGATAGTAGTTGCCTCAGGCTAAGGGAGTTGAAAGAATGGTGGAAAGAGCAGATACGCAGATGTAAAATATGTTAGTGTTCTAGATCTTGAGTTGAATGATGGATTAGAAAGAGTTTACTATATTAAAGATTAAAAAAGACAAAAAGAGAGGGCCATTCACAGGCCAAAAATGATAATATATGAAAGGAACGCAAGTTATGAAAAATTTAATTGTGTTCATCTAAGATCCAACATCCTCTAAGTGTCCATCATCAGATGAATGGATAAAGAAGATGTGGCATATATATACAATGGAATATTACTCAGCCATAAAAAGAAACGAAATTGAATTATTTTTAGTGAGGTGGATGGACCTAAAGTCTGTCATACAGAGTGAAATAAGTCAGAAAGAGAAAGAAAAACACCATATGCTAACACATATATATGGAATTTAAGAAAAAAAAAAAGTCATGAAGAACCTAGGAGTAAGACAGGAATAAAGACACAGACCTACTAGAGTATGGACTTGAGGATATGGGAAGGGGGAGGGGTAAGCTGTGACAAAGTGAGAGAGTGGCATGGACATATATACACTACTAAACGTAAAATAGATAGCTAGTGGGAAGCAGCCGCATAGCATAGGAAGATCAGCTCAGTGATTTGTGACCACCTAGAGGGGTGGGATAGGGAGGGTGGGAGGGAAAGAGACGCAAGAGGGAAGAGATATGGGAACATATGTATATGTATAACTGATTCACTTTGTATAAAGCAGAAACTAACACACCATTGTAAAGCAATTATACTCCAATAAAGATGTAAAAAAAAAAAAAATCCAACATCTTACAACAATGGTGGGGGGTAATGAAGAGAGAGAGGGAGGGAGGAGAGAGAGAGAATAATTTATTAGGTTGGTCAAAAAGTTCTTTCGGGTTTTTCTACAAGATGTTATGGAAAAACCTGAATGAACTTTCTGGCCAACCCAATAAAACATGGAGAAGCAATATGGTGCTAGTTGAGGTTGGTTATTACGTTTTTTTTTTTTTTTTGCGGTACGTGGGCCTCTCATTGCTGTGGCCCCTCCCATCACAGAGCACAGTCTCCGGACGTGCAGGCCCAGCTGCCATGGTTCACGGGCCCAGCTGCTCCGTGGCATGTGGGATCCTCCCAGACTGTGGCATGAACCCGCTTCCCCTGCATCGGCAGGCGGACTCCCAACCACTGCACCACCAGGGAAGCCCGAGGTTGGTAATTTCTTAAATGTCAGTTTATGAATCATGAATGAGTTTTATGGGTCTTATTCATCATTATTTATTTATTTAAAATTAAGATTTGCTTTATTTTTTTTTCAGATTTGCTTTGAATTCTCTTTTGGGGATGGAGGAGGAAGAATGACGTGTCTAAGTTTCCTTTTCTGTAAGATTACTCTGACTACGCTATGGAAAATTCTTTGGAAGGAGCTTTCAGAGGATAGTACCCACCATTTAGGTAAGTTAATAACATCTGAGATAGTGTAATAGTTGTGGAAATGTCAAGAATTACATTGATTTTTCAAATATGTAAAAGATAATAGATAATATTTAGAAATTAATTGGATGTGGACATAGGCAGGCTAAAATATTTCAAAGACTATCAAATTTACAGCACCTGCAAAATTAGATACTTGGTAATGCCATTCTCTGAGACAGAAAATAGCATAAGAGAACTAGGTTTAGTTAGTAGTTAATTTATTCATCAATTTATTCAACCTTTACTCAATATTGATTTGTGAGGCATTGTGTTCTAGGTACTAAAATACTAATGTAAACAAAACCTACAAGTTCCCTGCTTTCATACAGCTCCCATTTTAGTAAGAGAAGCCAGATCACAAAGAAATATGCAAATGAATAAATAAGGTAGTTTAAGTTATATGTTTTATAGAGTAAATAAAACAACAAAATGAAATAAAGAGTGATGGAGGAGGCAAGAAAGCTATTTTAAACAGGAGGTACACAGATTTCTCTGGGAATGACACTTAGCAGAGACCAGAATAGTAAAGCCATGAGTTTGGTTTTAGATAACATTCTGTTTGAGGTATCTTTGAGATTTCCAAGTAGAGATGAGAATGATCCAGTGAAGGAGAAATAAAAGCAGTTTTTAAAAGGAGATATATAGCAACTGTAGAGGAAATAGAGGAGGGATTAACCTTTCACATGCCATAATATCTATATCTAATTTGTATACATTTTCTCCTTTATGACTGTTCCTCCAAGGTAGGGTGGCAAGATTTAGAAATATAAATACAGAATACTCAGATAAATTTGGATTTCAGTTAAACATGAATGGTATATATATCTATGCTCTATTTGGGACCCTTATACAAAAAACTATTTATAGATGATCTGAAATTCTGATTTAACTGGGCCTCCTGTATTTCTCTAGCAACCCTATTCAAGAAGCACTCAGCTATCTTAGCTTCTCCTTTCATCCTCTCTTCCCTCCTTTCTCTCTCATCCTTTTCTTCATCTTCCCTTTCCTTCCTCTTTATTTCCCTTTCTTCTTCCCAGATTTTCCACAGGGGGCTTTAAAAACCTCACTCCTTCACTGTACAGAGCAGATCAGTTGTGCCCCTTCCTCCCTCTTCTAGTATATAATACCCTTCCTTATCAGGACATGGATTATAACAAAGGCCAACCAGCCTGGATGTCAAGTTGGAGTCTAAGACACATCTTTACAAATGTACAAGCATGGATCCCAGTTAATTGTCAGTAGATGGAACATAGGAACTCTAAATTTCTCATCTATATTTCCTACATGTGACTATAGGAGGCAACTGTAAGTATTTTTTAAATAATAAGAAGATATTTGCTGAAATTATGGAATATATTGGGGGAAGTATTTATGTAGATGCTTCAGTTTTCTCATCTTTAAAATGAGAGGGTTTAATAATAGTAATGATAGCGAGAATAGTACTAACAACTAATGTTTATTGCCTAGTTACTCCTTTCAAGGTATCATATCAAGCATTTAATGTGTATTAACTTAAAAGTTCATTTCAGCTTCAACAGTGTATGATCTATTGGTCTCAGCATGATCTCAGATATGACAGAGACTAACAGAGGAGAGCTTAGAGATACATTAAGGATATTGGATGCCATTAATAATGCAATGCATTTAAATACTAATATCTAAATAATGCCAGGCAAAAAGAGATTTTAAAGCATCATGATCATTATAAAGACAAGAAATATTACTGGAAAAGATTTTAGCAATTTGCAGTTTTCTCAGTTAATTCCCAAACTGGTTGAGGACAACTTCTACAACATGTTTTCCTTTGATGATTTGTCTCTGTGAGTCATTCACACACCCAACATTTCATGTGGCATGACTATAAGGTGCATGCTTGTTTGAGTGAAACCACAAGCTACACAAATGTGGAGAAAATATGTTATTAATGATGTTAGTAAGAAATATTATTTAGAATTTAAAAGCACGTTTCTTCTGTGCAGTTCACTGGGCTTTACAAATATTTCATTAAGCTATATTACCCTTCTGTCACAGGGAGGTGATCAAGTTGCAAATACTCCAATAAACAGCTATTAAGGGGCTATTCAGATAAGAAAAGGACACTGCAATACACAGTATATGCAGTTAAACAAGAAGGAGGAAATAAATATATCAACTTGCATTAAAGGGCTCTGATAAAATCTCTATTGGCATTGGAGTAATTTAAAACCATAGGAAGGCAACCCCTTTTTGGCTGTCCCTTAAGATAATCAAGTGCACAATGGAACCACAAGCACCTACATGCAGAGTGCCATGGGTGTGCTTGAAGAGCCATGCAAATTGATCATATGATTTGAAAATTTCACCTTACCCACATCTACCTTCTCAAAGAATTTTCGTATGTGAAGCCCATTCTGCACAGGAATGCCTTATGGAATAACTTTTCTGTAAGTCTGTCCGACAGCTTTTGCTGCATACAAACCACCCCAAGTTTTAGTAACTTACAAGGTCAAGTATAAATGGGCTCATGGTTTACAGGCTGGCTGGGTGTGTCTTCTAATATAACACAGGCTGGATGTTCAGTGGAGCTCATGCATGCATCTGTGGTCAACTGCCTGTTGCCTGGGGTCTCCTGCATGACTCTCTCAGGTGTCTGGGTCAAGGCTCTGATGGCACTGTCTGCTTCACGGGGTCTTCATTCTTCAGGATATTATCTTGCCATTGTTCCCTTGGGGCAGCAGTGTTCTTAGAGAGCAGAAATGTAGAAGTCCTCATGAGATCCAGGCTTGGAAGAGGTGCAGTGCCATTTCTACTTCATTGCATTGTGCAGGCAGGTCTCTTGTCCTGCCCAGATTCAAGGTTTGGGGAAAGAGGCTCTACCTTGTGATAGGAGGAGCTGCAATACTCACATTGTAAGGGCCTGAGTCTATGTAAAGAATGAATTTAGGACGATTTTTTAAATCTACCACAGTGGTATAGTAGACATGTGTCATGATTTTGACAACCATTTTTAATCAGAGGTCCTTTGTTTGGGGAATTTACCACTTTATCAGTACTATTTTCACAAGAAAAGGAAAAAGCCAGAACTTAAGAACTTGCTTTCCCAGCAAGTTGAAAGTTGAAAAGTTGAAAGTTTTCCTTTCAACTTGCTCATGTGACTGAGTGATGTGATTCTATTATGTGACGTAGACTTAATGAATCAGATGCACCTTTGTGAGGTTTTTTTTTTACTCAGAGAAGAGAAGGCACTATGAATAATTCATTTTCTGGTGAATATTGGTAGAGCACAACAAAGAGATGGATGGCAGAGCTCCATTTGTGGCCTCCCATGTGATCTGCAAGGTCTCTGCCTATGTCAACTACTGTAGGGTCTCTGAAGTGTGCCCCAGGGCAGGCACAGGTCCTGGCTGCCCAACCTCTAAGGCAGATTCCCTGGCTCTCCCAGAGAGTTAGAGAATTACTCATATTCTTAAATAAAGTCCTTAAATCAACCAGAATGGCTTCTGTGAATTAAAACTAATAATCCTGATTGATATAGTAGGGACATTGAGTACATTTTCTCATTTCTAAAATGGAAATATTGGGTGGGCCAAAAAGTGCCTTTGGTTTTTTAAGTAAAAATAAAAGACACATTTTTCATTTTCACCAAGAACTTTATTGAACAACGTATTCACCCTTTTGTTCCACTACCTTCTACTATTTTTCATGCAACTTCATAATTCCATCTTCCCCAAACTTTTTAATCTTTTTGAGCAAAGAACTGTTCCAGGGACCTTTTACAGTCTTCCAGGGAATTGAAAATTTTTTCCATTAAGAGAAAATTGTAAAGATGGAAATAAATGGAAATCTGAAGTTGCAGTCTGGTGAATATAGCAGATGAATCAGAACTTCCCAGCCAAGCTGTGACAGTTTTTGCCTGGTCATCAGAGAAACATGGGGTCTTGTGGTATCCTGATGGAAGATTATGCATTTTCTCTTGACTAATTCTGGACACTTTTTGTGAAGTGCCACTTTCAGTTGGTCTAACTGGGAGCAGTACTTGTTGGAATTAATTGTCTGGTTTTCCGGAAGGTGGAAAACTCATAATAGAGGACTCCCTTCCAATCCCATCATATACACAACACCACCTTCTTTGGATGAAGATTGATCTTTGATGTGGTTGGTGGTGGTTCATTTCACTTGCTCCACGATCTCCCATTCCACATTGTTGTACAGTATCCACTTGTCATAGCCCATCACAATTTGTTTTTAAAACGGAACATTTTAATTATATTTAAGTAGAGAATAGCATGTGAAAATACCGTCAAGAAGTTTTTTTTCGCTTAACTTATGTAGAACCCAAACATCAAAGCGATTAATATAACCAAGCTGGTGCAAATGATTTTCAGTGCTTGATTTGGATATTTTGAGTATGTTGGCTGTCTCCCACATGGTACAATGTTCATTGTTCTCAATTATTGTTTCGATTTGATCACTATCAACTTCAACTTCTCTACCCGACCGTGGAGCATGGTCCAGCGAGAAATCTCCAGCATGAAACTTCGCAAACAACTTTTGACATGTTTGATCAGTCACAGCACCTTCTGCATACACTGCACAAATCTTTTTGCGCATTTCAGTTTCATTTTTACCTTTCTTGAAATAATAAAGCATAATATGCCAAAAATGTTACTTTTTTTCTTCCATCTTCAATATTAAAAGGGCAACACAAAATTTCAACAATTTCGATGTTTTTTTTAATGCACACTGATATGACAGCTGTCATGTACAATCTAACAAAATTGTTTCGAATGACATTAAAAACTAAGTGCTACTAGAGCCATCTAATGGAAAACACCAAACAAACATTTTGCCCCACCCAATAATAATATCCATGGAGAAACTATCTGATTCATAGTTAGCACTTAAGAAATGATAGCACCTATAATATTATGTTTTCTAAATACCTTCATAAAACAAATTCTGTGTCATTTCTCAATACCTAATATAACACCAAATGACATTGACAAGTTTTATTTTATTTTATACTTAAATATGAGGCTCACAATTCATTTCTTCTAATAATCCAAATAATTCAACTTACATTTCCCTTTATTTTTCTAGACAGAAAATATTAACAAAACTGCACTGCATAGCAGAAAGATCTTTGAAAAGGAGAATAGAATGTGAGGGTCTGAGCTCACACCTACAACATACAAGATATATGTGAGTCCCTCATCTACTTGGCTTCTACTCATTCACACAGTTGGGAAAGTGGCTGCCTTGTTTATCACAAGAATTATTCTGAGACCCATATGAAATATTATAAGTATAAAGCCTTTGAAACTGTAAAGTGCTATGTAAACACAAGGTAAAAAAAGAATTTCTCAACCTCCCCACAAGTGGTATAAACAAATATAAATTTAAAAATTTTAATATATTTTCAAAATTTATCTCTACTCTGAGCCTCCTCTAACATTTGTTTATATGTGTCCTCAATCCAGATTTAATTTAGATTGGTCTTTTTGTATTTTGGATTGAAAATCTTGAGAGTAAAATCCTGCAAAGTAAATGTAGTTTACAGCACCAGAGGAAAGTTGTCTTCTAAGCTTGATTTCAGAAGAAACATCACTTTTCTTTCCAGTGCCCAGCATACTAACCTAAACAAAGTAGGTCATAAATTAATTTAAAGTGATGATGACTACTACCAATAACAAGACTGAATGATACAGTAAGTTTACTGTGGAATACAAAGTCTTATAAAACATTATAATTACTTAATGTTCTAATACCATATGTTCTTTAAGTATATGCTGGGGTTTTTCTCTTTAAAATTTTGACCTAAATCTTTCTTCTATATACAGTATGATCCCTTTGTTCCTTTGTCAGAGGATTTGTGCAGACTACTTTATAGTTTACAGTTTTTATTTACAACATTTAAAAATTATTATTTTCTTTTAGATGCTACATGGGAAAAAATTAACCTAAACAATGAACAAAGGCAACAGTAATTATACAAACTTGACAGCAAAAAGAGCAATGAAATTATGTAGTATGAGCAAAATTAAATTTAAAAATGATTACATAAAGGAATACAACCAATTATAAAATAAAAACATGCAAACATAAATAATGTTAAAAACCATAAAAAATGAAATACAAATACAATGGTAAGTAATTCATCAAAAGTGACACCTTAAGTAAAGGCCAAGTGAGAATTTAGTTAAACTTCATCATCTACTTATTTCATTGAAAGTGTAAATTCTCAAAAAAACAGTAAACTATCTCTTTCTTGTTTTTATCTTCTCATAAAGGTTTAATATTTTTCTCTAACAATTTTCTCCATGAAATCTGAAAGTTCTTGTTTTTGTTTCATTTTAGAAATTGTTCCTTCCAAACCTTAAATAATTCTTAAATCAGAGATATTCTCTCTCTACACCAATAATTAAAATCCTTCAGTGACCTCTCATATGTGTTAAAAAGGTATCCAAGTCTGTATGAGAACTTCAAGTGCCCTTATGAGCTCATCTTGCCTACTGTTATCTTCATAATCGGTCATTCTCCTCACTCATCACCTTCACTAATTACAATGACCTTTCTTCAGCTCCTCTGCATATGCCAGGACATTACATGATCTGATTCTTGTGTATTCTAACATAATGCATTCTGTCCTGCACTCTACTCAGTATATTCCAGCCAGTCTGACTTCCATTCTGTTTCTTGTCCATACGAAGACTTTCCTCAACTCTCAGGGCCTGAGACATATTATTCTCTCTGCCTGAAATCATCTTTGCCCCTTTTTCATTGGATGACCTGTTTCTTTTCAAACTCCCAACATCAGCTCAAATGTCACATGCTCAGGGAGCCTTTTCTTTACTACTCTATCTAAATCACATTTCCTGTCAGTCTCTATCATATAACTGATTATTTACTAAAAGCTAATATTAACTTGTTTGTTCATTTGTTTACTTGTTTTGTTATCTATCTCCTCTGAAGAAGTAAGTTTCTTGAGAGCAGAGAGTATGTTGTGATTATGATTTTTTATATTCCCAGAGTCTACAACAGTGACAGCACAATAATTATTTATGGAATCAAACAATGAATCTGTTGCTATCTTCTCATCAATTTATACTTCTTTAGTTATGAGGACAGGTCAGTTCAATTAAATAGTTGTATCTCATTTTAGGAGGTGCTGATGCAGGTGGGCTCCCAAAGCTAGGCTTAGGGTGAAAGCAATGGGTATTTAATAAAAGACACTACTATGGAAATAAAAGAAAAACAAAGCATAATGATTGGACCAAATTATAAACTAGTTTTGGGGCCCACGGGGCAGTCAGTCAAGGAGTTTTCTAGATGTTGAAGTCAAAGCATCTATTGCAGTTCAAAATTTGTCTGATGATGTCATCAGATGTTCAGGTAAATTTTCTGAGTGGCTTATGCAGCAACAGGCATGAAGATTGTCTAAATATGAGCTGTTATGGCAATTTCTTTGAAGTCAATATCAAGTCATCTAGCTTCAGTGTGTAGGACATCAAGAAAAGGGCGTTTCTCATCTACCAGAACAAAGGCACAAGTCCCCTCCACCAGGAAGCCTACACAACCCACTGAACCAACCTTAGCCACTGGGGACACACACAACAAAAACAACAGGAACTATGAACCTGCAGCCTGCAAAAGGAGATCCTAAACACAGTAAGTTAAACAAAATGAGAAGACATAGAAATGCACAGAAGATGAAGAAGCAAGGGAAAACACCACCAGACCTAACAAATGAAGAGGAAAAAAGCAGTCTACCTGAAAAAGAATTCAGAATAATGATAGTAAAGATGATCCAAAATCTTGGAAATAGAATGGAGAAAATACAAGAAAAGTTTAACAAGGACCTAGAACGAAAGAGCAAATAAACAGTGATGAACAACACAATAAATGAAATTTAAAATTCTCTAGAAGAAATCAATAGCAGAATAACTGAGGCAGAAGAATGGATAAGTGACCTGGAATATAAAATAGTGGAAATAACTACTACAGACCAGAATAAAGAAAAAAGAATGAAAATAAAAATCAGGAGGGTCTCAGATACCTCTGGGACAACATTAAATGCACCAACATTCGAATTATAGGGGTCCCAAAAAAAGAAGAGAAAAAGAAAGGGATTGAGAAAATATTTGAAGAGATTATATATGAACACTTCCCTAATATGGGAAAGGAAATAGTTAATCAAGTCCAGGAGGAAC
Source organism: Hyperoodon ampullatus (assembly GCF_949752795.1). NCBI lineage: Eukaryota > Metazoa > Chordata > Mammalia > Artiodactyla > Ziphiidae > Hyperoodon > Hyperoodon ampullatus. Next base: position 75,808,508 of record NC_136914.1, on the reverse strand, counting down.
AGAAAGTCCCACACAGGATAAATCCAAGGAGAAACACATCAAGACACATTAATCAAACAATCAAAAATTAAATACAAAGACAAAATATTAAAAGTAGCAAGGGAAAAGCAACAAATAACACATAAGGGAATCCCCATAAGGTTAACAGCTGATCTTTCAGCAGAAACTCTGCAAGGCGGAAGAGAGTGGCAGGACATATTTAAAGTGATGAAGGAGAAAAACCTACAACCAAGATTAATCTACCCAGCAAAGATCTCATTCAGATTTGACAGAGAAATTAAAAGCTTTACAGACAAGCTAAAGCTAAGAGAATTCAGCACCACCAAACCAGCTTTACAACAAATGCTAAAGGAACTTCTCTAGGCAGGAAACACAAGAGAAGGAAAAGACCTACAATAACAAACCCAAAACAATTAAGAAAATGAGAATAGGAACATACATATTGATAATTACCTTAAATGTAAATGGATTAAATGCTTCCACCAAGAGACATAGACTGGCTGAATGGTTACAAAAACAAGATCCGTATATATGCTGTTTACAAGAGACCCACTTCAGACCTAGGGACACAGAGAGACTGAAAGTGAGGGGATGGAAAAAGGTATTCCACACAAATGGAAATCAAAATAAAGCTGGAGTAGCAAAACTCCTATCAGACAAAATAGACTTTAAAACAAACGCTATTACAAGGGACAAACAAGGACACTACATAATGATCAAGGGATCAATACAAGAAGAAGATATAACAATTGTAAATATTTATGCATCCAACATAGGAGCAATTCAATATATAAGGCAAATACTAACAGCCATAAAATGGGAAATGGACAGTAACACAATCATAGTAGGGGACTTTAACACCCACTTACACCAATGGACAGATCATCCAAAATGAAAATAAATATTGAAAAACAAGTTTTAAATGATACTTTAAACAAGATGGACTTAATTGATATTTATAGGACATTCAATACAAAATCAACAAAGTACACATTCTTCTCAAGTGCTCATGGAACATTCTCCAGGATAGATCATATCTTGGGTCACAAATCAAGCCTTGGTAAATTTATGAAAATTGAAATCATGTCAAGTGTCTTTTCCAAACACAACACTATGAGACTAGATATCAATTAAAGGAAAAAATTAGTAAAAAATACAAACACATGGAGGCTAAACAATACACTACTTAATAATCAAGAGATCACTGAAGAAATCAAAAAATACCTAGAAACAAATGACAATGAAAACAAGACGACTCAAAACCTTTGGGATGCAGCAAAAGCAGTTCTAAGAGGGAAGTTTATATCAATACAATCCTACCTTAAGAAACAATAAACATCTCAAATAAACAACCTAACATTACACCTAAAGCAATTAGAGAGAGAAGAACAAAAACACCCCAAATTTAGCAGAAGGAAAAAAATCATAAATATCAGATAAGAAATAAATGAAAAAGAAATTAAGGAAATGATAGCAAAGGTCAGTAAAACTAAAAGCTGCTTGTTTGAGAAGATAAACAACATTCATAAACCATTAGCCAGATTCATCAAGAAAAAAAAGGAGAAGGCTCATCTCAATAGACTTAAAAATGAAAAAGGAGAAGTAACAACTGACACTGCAGAAATACAAAGGATCATGAGAGATTACTACAAGCAACTATATGCCAATAAAATGGACAACCTGGAAGAAATGGACAAATTCTTAGAAATGCACAGCTTTCCGACACTGAACCAAGAAGAAATAGAAAATATGAACAGACCAATCACAAACACTGAAATTGAAACTGTGATTTAAAATCTTCCAACAAACAAAAGCCCAGGACCAGATGGCTTCACAGGCGAATTCTATCAAACATTTAGAGAAGAGCTAACACCTATCCTTCTCAAACTCTTCCAAAATATAGCAGAGGGAGGAACACTCCCAAACTCATTCTATGAGGCCACCATCACGCTGATACCAAAACCAGACAAAGATGTCACAAAGAAAGAAAACTACAGGCCAATATCACTGATGAACTTAGATGGAAAAATCCTCAACAAAATACTAGTAAACAAAATCCAACAGCGCATTAAAAGGATCACACACCATGATCAATTTGGGTTTATTGCAGGAATGCAAGGGTTCTTCAATATATGCAAATAAATCAATGTGATATATCATATTAACCAATTGATGGAGAAAAACCATATGATCATCTCAGTAGATGCAGAGAAAGCTTTTGACAAAATTTGACACCCATTTATGATAAAAACCTTCCAGAATGTAGGCATAGAGGGAACTTTCCTCAACATAATAAAGGCCATATATGACAAACACACAGCCAACATCATCCTCAATGGTGAAAAATTTGAAACCATTTTCACTAAGATCAAGAACAAGACAAGGTTGCCCACTCTCACCACTAATATTCAACATAGCTTTGGAAGTTTTAGCCACACAATCAGAGAAGAAAAAAAAATAAAAAGAATCCAAACTGGAAAAAAAGAAGTAAAGCTGTCACTGTTTGCAGATGACATGATACTATACATAGAGATTCCTAAAGATGCTACCAGAAAACTACTAGAGCTAATCAATGAATTTGGTAAAGAAACAGAATACAAAATTAATGCACAGAAATCTCTTGCATTCCTATACACTAATGATGAAAAGTCTGAAACTGTTATTAAGAAATGACTCCCTAATACCATTGCAACAAAAAGAATAAAATACCTAGGAATAAACCTACCTAAGAAGACAAAAGACCTGTATGCAGAAAATTATAAGACACTGATGAAAGAAATTAAAGATGATACAAAAAGATGGAGAGATATACCATGTTTTTGGATTGGAAGAATCAACATTGTGAAAATGACTATATTGTACAAAGCAATCTATAGGTTCAATGCAATCCCTATCAAGCTACCACTGGCCTTTTTTTCAGAACTAGAACAAAAAAATTCAGAATTTGAATGGAAACACAAAAGCCCCTGAATAGCCAAAGCAATATTGAGAAAGAAAAACGGAGCTGAAGGTATCAGGCTCCCTGACTTAAGACTATACTACAAAGCTACAGTCATCAAGATAGTATGGTACTGGCACAAAAACAGAAATATAAATCAATGGAACAGGATAGAAATCTCAGAGATAAACCCATGCACATATGGTCACCTTATCTTTGATAAAGGAGGCAAGAATATACAGTGGAGAAAAGACACCCACTTCAATAAGTGGTGCTGGGAAAACTGGACAGCTAATGAATAAAGGAATGAAATTAGAACACTCCCTAACACCATACACTAAAATAAATGCAAAATGGATTAAAGACCTAAATGTAAAGACAGACACTATCAAACTCTTAGAGGAAAACATAGGCCGAACACTCTATGTCATAAATCACAGCAAGATCCTTTTTGACCCACCTCCTAGAGAAATGGAAATGAAAACAAAAATAAACAAATGGGACCTAATGAAACTTCAAAGCCTTTGCACAGCAAAGGGAACCATAAATAAGACCAAAAGACAGCCCTCTGAAGTGGAGAAAATATTTGCAAATTAAGCAACTGGCAAAGTATTTATCTCCAACATATACAAGCAGCTCATGCAGCTCAATAGCAAAAAAACAAACAACCCAATCCAAAAATGATCAGAAGACCTAAATAGACATTTCTCCAAAGATGAAATACAGATTGCCAACAAACACATGAAAGATTGCTCAACATCATTAGTCATTAGAGAAATGCAAATCAAAACTACAATGAGAGGGCTTCCCTGGTGGCGCAGTGGTTGAGAGCCCACCTGCTGATGCAGGGGACATGGGATCATGAGTCATGACTGCTAAGCCTGCATGTCTGGAGCCTGTGCTCCACAACGGGAAGAGCTACAACAGTGAGAGGCCCGTGTACCAAAAAAAAAAACAAAAAACAATAAAAACCACAGTGAGATATCATCTCACACCAGTCAGAATGGCCGTCATCAAAACATCTAGAAAAGATAAATGCTGGAGAGGGTGTGGAGAAAAGGGAACCCTCTTGCACTGTTGGTGGGAATGTAAATTGATATAGCCACTATGGAGAACAGTATGGAGGTTCCTTAAAAAACTCAAAATAGAACTATCATATGACCCAGCAAGCCCACTCCTGGGCATATACCATGAGAAAACCATAATTCAAAAATTGTCATGTACCACATTGTTCATTGCAGCTCTATTTACAATAACCAGGATATGGAAGCAACCTAAGTGTCCATCAACCAATGAATTGATAATGAAGATGCGGCACATATATACAATGGAATATTACTCAGCCATAAAAAGAAATGAAATTGAATTACTTTTAGTGAGGTTGATGGACCTAGAGTCTGTCATACAGAGTGAAATAAGTCAGAAAGAGAAAAACAAATACCATATGCTAACACATATATATGGAATCTAAAAAAAAAAAAGGTCATGAAGTACCTAGGGGCAAGATGGGAATAAAGACACAGACCTACTAAAGAATGGTCTTGAGGATATGAGGAAGGGGAATGGTAAGCTGGGACAAAGTGAGAGAGTGGCATGGACATATATACACTACCAAACGTAAAATAGATAGCTAGTGGGAAGCAACCACATAGCACAGGGAGATCAGCTCGGTGCTTTGTGATCACCTAAAGGAGTGGGATAGGGAGGGTGGGAGTGAGAGAGACACAAGAGGGAAGAGATATGGGGACATATATATATGTATAACTGATTCACTTTGTTATAAAGCAGAAACTAACACACCATTGTAAAGCAATTATACTCCAATAAAGATGTTAAAACCAAAGAAAAGGAAAGGGCTGTTTTAGTTTGAGAGTTTGTGAATTTTCGAGGGATCAGTTAGGGAGAAAAGATAAATGTTTCAATTCTGCTTACGAAGGTATAATTTACCAAATTTTTGTGAGTCTTAGAAAAAATTCTCCTTGTATTAGGGAAACAAAAGATTAAAAATACAGTAATATTTTAAACAGTAGAGTCATTAATTATAATTGTATTCATCAGTTAATTCAATCCCAGGTAATTCTTGTTTTGCTTGAGTCCAGTTTTTCTATTTGTTCTATTGACCTTGCCTGATGATTGAGGGTGATAGGGAAGGGATAATTTCAGGAAATTTGCAAGGTTTTGTTAAGGTTAGTATCGTTTGCTGAGTGAAGTGGGTGCCTTCATCACTGGAGACTGTGGAAGGGAATACCCCGAGTGGAAAACATATTTTCATTTCTTTCTCATTGTAATTGCATCAGCCTCACAGAAAAAGAAGTCTTCAACTCTTCAAACAAAAAATGGGTTTTGTCAGGAAGCTGAGAACAACCAAGTGGCCATCTTGGTTTTCCCATAGCCCTATTTTTTTAATTTACAGCTATTGTTGACCCATCATAATTTATGTATCAATAATTTAGGAATAAACTGTTACATGTTACAAGAACATCAGGATGGTAAAATCTGGCAAAGAGGGATCAGGGGTTTTTGTTTGTTTGTTTGTTTTTGTTTTTTTTCAGAAATAGAATGGACTTCATCCACATGTGTTAGAATCTTTATAGGTTTTTGTGTTGTTTCTGCCTTTGCATGAATGTCATTTGAGCATTTCTCCGATACTTGGGTTCATTCCTTTTAGTATGAGCTTCAGTTTCGATGACAGATAACACTTTATGTCAGGACTTACAAGAATTCCAGGAGTTTCACACCATTTCTAGAATACTTTTAACTCATACCTATACAGATGCAACATAAAGGAGGCTTAATGTTTCTTCTTATTTAATAATGTTTCCTATGTAACTTAACATGTCAAATATGCCTAATTAGTTTAATATTTCTCCTTTTATAAGGAGAGAGGATATCTCAAAGTTAGTTCTAAGACAAAAAGACTTCATTTATAATTAGATTTTCAGAAAGTTAGTCAAAAATATCAGAAAGGTTTTAAAACACTTAGTCAAATAGGTCACTGTGACACCTTATCCATTTAACCATAATAATTTTAAAAATCATAGGCAAATATAGAAGTTTATATAGTTTTGAGAAAAATTTAGCTTTTAATAGTGAGAAAACTAGGTTTACTTAAGTAATCAAAGACCTGATAAAGACAACATAGAAAACGAGTGATTATTTTGACATGTTTTATTTTTAGGTAGAATAAACGTAAAGAAAAACCTTTTGTAATCTCTTATTATCAAGAGCAAACCAATAGGAAAAATTTGTTCTTTTAACAGAGAGAAAAACAAATTTCAATTTGGCACCAGTTATTATTAATATTAAAATGCATTTACTTAATTAAATTCATTCAAGTTTTATCCAGTCCTGACCACACATAAAATTCCTTTCTAAAGATTCCCTCTTTTCCAAACATTTCACAACTCTATATATCCATTTTAGTTTGTCCTTCATTTTCTTTCTCATTTAGAAATAACCAGCTTTAGAAGAAACTCACTTTCTTTTTCTTAACAAAATTATCTCCACATCTTATACTTTTTCTTACCACAAAGCACATCTTATTTCTATTATTATGTCTGGTAGCTTTAACCACATATATTAATTAGAATTGTTAATCTTTTGAAACCTTAATTTTTAAGTGAAAATGAAGAAGCAAACAATTGTGAGCTGTATTAACATTTTGTGGCTTGGTGAACTTATAAATATATTTTATAATTTCTAGAAACATATCCTACTTCATAGTATGATATTTTAATAAAGCATAAAATATATTTATTAATAGACTCAAATATATTTAGTCTGTCTGTAATAAGAGGTCAAAAATAGGTAAACTGGTACTTGTTTAGCAATTAATGTTTAATATTTTACCTTATTTGGAAATGATCTAGATATTCAATGTATTTCCATCATTTAATTTGACTTAGCAAAACTCTCGGGGTGTAAATCCTCAAAGAGATTTAGGAAATGATTTAAGTAGACATATCATAAAACAATTATTGTTAAAATGTTCACCTAAAAACTCTTATCTCATTTACATCTATTTAATTCATTTGTTCTTAACAATCATTTTAATTACTCATGAAAATATCGGGAGATATTTAAACAGTTATATTTTTTCCTTTGTTGACAGTTTTGTAACAGAGACATGAGCCCATTTGACTAGTAAACCCAGGTAGAACAGAGTTATTCATCTCCATTATAGTTAATTTAAACTCTGTAGACACACCTGTATTAATTAACTCAACAAGCTTAAAAATAGTTTTTATTTACTAAAAATTATCCTATATCACATAAATTTGAAAAAAAATTTGGATTAGTTTTTTTTATTAGTTTTTATTATATTTTTGAGAATTCTTATAGAAGTACTTGTTAGTTTAAGCCAATTAAATAGAGATCTTTTACAAATTAATTTGGGCAATATTGTTGGAGGTAGGAAAATAACGTATCTATAACATAGACTTATACACATATAAACACAACCAGAAATCTCATAGTTTTCATTTTAAAATTTTAGTTATGAATCATGTATAATACAAAGCTTACTAGTTTATAAATAACAATTGAATAAATTAGATTACTCACTCAGGTGGCTAAAAAGTATTTTATTATTTGTGGAGAAGATTTTTAAGATCTACATTTGCCCTTGACAAGCAATTTTAAGGATGCTGTTAGGACAAGAGAGTCCTTTTAACAGTAGTTTGTCCTTTAAAAGGCCTCTTTCCCTCTCTTTTTTTTTCAATTTACTTTCAGGCTCTACTGACTGAATAATCTGGGCTCAGTCTCAGGTGATGTGGGCTCTGTTTACATTTCAAGGACATGATAAGATTTACAACTTTAAGGGACAGAAAGAGAAAATGTAAGTTTACTCCTAGGAGTTTTGAAGTATATTTATCTATTTTTATAAGTCTTAGGGTAATTATTATTAATTTGTTTCTTAAGCACAGGACAGTTTGGCTCTAATATCCTGATCTTTTAAAATAGCTATAATCCTCTTGAGAGGAATAGGCAAGGCCTTGCGACTGGTAAATATAAGTTGACTTTGATTTGTTTCTAGAGTTGTACTTCTGGTTTTGTAGAAATTTACAAGATAAAAAACTGTTGTTTCTATTAGCCCTTGAATATTGGCTTCCAGCTGATTATATTCTGATTATTTGTAGGAAGGGCTGGGGAATTGTTGAGGAGATGGGTCAGTTTTTCTCCTCATCTGGTGGGCTTAGTTTTAAAAGGGGCTGCCAGGACAAGGTATCAAGAGGTGCTCTGGTCTCAGGGGTGTCCATTGATGGAGGAGGAGGAAGTGAGTTCGTCAGATAAAAGGGAAGTTCAGAAAAAGGCAAGTAAAGGGATGGAGGAGAAGGTGCAAATTTGGGAGGGGGTGTAAGAGAAGGATAAGAAAGTTCTGCTGATTTTTTAAGTTTAGAGACAGTCTGAGTCAACTTTTCATTTATATTTTGGAAGGAGGTAATTTTCTCAGTGTTACCTTTGGAGGCCTCTAGATGCCAATTAAAATATGCTTCCTACTTATTTTGTCTGCATGAAGACATTTTTTAGTCATGCATGAAGAAAGACTAATTTGGGATTTGGAAAGTTCCTCATTTTGACCAGTGCAATTCTAAATCATCCTGGGTTAAATGGAACCATGTAGATAGGTGGTCACAGGATAAGGGTCCATAGGTGTTACACATAAATCTCGCAGTGGTTTTTGGAGGGGTTTATGTTTTTTGACTTTTTGTTATAAGAACTTCCCATTATTTTGAGTACTCACCAAATATTTTTTTTAAAAACTGAAACCCAAATCTTGAGACAGACTCCTCCCCACTCCCAAAAAGAGAGGTGGACTAGTGTGGACACTGAGAAACACCCAAATAGACTCGGACCTCAACCAAATGGGAGGTTTGGATCCAGGAGTCCTCACTTCACAACCTCCAAGCCACTGAAGAGACATCTGCATGCAATGGGTCCATGTAGGTAATGTACACTGAGTCTAAAGGAGCTCCAGAGTGCTGAGGGGGGCTGATCTGGATCCTGCCCACTACACCAGGTATGTTAACCAAAATTTCAGAAATGGAGACCTGATTGAAATAAACAAGCATTTATTTGGAGTTTGTTAGGACTGTGGCCCAGGAGACACAGATTCAAGAAGCATTTGAATTGTGTTCCACTCAACTACAAAACGGAGGCAGCTTATAAAGACAAAAAACTCAAGGCCACAGTTAATTATGTGAGTTGTTCATCAAGAATTATAAATAGAGCTGACACGAAGTGAGGGTGCTTGTTAAGCCAGAATTGGTTGGGGTCTGGACTGGCTGCATAGTTACAAGGGGGAACAACCTTGAGACCACCAATGTTCCAGCTAGCAGATTTTTTTTTTTTTTTAATGGTTAATAGTGTCCTTGAGTTTGGTTCAGTTCTCAGAAAGTTCAAGCTCGCAGTGGTGCAGGGACATGTCTGAGACCAGATCCTCAATAGCCACCCAACTCCATTTTGTATGCTTGAACTATAATTACTCCATTATGATTTCAAGCTGTCATCAGATATGCTGTCATTTTGTGATGTAATATTCTCTCTCCCTTACTAAAATCTTATATTTTATCTAAGACTTTTGACTTATTAAATCACCACAAAAAGATTTTTATAATGTGAATAGTTATTTGATTACCAGACGCCTCATAAGGAATAGGCGTTTTGGGTTTTTTTTTTTTTTTTTCTATTTTCAGATTTTCACTATGGAGCATTTATCTTGGCATATTTACTATCTTGATGCAGTAGATGTTATTTTTATTTTCCAATAACCAACCTCATTCCCAAATTCTTCTATGCCCTCCGCCACAATGTGGAAGCCCAAGAACTACATTTCCCAGAATCACTTGCATGCAGTTATGAATTAATTCCACTAATGAGAATAACTTACATACTTTGTGGGTTAAAATTCGGTGGTGTGTGATATAATTTCTACTATATCTTCATCATTGGGAGCAGTTCCAGTATTTACTGACTGAATGAAGAAATTAATTAGAGAATATAACTGCTTGTAATATGAATAAATTCTGAAGGGAATGTACTTAGAGCTAGTAGAAGTATTGAGATATTCAACTATAAAAAGCTATCAGGGTTTCTTTAAATTATCTCCCCACAAAAATATTACCTTCAGTGGGTATCAAACCTTTTGGCCTCAAAATTCCTTTGCACTCATGAAATGACTGAGAAAATGCAAAAGACTTTAGTTTATATAGGTTATAACTATCAATATTTACTGCATTAGAAGTTACCACTGAAAAAATTTAATATGTATTTATTTTTATTAACATAGCAATAATAAATTTTTACATAAAACATAAATAGCATATTTTTATAAAAATAACCAATTATTAAAACTAAATATTAAATCAGCAAGAATAATAACATTGTTTTACAATTTTGCCAATCTCTTACATGTCTGGCTTAATAGAAAACAGTTGAATTTTCATATCTGCATCTACATTTGATCTATTGTAATATGTTGTTTTGCTTGAAGTCTGTGAAGAAAATTCAGGCTCATACAAATATGTAGTTAAAAAAGAAAGGGGTGTTTAGTTGCCTTTTAGAAAATTGTTGATATTCTTTTATACCACACCAAAATTTGTGAAATAATGGCTACCTTAAAATCAGTTGCAAAGTAGAACCTAAAACTAAGTTAATTAATTGTTCATGCTCTGTTACATTAAAATCCCATGAACCCACCATACACTGTGAAAATATATTTTACCCTTGCATGATTTTATGACATTATGCATTGGCCATGTGGAAGGCATTCGTTCACTGAACTATTAAAATACTACAAATGTTTACACATTTCATTTTATAATATCAAAAAGTCACATTTATAAATATCACCTCCAGTCTCATTAGAAATGGCAAGTATCGAGAAGCTGTGAAACTCATAGGGGTGTATTCAAGTTTTTCAAAATTCTAATTTTCACTCTGAACATTCAAATTTTAATACTGGCAAAAACCACTGTCACTTATTTTCCATAATGTGACAGGCTCACATCATTTAATTTTGAGAAAATGCTTGTTAAATACGTTATTCTAAAAAACATTATCAATAAATCATTTTTTAAAGTACAAATGATATTTCATTTTAAAAAAAAAGCAACTAACTCAGCTTTTCTTTTAACTTTTTTAATTTATTTTTTATTTTTTTTTTAACTCAGCTTTTAATTCAAACAATTGACAGTGGTTTTTCTGGGAACAATCATACTTTGGTATACAATAGAAGTGCTTTATGCATATTTTCTACTTTGTCACACCAGATATTATAAAAATACATACTCAAGCATCAAGTTTTCATAAAAATATTAGTTGTTACTGTTTTATCATGTTTTTTTTCTTTTCTTTTTCTTTCTTTTTTTTTTCTTTCCCCTGTGAAAGTGTGGAGCTGAATGGTTACTAGCACAGTTGATTGATTACTAGCACTAACTTGATTGATGCTAGGACACAAGATGTTTTACCCATGCTCGCTTTTTTTACCATTATGACAAAGATCAACAGAAGGGGGAAAAAAACAAATAATGTTTAAGTATCATTGTGACCCCCACAGAACTCCTGAAAGGTTTTCTATGGCTTCTCCAGAAACATTCAAACGTGGAAATAGAAATTTGTATTAGTCTGCTGGACTGCCATAACAAAATACCTCAGACTAGATTGCTTAAGCAACAGAAGTTTATTTTCTCATGGTTCTGGAGGTAGAAATCCAAGATCAAGGTATTGGCAAGTTTAGTTTTTCCTGAAGCTTCTATCCTGGGCTTGCAGATGACCACCTGCTTGCTGTGTCCTCAAGTGACCTTTTCTCTGTATGTAGATGTCCCAGGTATTTCTTCTACATCCTAATCATCTTTCCTTATAAAAACACCAGTCTTTTTGGATTAGGGTCCACCTGTATGACTTCCTTTAACCTTAATTACCTCTTTAAATGCTCTATTTCCCAAAGCAGTCATGTTCTGAGGTTAGAACTTCAACACATGAATTTTGGGGGATACAATTCAGACGATAACAATATTCTTACTCCTGTCACCCAGATTTAAACTCTGTTAATGTTCTGGAATAATTTCATTCAAAAATCTCTGTCTGTCTACACATGTATCCACATATATTGATTTATTTAAACATATATTGTAAAATATGTCTACAAAGACTCTATGGGTAATTTGTTATTTAAAGTAAAATATTAAATAAATGTAATTCCTCTTGGTAATTCCCTTATAACTCCAGCTCACCTCCAACTTTCTACTATAAAGTTTGATGTGTTTCATTTTAGTAATTTTAGGGTATTTTGCACATATATTTAAGTGCATAGAACTTCTATATAGGATATCATATGTATATTTTATAAACTTTTTAATCCTTTTTGAAAGGCATAGCCAGAGCCAGAACCACTAAAATCAATGGTTGATTTGATTTCCCAGAAATCTGCTTTCCAAGAAGTGGGAAAGGGGGTGGATGAAAGTTGTAAAAAGCCTAAGTCTGATTTATTAACCTTAAGGAAAACCTTTAGGGATGACCTTGTCATTTCAGTCTGCTTTGTGAGAAGAACATAAAGATGCAGATTCTCATGCTGTTTGCATGAATTTTATATTTATCCCTGTTAATTAAAATTGACTTTATATGTGCTGAGCTATGAAAAAATAGAAATTACCAAATATATTTATTTTAAGTACCTCTTTAAAATCAGTTTATGTGTCAACTATCTCAGGAATTTTATCTCATGATCATCCTATGACGACCTAATCACTTTAAAATATTTACAGATGATATCTGAGGAACAAACATTTTTGGTCACTATTACTTTACTTTTATTTACCTATAGAAAAATTTTAAAAAGAAATTTCATTCTACTACTCTCAAAATTTAAACAAATAAATGCACGCATATACATATGTAAATCTGACAATTAAACTTTAAATCAGATTTCAGTAAAGTTACTCACAAATTAGCCAACATAAATAGAACTTTGGATCTTGTATGGAAACATCAATTTATTATTTGTTTATGCATCAGTGTGTAGGTTTAACAGTGCATATTTATTCATCAAAATAGATGTATTTTTTCTGAATACAAAATTAATAATTTCTCATTTATTCAATTTTAAGAATAAAATATAGCTAAAGCATGTATTCTTTACATGTCTGTAACAGTATTTTTTAATCTTCATCTACAAAACACTTTTTAATTGTCCTTAGGCTCAAAGGGCAGGTTATCAAATTAACCAGTAATTCCCTAATTCTGTTTCATATATTTTTGTGTATTTTGTAAGAAAATTTCTTTCTCTAAAGAATAGAGACAATTTTACTTATTTTTTACCTTAAACTTTCTTCATGTTTAGATTTTTCCCTGGCCCCTTTTATATTTACACTCCAATTTTGATCAGCAGTTTTATTAATAGCAACCTCTCTTCTCCCCAAAAAAGCAATGAGATTACTCAGTTGTGTTGTAAATGAATTTGGTATCACTGACCTTTAAGGGACACTGAAGATTACACAGAGTATCACTGATTTTGTCAACTTAACAAGGGTTTAACAATGCCTGATATATATACATGAAAATTCCCACCAGACTGGGAAAAATTAAAATTTTTCCTTTACCTTCATAAAAAAAAAAAAAAAAAAAAGCAATGAGATTGACATATGGTCTTTCCTAATTCATTGCATGCTAGGTTACCTGTCTGCATCATTAACATTTAAGTTTAAAAAGAGCCTAGTAGCTAATTCTTTTTTTTTTTTTTTTGAATTATACTTTAGCCCACTTTTAGCCTCTGAGGTTGTAGTACCGATCTATTTTGTGCACTTAACTAATTTATAATGCAAATACAAATCTTCCTCAACCTATGATGGGGTAATATCCCAATAAACCCATCTTAAATTGAAAATATTGTAAGTTGAAAATGTGTTTAACACCTCTAACTTACCAAACATCATAGCTTAGCCTAGCTTACCATAAACATGCTCAGAACTCTTACATTAGCTTACAGTTGGGCAAAATCATCTAACACAAAGCCGAGGTACTTGTCAATTAATAATCTCTAATAGTCTAAGATATGCAATCATAGCTCTTTTTCCTTAACTCTTCATATTACTTGTGCAAATTGTTGATACCACAGTAAACTTACCAAATATTTTTTAAAGACATAGACTATAAAAATACAAATAACAACAGCAAAATGCTTGTGTCCAACAAAGGTAATGCTAAGGGGTGTCTACTGATACCAATAGTTTTAGTCTCAAGCCAAGTTATTACTTTGGGAACTTTAGAAAGAAGTCTTCACACACGGTCTTTCAAGCTTATTATTTGCTATTGTAGAAAAACTGAAAGTATGGCTGCATTTTCAAGGACAGGCTCATGTTAATTAAGTTTATTAGACTGACATACAATACTGAAATGTTAATCGATTAATTTTTAATAAAAATATAATTATCCCACAGGCTGAAATACTCATATTGGCATAATGTATAAGGCCAGAGACATAATGTTGACATGTGTTGAGGATCACCAAATATTTCAAATATCTTTAAACTGTTTGGGGCCCTTTCCTACAAAAACTAAACAAATGTGCATAAACATAGTATCCTGTTTACTATTTCCTTGAGACTTCTATTGTCAACCACATGACTCCAATTGCTTTTACAAAGTGGCTTCTACTTTTGAAGTAAGAGAAATTTACAGATATTGAACAGGAAAGTTCAAATAAAGGAAAAATATAATTTAAAAGACCTTGGTAAGATACCTTCCTGGTAGAGAACACTCTAAGTCATGTACACATTTAGGCTATGCAACACTAAGGTAGGACCTGGGAAAGTTCAGTCCAAGACATTAGTTTGGTCAGAATCATTAAAACTGATAAATGGGAGATGATTACAACTTCTGTCACCAAGGAAAGCAAAGTCTTGGGAATGCAAAATATACTTACAACATTAAAAGTTCCATGGGGAGAATTGTTATTTTGGTATTTCAATAAGTTATATACTATTGTTCTATAGTAGATTGACAATGTTGAATTTTACCTGAGCTCTGTGTTCAAGGAAAACAGTATTGGTTAAGAAAATCTTTTGCAAATGGTACCAGCACCATTTGTTAAAGAGATTATTCTTTCCTCCTTCAGTAGTCTTGGCACTCTTGTCAAAATCAATTGCCTATTAGTGTATGGAATTATTGCCGGACTTTCAATTATTTTCCATTGATTTATATTTTTCTCCTATGACAGTACCACATTTCCTTGATTACTATAGCTTTGTAGTAAGTTTTTGAGATTTGACAGTGTAAGTACGCCAAATTTATTCTTCTTTTTCAAGATTGTCTCTATTTTATATTTCTTCAATTTTCATATAAATCTTAGGATCAGCTTCTCAGTTCTGAAAAAGGTTAGCTGAATTTTTTTGTAGGAATTGAATCTGTAGATAAATTAGGGAAGTATTGTTTTCTTAACAGTATTAAGTCTTTCAATCCAAGAAAATGGGATATGTTTCCATTTATTTAGATCTTCTTTATTATCCTTAAATGATATTTAGTAGTTTTCAGTACATGTGTTCAGTGCAGTTTTGTTAAATTTATTCCTAAATATTTTATTCTTTTTGACAATTTTGTAACTTAAAGTTTTCTTAATTTAATTTTCTTATTGTTTATTGCTAGTGTGAAAATGCAATTGTTTTTTGTATACTGATATTTTTCCTGCAGATGCACTCTATCAGGTTAAGGAATTTACCATTTCTTCTGAGTTTAAGTGTTTTTAACATTAAAAGATACAAGTTGTCAGGCTTCCCTTGTGGCGCAGTGTTTGAGAGTCCGCCTGCCGATGCAGGGGACACAGGTTCATGACCCGGTCCAGGAAGATCCCACATGCCGTGGAGCGGCTGGGCCCATGAGCCATGGCCACTGAGCCTGCACATCTGGAGCCTGTGCTCCACAACGGGAGAGGCCACAACATTGAGAGGCCCGCGTACCGGAAAAAAAAAAAAAAAAATATATATATATATATATATATATATATATATATATATATATATATATATATATATATATATATGTCACATTAATAACCTGGTTTTCCTTCTCCTCTGGAGATTAGTAATTTTCCTTCTGCTCTAGTCATTTGTGTCATAAATTACTCAGAGAGCAAAATTACTCTGCAAAGTGTAGCTGAATGGTAACCTGTTTCCTTCATCGTAAATTTCACCTGTGATTGATATGGTATGCACAAAAACTTAAAAAGAAAATAAGAGCTGTTTTTCAATCTAATTTTCTCACTTAGAACAATTAAGGAAGGTAAAGAGTTATATTCTGTACCAAAAGGATGGCATTTATATTCTTTCATTTCTAAAATAGGTTTTTGTCTTTGAAAGGGAAACAATTTCCTAACTTAAAGTAGGTAATTACACACTCCATTAAACAAGTAATTAACAGATTACAACTTGAAAAAAAGAAAAACTTGAAAGTGAGCAATTCGAATTCTAAATGGGAAGAGTAGTGTTATAATTAGCATAATACCTTTAGAAATAGATTAACAAGTACACAATAAAAATGAAAAAAGAAACAGTCTGTTTCCTCCATACAGATCATACACAATAAATAGCCATTCATGAGTCAGACATCAGCATGGTTTTAAGAAATCTTGGTCATAGAATTGTTGCTATAATTCTCTAAAATTCAAAATGATAAGATTTTGTTGAATGAAATATTTGCTATCCCAAGAGGCTGTGACTCTTCAAGTCAATGTTTTAAATTGTCTTTCAACAATAATTCCCTGAGGCAAGTGGCCAATGCTAGCAAGCTCAACATGTGTAATTCAAATTAATATTTTGAAAAGGCAAAAAAGACAGGCTCAGTGTTTTATATGTGTGATTCATTTTCACTGCAAGTTTAAAAATGTGCATAAAGGTGATTCAAAGAAAACATGCACGCTAAGTCACTGTTATCCTCCCTTCCAAGAAAAAGCAAGGAAAAGAATCCATTCTAATCTGGAAGATGGGGCCACTCTTCTTGCTAATCTGCTTTCTTAAAGAGAAAAAAAAAAAAAAGGTGAATAACTGAAGGTATCACTTCTGCTTCCAAGGGTAATGGCAAAATAAAAGCCCAAACAATAACTAGCCCTTCAGTAAGATATATTTTTATTCATGCAAAATTCTGGGCTAACCTTCCTATCAAATCACTGCAACAAAAGCTTCCCTGGTGGCACAGTGGTTGGGGGTCCGCCTGCCGATGCAGGGGACATGGGTTTGTGCCCCGGTCCGGGAGGATCCCACATGCCACAGAGCGGCTGCGCCCGTGAGCCATTGCCGCTGAACCTGCGCTTCCGGGGCCTGTGTTCCGCAATGGGAGAGGCCGCGACAGTGGGAGGCCCGTGTAAAGAAAAAAAAAAAAAAAAAAATCACTGCAACAAGAAAAAATGTGGAGAGTTCTTCAAGTTTGAGGTCTTCTAGTGAAACTACATATAGGCTCTTTCCCACCTTCTTGAAAATCAGGAAAGAGGCAGGGGTGTATCACAAAATCTGGAGCCTGTGCTCCTAAGATCTGTTAATGATTTATTTTCTGAAATTTGAACTGACCCTGTGACTAACAATAATTCATAGAACATTTTGGAAAAAAGTCCATCATTTGTTTGGCTAAAAACCATATGTTGTTTTCATTCTATATTGAAAGTAAACAAAACAGATCACTAAGAAAAGAGGTTTCTGTCTGCAATCTTACTAAAAACAGACATTCAGTAAGTTCAAATCTGTCCGAATGAAGATACTACTGAGAATGTCAAATAGCTATTGACTTTTGTGTCATCATTTCTATGTGGCAGTGAAAAGAAACTGCTGTTGCATGTTACTATTGCATTTGCCTTACAATATTAGTTTTTTTAGTGAAACAAATACTGGATTGAATTGAGATATCAAGTGTTTTCTAAATAAGAATTAAAGTCAGGTCAGAATAACAGTTAAGTTAGGTAAATTCTATGATTACCTATTTATAACCATACTTCTACCTGTGCCAATTACTTTATAAAATTTTTTGTGTGATCTTATGTTAATCCTTAACTCTTATTTATGTCAATGGATATGTAGTTTTTCTCTGGAAATTTCCGTTTAATGGGTACTTCCATAAAAGTCTACAACTTATGCTGGTGCCGATTTCAGCTATTACAGCCCATCTATTGTAAGTTTGGATAAAAGCAGAATTGTGTGAAACAGGCTTATCAACATGAGTGATTACTCATGATTCACTTTGGCTTATTTTTAGAGTAGATATGCACAGGGTGGTCAGTAGCAGGGCACATTTCAACCTGAGTTTCCTGCCTATAAAGAAAAACTTTTTTAGTAAATCACATTGCATTTCTTAACAACAGATAATGCATCATCATAAATATCTTCTGTGTGGAAAATTCAGGATTTGTTCACAAGAAATCACTGTTTAAGCGCTATGCTTAATCCCTAAGTATTGCGTTTAAAATTGAAAACAGAATTAGAAATATGCCAGACCCTTAGCTCTTGGGCATATCTCAACAATGGTAGCTACTTTTCCAAAGATCAAGAATACTTTGAAAGCTATATTAACTTTACAGGGTAATTCCAGGTGAAAACTTCCTGAATGTAGTTAGATTTCTTGAAAGCTTTCTCCTTTCTCATTTCAAACATGTTTTTGTCAGTTATTTTGATATGAAAAGTACCCAGTATCTTACCATCACACCTTATACTCTTAAGCAAATACTTAGGTTCTGAGGATGGTTTTGATTTCTATGTACCCTCTAGAGCTGATTGTTGACAGAGACTAGTGGCCAAGATTTACCAGGTTTATTGCAGCTCAGAGTGTACCCTGTTCACACACAGTCATAGGTTCTGCTGGATTACTGGTAGGCAGTTGTTTTTATAACACCTCAAACCATCTTCTACCATCTGTCCTCAGTCTTAGTGAGAGTTTAAACAATGCATAGAAAGATATTCTGGAAGCCTCATGTCTTCTCTGTCCTTCACATACAAGCACTCTTTGGGGCTAGTACCCATGGAGCTTGTGATGGATAAATTTTATGCATCAACTTGGCTAAGCTATGGGGTCCAGTTATTGGTCAAACACTAGTCTAGTTGTTGCCGTGAAGTTATTTTGTAGATGTGATTAACATCTACAGTTAGTAGCCTTCAAGTAAAAGACAGTAAAAGTAACACTCCATAATGTGGGTGAGACTCATCTAATCAGTTGAAAGTCTTAAGAGCAAAGTTGATGTTTCCCCAAGACGACAGAATTTTGCCTCAAGACTGTAAATCTTGTCTGAGTTTTCAGTCCACTGGATTGCCCTATGGACTTTAAACTCAAGACTGCAACATCAACTCTTGTCTTTTTTCAGCTGGGAAGCCTACCAGTCCCCACAATCATGTGAGCTGATTCCTTAAAATAAACCTGTTAATATGTAACAGTACAACCCCATTGGTACTGTTTCTCTGGGGAATCCTGACAAATACAAAGCTTTTCCGAGGTGGAATTCTACATCTATAAATAAGGTCAAAGGTAACTGATGTACAAGGTCCAAAATACTGATGGGCTGATTTGGTAACACCGATATTAATTTTCTGTGAAAGAATTCTTCCTAAATAACTGGACCCAGCTGAGTGTAATTATAAACATTCTAACTGATATTTGTTATTAATTATTCACCAGAGTATTCATCAGCCCCAGTGAAAGAACGTTGTTCTTTAAAAAAATGTTGAGAGTACTTCATCTATGTTCAATACCATGCTAAATTCTGACACATATGTGAAAGATAATCCCAAATCCATTGTGCTCTTAGTCTAGTGGGAGAAAAAGATTGTGGGAAAATGGGAAAGATGTCTGGAATGATGTTGCAGGCAGAGGGAAACTGACGTGCTGAGACATTTTGAAGAGAATGAGAAAATGAGCTCTACAGTCATGAAAATAAATGTATATTGAGAGTATATGGCACATGTGTGAGATATTGCTGAGGAACTGAGCCTGGACAGTAGACCACAGTTAAAATTTCCCAATCTTACTTTTCTTATCTATAATGTATTTCTGGGAATAAAACTAAGTAAGTTTTTATGAAAATCAGATGGCCTTATTTGTAAATTGACTAATGTTTAGTACGATTCACTACAAAATATGGTAGCTTTTATTTTTAGCAGTGTTGACCTTATAAAGCGTGATCTGGGGGATATATAACATCTGGCACATACTGATTATTCACTGCTTGTCCCTCCCTCTTTATCTGTGTCAATTCCATCAGCTACTATTTAAGCTATCATACGTCAAGCACTTATCACCATGACCAGAATACTGATAGTTAACTTTAAAAACACATATAAAAATCTGTATCTTTTTGATCAAACACCAAACACTTAAGTGCCTCTTTTGCTGATGTTCAGACTTTAGTGAAGTGACTTCAACATAATGTCAGACCCTTAACTAGTTACATAATAAAATATATGGCCAGCTTTCTGGTATAAATAAAAACTAGGGCTTCCCTGGTGGTGCAGTGGTTAAGAGTCTGCCTGCCAATGCAGGGAACACGGGTTAGAGCCCTGGTCCAGGAAGATCCCACATGCCCTGGAGGAACTAACCCCACGTGCCACAACTACTGAAGCCCTCGCACCTAGAGCCCATTCTCCTCAACAAGAGGAGCCACCGCAGTGAGAAGCCCGCTCACTGTGAAGAGTAGCCCCCGCTCGCCACAACTAGAGAAAGCCTGCATGCAGCAACAAAGACCCAATGCAGCCAAAAATAAATAAATAAAATAAATAAATTTATTATAAAACCCCCTAAATTTAGGAATATAGAACACCTTTTAGGAGTGGATAAACACTGGGTAATTGGAAGACTTGGGTTTTGGAGCTATGTGTGGTACTAATTATCACAATATTAGAAAAAGTACAATTTTTGAGTTGCAATTTCACTGTCCAAAAGTGAACAAATTAAAATAAATAATTCATGAGGTCCATTTTGGCTTTAATATTACAGGCTTGTGGTTGTTTACACTCCATGAGCCATAGACAGGCAAATCTCACCAAAAGAAATAATAGTAGATACTGTTAAATCATTGATATCCAAGCAATGAATATTATGAGACTTAATTATCTTGGGATTATAGTATCAGTAAAGAGAAACTAATGTGTGATCAAATTTGGGAGTTAACTTAGGTGTTTGGATGTTTGAATTTCCTAAGCTAGAAACCCAGAATCATCTGTCTCTTTTTGTCCTTGTAATATGAGTGTCTTAAAAATCAGAGCACCAGTGAAGTCTGCAGATCCAGCAATCTGTCTTTGGGAACAATGCTTGAGATATGAGATATTACCTGAGAGTTTATTTAGGGTAAAAGAGGTGAAATAATCTTGAATGACTGGGGTCACTATCTTCCCATAACCAATGATCAGATAATGGTAGATACTGTAGCAAATAGAGATTGACCGTTTGATTCTGTACATATTTTTCTTCTTTCAAATATTTAAGTACATTTCTTCATATGCATTTTTAGCTCTAAGTCCTTCTCTGGGTAGTGTTCTCTTCCCAAGGAAAGTAGTAGATTTATTTAACTGTTGTCTTTTTATTGAAGTACCAAGATCATGGCTTTCAGTGCCAAGTGGGTGTGCTCTGTAGTGTCACTTTTATTGTCACAGTCTGTCCTAACATTTGATGCCAAGTGTGGCGTGTAGGTTGTGTAGGTTGACTATGAAATCTGTCCAGTAACCAAATGTGACAAAAGTCACTTGTTTTTTAATCTCAAATCCTTGAAACAATTGTTACTAAGAACTGGAAATATTTCTAAATTTCTAAGGAAATTTGTCAGGTTCTCTAACCAATATATATATTTTTCTTTCCAAAGAATACAACTGTATCCCCCAAATGACATAAGAATTACAAGTAAAATTTGTTTTAAAACAAAGTGTTGCACATATTTTTATCAGCAATAGTAATAGATTTACTAAATTAACTGCAATGCTGATGACTTCATTGTAGATTAATAAAGTCTCTAACTAAATGAGAATCAAAAATTCATGTAATTTAAAATTTGATCCAGAAAACTGATCTTTCTCACAAAATATTCTGTACGTCTGATGACAAACATTTGAGTGAACTTGTATAAACTTAGTTCCACATTTTTTACCTACTTGACAGACACTATACCAGATTTTCACATTCAGTCATATCTTCAATGGATTAAAAGTCAAGAAAGATTTATTTTTCTGTATCTCACTAAGATTTTTTTTTAGTTTAAGGTGGTTGGTAGTTCTCAAAATTAAGTCATTTACATAAAACCTCTATTTTTTGCTATATGTGTTTACTAGTTCTACTGTTTTTACTTAGTATTTGGTATTATGTTTTGCTCCAAAACATATTATATATGTTTTATCAACATTGTAATAGTTAATACCATCATAGCAAAATATTATTGTTAAAAATTTGTAAATCAACAGAAATAGCTATCAATTTAATCGATATAACAATTATGTGGTTAAAAATTAAGTTTTCAAAGAGTAGAATGGAAATGTCTATTGTTGCTCAGCAATCAAGTTTCAGGTCCTTAAAACTTAATTAAACACTATGATGAAGATTACTTTAATAGGACAAGCTCATTGCTTTTTATATTGACCAATCCCAAGAACCTCAATTGACACATACACATTTGGAAACTAGAAAAATTATTTCATTTCTTTTTGTGACTAATTCTGAAACTGAGAATTCACTGTTAATTGAAATAAAATGAGCAACTTTGAACAACAAACTTTTGTTCCAAGAGGCCATCTGAAGTGTTTTCCAAATTCTGTTCTTCTAAATATGTCAAGCAATCTGCTAATATTTGCATTACCAGGGGACAAAACATTTCTTAGCAATACAAAAGTGGTGTTCAATTTGGAAGAATATAAATGAAGACCTTTTATTTTTGTTCTCCCTCCACAATGTCTTTGTAATGTTCAAAATACTTTTCAACAAGTACTTCAAATGAATTTATAACTAAGGTTTTCTAATACATAAAATAATCTAACATACCATGATCAAGGTTTGATGGCTGATGCTTCACTTTTGCTGTCGATGAGTTCAGTTTGTCTTGCATGTGGAATTCTGATATAAATGGATTTTGTAAGAATAAATTAAGGCTGTCCTGTTGAGCTAATAGATCTGGAAAATATTCTAATATGTGAAGGCAGTCCCTATTAGTGCATACAATGTCATGTATTAAAGGTAAAGAAAAATACACTAAAGTTGTTGTTGTTGTTTTTGCCTCAACAGAAAAGGGATAGTTTCAGCATAAAAAATAAAACAGATTTTAGTAAAAAAATAAAATAAAATAAATCTTTATTTCTTATAATTTCCCAACTCTAGACAAATATTAGAAAACATTTCAAGAGTTCAGTGACCTCTCTTTTCAATGATTGATATGTTTTTAGAGCCTTATGTATGCCTTTTAAGTCTTCCACATGTCTGAGGTGGCATGGGGTGGAAGATAGGGATGGAGGATTTGGGGCATTACTTCCTGTGATACAGTTTGACTATGTGGAACAAGTTCTCATTTTGTACCAACTGTGACTTTAGTGCTCTTGGTGCTTATCCCAATAAATCTCTTCCAGATGATGTCATGAACTTATTAATAAGTTTTAAAACCTCTACCCCAGTTGTGCTAGTTGGCCAAGACGTAGAACTGAATGTCTCCATGGTCTCAGTATTTAGCTCATATATAAGACACTGAATACCAACTAAAATCACAACCTCAGAGGATTTATCCATGTAGAGTGAATAGAATACATTTTATTATAGTTGTGATCATATTTACTGCCTTAAGTTTTTAGCCATATCTATAATTTTACAATGAACAATATTATTGACAGAAGAATCTCACCAGTTCCTTTGCTTGTCCCTGCTTATTATTTAAGCCATTTTGGCAGTGGATGTGGTAAGTTTATTTACAAATTTGTCCAGCAACTATAAACTTTGCAAGTAAATAAAACATGCTAAATGAGTATTCTAAAGTATTAACATTTTTATCCAACTAGAGTGTTAAATTTCTAAAATGTTTGAATGTCTTTCCACTTTGTTTTATTCTTTCGGAGTTTCACAATGCTTCTTGTGGTCAGATAATGTCATAGAATTTGAGAGCATTTCCAAACTTAAAGGAATTCATTTTTTCTTGTTTACAGTTTCATGAAAATTTAAATTTTAAATATTTTATAATATTTTCAATATTTACATTGCAGTTGTTACTTCTACAACACTAACAAAAAATTAAGGTTATTAATTAAAGTATCTCTCTTAAGACATATGCAGATTTTATCATAATCAAACCTAATAAAATAATAGTAGTATCAGAGGTATAGTAGTAATAGCTATAATTTAGTATCTATATTATGTGCCTGATATTATTTAATCACATCAACTATTTGAATCCTCATAATCCTCATTTTTTTTTTTTTTTTTTTTGCAGTATGCGGGCCTCTTACTGTTGTGGCCTCTCCCATGGTGGAGCACAGGCTCTGGACGCACAGGCTCAGTGGCCATGGCTCATGGCCCCAGCCGCTCTGTGCCATGTGGGATCTTCCCGGACTGGGGCACGAGCCCATGTCCCCTGCATTGGCAGGCGGACCCTTAACCACTGCACCACCATGGAAGTCCTGAATCCTATTATATTTAAATAATTTTCACTTCTATGTATTAATATTCTCTTCTTTAAACCTTCTGATCCAAAATGGTTTAATAGAGAAGAAATTGACACACACACAATATATAGATGAACAAAAAATGGAACACAGAACCAATTCCAAGGCATACTTATTTTATTTATCTATAATTGGCAAGCTTAATATTAACTTCTTGAAATGGAGTTCCAATACCATGATGAAAAAACAGATAACAGACATATCAATCAGTATATGAAAATCATTACCTCCAAAATATATCACCCTACTATCCATACTTATAAACCATAATGGTAAAACATTCTGTTTTAAAGGCTTAACCATTTCTGGACTTTCTGAGCACCACATCTGTACTCAGCTGATCATAGTAAAGCAGATTGCTTTACTGTATCACTACTTACTTTAGCTAGTTCTTAAAGCAGCAAAACATTCCTTAAATCTTAAACTTGGTGTGTTATATTTTTCTAATGTACATTAAAATAAGTAAGCAAATATTAGAATAATGATTACATATCTGTACAGCTTAAGTTTTCATAAAATACATATACTACCTATTAAAATTCTTTTAATATTTTCAGATGATCCTTTGAGCTGAGGGAATATAATAATTTCATTTGATTTATACATATCACTTACATATGACAATAGTGGCCTTGGTTATCATTAATGCTCATGTTATCACTTTGAAAGTGAAAAGCAGATGGGGTAGATGTAAGCTTGGAGGAGGAGAAACTATAGAAAATGCCACACTCACAATGCAGGAAAAGTCTTTTTTAAAAAATCCACAAATAAGAATATATGATTATTGCAGCTATTAGACCCAGGACTGAAGACTGCACATAAAAGACTGCAGCAAATGAAGATTTTATTGTCTCCTCTCTGACTTTCTAAAATGACATGGAAGTTTACATGTTCTGGGCACCATTCCCAGAAGTATAGCATTCTCTCCAAAAATCCACAGATGCTCTTCTGGGAATGAGGTGGCAGCACTGGCAACATAAATGAGCTGACAGTGTGCTACCATTCCTGGAAGCACTGCCTTCTGGAGCTGAGACTTTCAAGAAAAAACACCAAACTTGATTTTGCTCTGTTCTTCACATATCCTATGTATTTTTAAAACTCAAAGATTAATATTATATGGAGGGGAAAAACCAGTCTGTGGTTGTTTGGAGAAATCACTAACATATTTTTTGAAACTGGAGACATGGTGGTTTGAGTTATCAAAGACTGGAGTTTCTAAGGCACTGTATAAAGAAAAATTGGAAATAGACACTTAACAACCACAAGCAGACCAATTCATTATGCATTGCCTGAGAATACCACACTATAAAATACTTACTTTTAAACTAAAACAGTTGCTGAAAATACAGATGTACTGCATTATCATAATTACTTGTATTTTATAGTGATTTTATCTTAGATTCATAGCCTGATAATTTTTTAAAGTGACCTTAGTAATCATCAACCAAATTCTTCATTTTATAGTTTCTAAGAGATTAAGTGACTTAGTATGAGCCAGCTGTGACACAAATGGATCTCTCCTGAATTCAAGGGTAATATTTTATTTTTACCAATTTCCAAAAAGTTTCAAATTTATTATCCCATTTGAGAAGTCTAGAAAACCTATGGAGGTATCATTATGCTCATTTGAAAAGAAATGAATGGAATCCCAAACAATTTAACCAAATTGCTTCACAAAATATATTTAGCAAAATAACAAAATTTAAAAACCCTCACTTTTTTTCAATACAACATACTATAATATACATTAAATATTCACTTTATTCACTTTATTTCACTTTATTAGTCAAAATGACTAATTATAAGGCATAGGCTGGGGGCAGTAGTTGGCAGTGAAGGACAAAGGGAACTTGCACCTAAGGATGCACCTGAGCAGAATGAGGGAAAAAATTGTGTGTGCCTGTATAGACAGCTCATTGGAGACAGCTTGGACCCAGCTGTCAGACAAGCACAAATTAAAAGAGTTCAACAATACAAACCTACCCTAAAAGAAATGTTAAATGTCTTCTCTAAGTGGAAATGAGGTAAGAATCTATAGAAAAGGGAAAATACCGCTAGGAAAGGTAAATATATAGTAAGGATTGAGCATCAACTACTTAAATAAGCCAGTACAAAAATTAAAACTTAAAAAATTGCAAAAGCAAGTATAACTACAAGAAACAGTTAAAGGATAAATGTAAAGATATAAAATATGACATCAAAACCACAAAATGTGGGGGAGAGGAGCAAAAAATGTAGCTCTTTTAAAATGTGTTTGAACTAAATGACTAACCATTTAAAACAAGTTGATAAGTTATAGGTCAACATATAAGAACCCCATGGTGATCACAAATCAAAATCCTACAATAGTGAAACAAAACTAAAACAAAACAAAAAGTATAGGAACCCAAACATATTACTAAGGAAAATCATCAAACCACAAGGAAAACATATTAAGAAGAAATGAACAGAGAAGAACAACAAAAACAACTGGAAAACAAGTAATAAAATACCAATAATTATATACCTATTAACAATTGTTTTAAATGTCATAGGACTTAAAGATCCAATTGAGAGACATAGAGTAGCTGATTGGATAAAAAAGTAAGATCCTTCTATATGTTGCCTACAAGTGCCTCACTTCAGAGGTAAAGACACACACAGATTGAAAGTGAGGGGATGGAAAAAGATATTTCATGCAAATGGAAATGTCAAGAAAACAAGGGTAGCATTCCTCATATCAAACAAAATGAACTTTAAAACAGACTATAATAGAAGACAAAGAAGGGCATTATATAATGATAAAAAGATCAATCCAAGAATAGGATAGTATATTCATTAACATATATGCAGTCTATCCAGAGCAACTAAATATGTAAAGCAAATACAAACAGACATAAAGGGAGAAATTGACGATAATACAATAATAGTAGGGGACCTTAACAACCCACTTACATCACTGGACAGATCATCCAGATAGAATATCAATACGGCAACAGTGGTTGGACTTAATAGTTACCTACAGGACATTCCACCCCCAAAACAGCAGAATACACATTCTTTTCAAGTGAAAATGGAATGTTCTCCAGGAAAGCTCACATGCTAGGTCACCAATGAAGTCTTAACAAATGTAAGAGGATAGAAATTATATCAAGCATTTAGTCCAACACACTGATATAAAACTAGAAATCAATTACAGAAAGAAAAATGGGAAAAGAGCAAACATGTGGAGACTAAACAAAGTGCTACTAAAAAAGCAATGAATAAATGAAAAATTCAAAGAAGAAATCAGAAAATGCTTCAAATAAATGAAAATAAGAACTCAACTTTACAAAATATATGGATGAAGCAAAAACAGTTCTAAGAAGGAAGTTTATAGTGATACAGGCCTACCACAAGAAACAAGAAAAATCTCTAATAAACAACCTAACCTACCACTTGAAGGACTTAGAAAAACAAACAAACAAACAAAAAGCCCAAAGTCATCAGAAGGAAAGAAATGATAAAGTTCAGAGAAAAATAAAATAAAATAGAGATAAAAAAAGATAAAACATCAAAGAAACAAGACAGCTGTTTTTTTTAAAAAACATAAACAAAATTGATAAACTTTTAGCAAGACACACCAAGAAGGAAAGATGACCCAAATAAACAAAATAAGAAATGAAAGAGGATAAATAACAGCTGATGGCACAGATACAAAAAAAATATAAGAAAATACTACAAACAGCTACATACCAACAAATTGGAAAACCCAAAAGAAATGGACAAATTTTCAGAAACATAGAGCCTGCCAAGACAGAATCAAGAAGAAACAGACAATTTGAATAGACCGATCACTAGTAGTGAAATTGAATTTGTAATAAAAAAAAAAAAGTCCGAGTAAACAAAAATCCAGGACTGGATGGCTTCACAAGGGAGTTCTACTAAACATATAAAGAAGAACTAATACCTATTTTTCTCAAACTATTTCAAAAAATTAAAGAGGATGGAAAACTCCCAAATTCATTCTATGAGGTTACCATTACCCTCATACCAAAACCAGACAAAGACACCCTCATACCAAAACCAGACAAGGAAAATTAAAGGCCAAAGTTTTTGATGAATATAGCTGCAAAAATACTCAACAACATATTAGCATACCAAATCCAACAATATATAAAAAGTATCACACAACATGATCAAGTTGGATTTATTCCAGGGATGCAAGAATGGTTCAACATTTGCAAATCAATCAATGTCACACACCACATTAACAATGGGAAAGAAAAAAATCATGTAGTCATCTCAATAGATGCAGAGAAAGCATTTGACAAAACTCAACATCAATTCATGATAAAAACTCATCGAAGCGGGTACAGAGGGAACATAACCCAGCATAATAAAGTCCATTTATGAAAAAAACTATAGCCAACATCCTACTCAATGTTTAAAAACTGAAAACTTTTCCTCTAAGATCATGAACACAATAAGGATACCCACTCTCACCACTTTTATTTAACATAGTATTGGAAGTCCTGACCACAGTAATCAGACAAGAAAAGGAAATAAAAGGCATCCAAATTAGAAAGGAAGAAGTGAAACTGTTACTATTTGCAGATGACTTGATACTGTATAAAGAAAAACCCTAACATCTCCACCCAAAAACTATTAGAACTCATAAATAAATTCAGTAAGTTTGCAGGATACAAGATTGATATAAAATGCATTGCTTTTCAATATACTAATAATG
Organism: Hyperoodon ampullatus; assembly: GCF_949752795.1. Taxonomy (NCBI): domain Eukaryota; kingdom Metazoa; phylum Chordata; class Mammalia; order Artiodactyla; family Ziphiidae; genus Hyperoodon; species Hyperoodon ampullatus. The sequence goes on along the minus strand of NC_136914.1, from coordinate 75,779,218 downwards.
AACTATCAGACAGATAAAGTGCAAAATATCCTGTTTAAAATTGCATCAAAATGAATAAAATACCAAGGAACAGGCTTTAAATACCCAAGAATAAACTTAACCAATTAGATGAAAGACCTATACTTGAAAGCTACACAGCATTGATGAAGGAAATTGAAGATGATACAAAGAAATGGAAAGATATCCTGTGCTCTTGAATAGGAAGAATTAATATTGTTAAAACGGCTGTACTACCCAAAGTGATCTACAGACTCAATGCAATCCCTATCAAAATACCCACAAAATTTTTCACAGAACTAGAACAAATAACCCTAAAATTTATATGGAACCACAAAATACCCTCAATTGCCAAAGAAATCTTGAGAAAAACGAAGAAAGCTGGAAGTACCACCCTCCCAGTTTTCAGACCATACTATAAAGCTATAGTAATCAAAACAGCATGGTACTGGTACAAAAACAGACACATAGATAAATGGAACAGAACAAAAAGCCCATAAATAAACCCACACACCTATGATCAATTAATCTAAGACAAAAGAGGCAAGAATACACAATGGAGAAAAGACAATCTCTTCAGTAAGTGGTGCTGTGAAATCTTGACAGCTACATGTAAAAAAAAAATGAGATTAGAACATTTCCTCACACCATATACAAAAATAAACTCAAAGTGGATTAAAGACTTAAATGTATGACCTGAAACTATGGAACTCGAAGAAAATATAGGCAGAACACTCTACATAAATCATAACAATACTTTTTTTCTGTGTCTGTCTCCTAAGGGAAAAGGGAAAAGAAATAAAAGCAAAGATTTTAAAAAATGGGGCCTAACTTAAAAGGCTTTGGAACAGCAAAGGAAAACATCGACAAAATGAAAAGGCAACCTACAGAGTGGGAGAAAATATTTACAAATTATATAACTGATAAGGGGCTAGCATCCAAATTATATAAATAACTTATACAACTCAACATCAACAAACAAACAAACAAATTAAAAAAAGTGCAGAAGGCCTGAATAGACATTTTTTTCCAAAGACCTACAGATGGCCAATAGCCATGTGAAAACATACACATTCTTAATTATTAGAGAAGTGCAAATCAAAATCACAATGAGATATCATTTCACACCTGCCAGAATGGTTATCATCAAAAAGTCGATAAATAACAAATGTTGGAGAGGATGTGGAGGAAAGTAAACCCTTGTACACTGCTGATGGGAATGCAAATTCTTGCAATCACTATGGAAAATACTATAGAGGTTCCTCAAAAATCTAAAAGTAGAACTACCATATGATCTAGCAATTCCACTCCTAAATATATCTGGAAAAAACAAAAACACTAATTCAAGAAGATACACCTCCCCCAATGTTCATAGCAGCACTATTTACAATAGTCAGATATTATGCAACCCAGTGTCCAGCAGCTGATGATTGGATAAAGAAAAAGTGGTGTATATATACAATGGAATATTACTCAGCCATCAAAAGAATGAAATGCTGCCATTTGCAGCAACATGGATAGGCATAGAGAATATTATGTTTAGTGAAATAAGCCAGAGAAAGACACATACTGTATGATCTCACTTACATGTGAATCTAAAAAATAAAACAAATGAATATATATAACAAAACAGAAACAGACTCACAGATATAGAAAACACACTAGCGGTTACCAGTGGCAAGAGGGAGGTGGGGAGGGACAAGATAGGGGTATGGGATTAAGAGATACAAACTAGTATGTATAAAATAGATAAACAAGAAGGATATATTGTACAAGAAAGGAAATTTCAGCCATTATTTTGTAACAATTTTACTGGAGTATTATCTGTAAAAATATTGAATCACTATGCTATATACCTGAAACTAACACAATATTGTAAAACAACTCTTCTTCAATTATAAAAATAAATAATAAAATAAAACAAAATGACTAATTATGTTTCATAAATTTCCTGCTTTTTATTTTTCAAATTATACCAAAAGAAGCTCTCTTTACTATATAAGTAGTAGTTACCATTCTATACTAAATATAAGACTTTTTATTGGCTGGTTGGTCCATTGGGTTCTTTTCTATAAGATAGCTCTAGTAGCACTTAGTCGTCTTTAAGTTCATTCAAAGCAATTTTGTTCGGTTGTATGTGACAGTTGTCATATCAGCATGCGTTCGAAAAAATACATCAAATCGGTGAATTTTTGTGTAGCCATTTTAATATTGAAGATGGAAGAAAAAAAGCAACATTTTTGGCCTATTATGCTTTATTATTTCAAGAAAGGTAAAAACGCAACTGAAACACACAAAAAAAGATTTGTGGAGTGTATGGAGAAGGTGCTGTGACTGATCAAATATGTCAAAAGTGGTTTGTGAAGTTCTGTGCTGGAGATTTTGCTGGACAATACTCTATGTTTGGGTAGACCAGTTGAAGTTGATAGTGATCAAATCAAGACATTAACTGAGAACAATAAGCATTCTACTATGTGGGAGATAGCCAACATACTCAAAATATCCAAATCAAGCATTGAAAATCATTTGCACCATCTTGGTTATGTTAATCGCTTTGATGTTTGGGTTCCACATAAGTTAAGTGAAAAAAACCTTCTTGCCTGTATTTCCACATGCGGTTCTCTACATAAATGTAATGAAAAAATTCTGTTTTTAAAACAAATTTTGACAGGCTATGAAAAATGGATACTGTACCACAATGTGGAACAGAAGAGTTTGTGGAGCAAGTGAAATGAACCACCACCAACCACAACAAAGACCAGTCTTCATCCAAAGAAGGTGATCTGTATATGGTGGGATTGGAAGGGAGTCCTCTATTATGAGCTACTGCTGGAAAACCAAACTATTAATTCCAACAAGTACTGCTCCCAATTAGGTCAACTGAAAGTGGCACTCAATGAAAAACGTCCAGAATTAGTCAACAGAAAATGCATAATCTTCCATCAAGATACCACAAGACCACATGTTTCTTTGATGACCAGGCAAAAACGGTTACAGCTTGTCTGGGAAATTCTGATTTATCTGCTATACTCACCAGACATGGGACCTTCAGATTTCCATTTATTTTCATCTTTACAAGTTTCTCTTAATGGAAAAAAGATTTTAATCCCCTAGAAGACTGTAAAATGCACCTGGAACAGTTCTTTGTTCAAAAAGTTTAAAAAGTTTTGGGAAGACAGAATTATGAAGTTGCCTGAAAAAAGGCAGAAGGTGGTGGAACAAAAGGGTGAATACGTTGTTCAATAAAGTTCTTGGTGAAAATGAAAAATATGTCTTTTATCTTTACTTAAAAACTGAAGGCACTTTTTGGTCAACTCAGTAACTCTTCAGGAACCAAACTACTAATTGAACAGCTACTCAACCAATTGACATAAATGGTAAAGAATGAATTTTCTGATCCACAAAGTTTTCATTTTTAGATGCATATGAAATAAAGGCTTTATTTTGCCACAAAAAAATCAGTCAAATGCCTTCTGGTGTTTCATATTGGTGGAATCATTCATGATGCAAAGAATGCAATAAATCACAATATCATAAATCAGTTGGTTCTTGAGGCGTTGGTGTAATTTTCTGTTTATACATCATTTTCCTCTACATGGTATCAGAGTGATCAGATAGGGATCACAGAATGTAGTATTTCCTAGGCTTTCAGTAAATGCTTTGTGAGAATGAATGGTTCTAGATGTATAATCATAAAAAAAGAGCCACCACACTTCAGTAATTAGATCGAAATCAGATACAAGAAACAAAGAGAAACTGATATGTAATATCAGTCTGTTACCATGTCATAGATGTCTTCAGTGTTTCAGTCCAAACTGTTGAACCCTTTAACAGAGCAGTGCTTTGTCTTTAAATTCATACCTTTCCCCTCATTTTTTCTTTATTAATAATATTCATTGAAGACCATAAAATATGATGAAATAATATAGTTACTCAAGTTAATTGGTTTTTTTTCTCTATATTTGTCTCAATATATGAGTTACTTGTTAAGAGGGAATACTTTCAGCAGTTTTCTAGGACTTGTTCATTTTCTATTTCAGCATTTATATTTATTTTATTCAACACTTACACCACATTTATGAAAAGATGAAAAAGAAACTAAGACATTTACAAACTAATCATTTCATTTTGCAGGGAGCAAAAAATGTAAAGACACAAAATGGTGCTGCCTACACCACTTATAACCAAGCACAGTGGCTTCTGATTGATAGACAATCGAAAATACAAAGCAAACACATATTACAAGTATTCTTGCAGGTTCAATTGCCTTGCTTGGGACAGATAAGTTTGTGTACTACTTGGACAATATGTTAAAGATTGACAGAACACTTATTCTATCTACTAACCCGTCATGCTACTTAATTTTATCCTGGAGTAATGTGAGTAAAAATATTTCCTTTCTTCTCACGATTATAGTTGGTAGACCTATTTTTCTGTGCATTTTCAGGTAGCAGTCACTCAAATATAATGATCTAAACAAATTCCAAATATTGATTTCTTGGCAATGATTCTACTACTGTCCCAGAAAAAAATTTCATGAAAAAACATTATACATAATCTGTTCTCTCAGTGCTTTGTGTGTATGTGTACGCTGGTCCAACATATTGGTCATTTTTTCTTTTTTCCCAGAGTAACAGTGACACAAGCTGCTTGAGTAGATGAACATTTTTCAAATCAACCCTAATTCTTTAATTAGAAAAATAAGTTAATACAACAATGAAAAGAGAAATAAAATAACATGGAAGAATTGGAGGGGCAAAGCATTTTTATCATTTTCTATAATGTAATAACACTGCTAACTGTATGAATGAAAGTTTAGTCAGTCTTCCTTAAGCAAGCCAGAAAAATATCCTTAATGACGTGTTAAGATGCATGATAGGAATGGAAATCCCACACAGTAAAAGTTTTATTCCTTAATTTTTCAATTATCCATTCAACTAACATTATTGAGTACCTATTTTGTACCAAGTGCTCTTGCAGGAACTAAAATATGTATTAGTAAATAAAGCTTAACAGCTAGTGGACAAAGATAGAAGTAGATAAATTCACAAATAAATACATTCTTTGTCAGATAATATTACACACTATGGAGCATAAAAGTAGGTAAGTGGAAGGAAGATATCAGGGGCAGATTCTGGGAGAGGGAACAGGAAGTTCCCATGTTCTGAGACGGAAAGTGTCTCGCATGTTGGAGAAAAACATGGAATATAATGTAGAGGTTAGAATTATACTGGGTAAAATTAGGGAGGTGCATGTTGTTCAGGGTTTTTTAATTGTGGAAAAATATACATAAGATAAAATTTACAATTTTAACTATTTTTAGTGTACCATTCAGTGGCATTAGGTTTATTCACATTGTTGTGGAATCATCATCACTATCAATTGCCAAAACTTTGTCCTCATGCCAAACGAAAACTCTCTACCCAATAAATAATTATCACCCATTGTTCTGCCCTTAGCCCTTGGTAACCTACTATACTTTCTGTGTCTATGAATGACTATCCTAGGTACCTCATATAAGTGGAGTCATACAATAGTTGTCCTTTCCTGACTGATTTATTTCACATGGTATGTCTTCCAATTTTGTCTCATATTTTAGCACAAAACTTGATGTTTTGTTTTTTTTTCTTTCTCCATTGCTTGCTTTTTTTTTAACATCTTTATGAGTATAATTGATTTACAATGGTGTGTCAGTTTCTGCAATTTTGTGGGTTTTTGATAGTAGCTATCCTAATGAGTGTGAAGAGGTATTTGATTTTGATTTCGATTTGCATTCCCTAATGATTAGTGATGTAGAGCATCTTTTCATGTGTTTTTGGCTGTTTGTAAATTTCTTTGGAGAAATGTTTAATCAAATTCATTGATCATTTTTTTAATCAGGTTGTTTGGGGTAGTTTTGTTGTCAAGTTGTGGGAGTTATTTATATATTTTGGATATAAATCCTGAATCAGATATATGTGAAAATATTTTCTTCTATTCTATAGGATGCCTTTTTACTCTGTTGATAATATTCTATGATGCACAAAAGTTTTTAATTTTGATGAAGTCCAATTTATCTATTTTTTTGTTTGGTTGGGCATTTGGTGTAATAGCCAAGAAATCATGTCAAGAAATTATGCCAAATCTAATGTCATGAAACTCCTCCACTGTGTTCTTACATGAGGTATAGGTTTAGCTCTTACATTTAGTTTTATTATCTACTTTGAGTTAATTTTCCTATACGGTAAAAAATAAGCATCTGACTTGGGCATGAAATATACTCCTTTTAACATGCTGCTGAGTTTGGTTTGCTAGTACTTTGTTAATGATTTTTATATCAATATTCATAGGGGATATTTGGTCTGTAGTTTTATTTTGCTTTGTTTTATCCTGTAGTGCCTTTGTCCAGTTTCAATATCAATATCAGGGTAATACTGGTTTCATAGAATGAGTTAGGAAGTGTTTCTTCCTCTTCAGTTCTTGGAAGAGTTATGGAAATATTGGTGAATAGTTCTTCTTTAACTGTTTGGTAGAACTCACCCATACCAATGAAGCCATCTGGTGCACAGCTTTTCTTTCGGGGAGGATTTTTATTGCTGACTCAATGTCCTTACTAATTATATTTCTATTCATATTTTTTCATTTCTTCAGTTTTGTGTTTTGTGATTCAGTTTTGTTTTTCTAGGAATTTGTCAGTTTCATCTAGGTCATCCAATTTGTTTGTGGACAGTTGTTCATTGTACTCTCATAATCCTCTTTATTTCTGTAGAGTTAATAGTAATGTCCTCAGTTTTGTTTCTAATTTTAATAATTTGTGTCTTCTTTCTTTTTTTCTTATCCAATCTAGCTAAAATTTATCAATTTTATTGATTTTTTGAAGAACCAACTTGTAGTTTTGTCTACTTTCTCTATATTTTTCTATTCTCAATCTCTAATCTTTATCATTCCCTTTCTTCTGCTTGCTTTGAGTTCAGTTTATTGTTTTCATATTTAAGGTGTTTTTTAAGGCTATTGTATGGCTTTGGTTTTTACTCTGAATGAAATTGGAAACTGTTAAAAAGTTTTAAAACTGAAATAACATAATCTGACTTTTGCTTTGTTCTGGAAATAGATCAGGGTGGTATAATTGCAAAATCATAAAGCCAGTTAGGATCCAATCTAGGAGGCAAAGTAATGATTATGTTGGTTGTAGTTCTGGTGTTCTGGAAAAAAGTTGAAAATTGTGGAGCAATGTTTTTTAATATATCTGACATGGGATGTGAGAGGAAAAGAGGTGCCAAGGATCATGGCTTCAAATTTTTTGCCCTTAGCAACTCGAAGAAAAGGGTTGCTGTGCTGAGATGAGAAAGAAGTGCATTGGGAGTTTTGGAGAAGATCAGCAATTAAATTTTGGACATAAGAAGTTGTAACCTATACTAGACATCCATATGGAGGTATCAGGTAGATACTTGGGTATATAAGTCTGAGATTCAGAAGTAGAGATATATATTTGGAAACTATCAAACCAATATTTACAGCAATGCATTTGGATGAACTTATCTAGAAGTTAGGGTGTATTAGGAAGAAAAGATATCAAAAGATTAATTCCAGGGATACTTTAAAATTTAGTCAGGAAGATCAAAGGAAATCAGCAAAAGGACTGAGAAGCAGCTGCCAAACTGCCAGTGAGATAAAAAAAGAATAAAGGGATAGTGATCTCTTGGAGACAATGTCAGGGGGAAAAAGTGGTGTTTCAGGAATGGGAGAATGATCAACTACACAAAATACAATCAACTACATAAAATCTATATCTATGTTTATATCTATATATCTTTTAGAAACTGGGTGGAGCTAAATGTGAAGTCAAAAAAGGGTTTTACTTAAAATGAGCAATTCAGTAAGATTTCTTCCTGATGGAAATGATCAAAGGGAGGGGGAGAGGGCTTCCCTGGTGGTGCAGTGGTTGAGAGTCCGCCTGCCGATGCAGGGGACACGGGTTCGTGCCCCGGTCCAGGAAGATCCCACATGCCGTGGAGCGGCTAGGCCCGTGAGCCGTGGCCGCTGAGCCTGGGCGTCCGGAGCCTGTGCTCCACAATGGGAGAGGCCACAACACTGAAAGGCCCGCATACCTCAAAAAAAAAAAAAAGAATAAAAAGAGAGGGGGAGAATTAACAACAAAGATGGAACAATGACTGAGTGATAACAGTGGCTGGGATCTAGGGGTCAAGTAAAGAGCTGGCTTTTACTAGGAAGACAAAGAGTTCACTCATAGTAACAGAGTCAATGAGTTGCAGCTGGTAGGTGTGTAACAGTGGTTGTGAGAACATGTAGAAATTATCTTCTGGGGATTTTTTCTCTGCAAAATAAAAAACTGGAAGTTGGTTGAGCCTGGAGATGGGATAGAAATTCCTAGAGATTTGAGGAGACTGTAGAGATATGACGTCATCCTTTGGAACGGTAAGGCAGTGTGGAGACTCTGCAAATGTAGTAGGATGTTATATAGAGCTAGGGATTCCCCAAAATTGACAGTTAAAACACTAAGACCAGTCAGTAAGGTAGATAATTTTGGTGACTGTATTATACAGCATGGGTACAGACCTGAAGTAGGTGGAGAATTAGAATAAGCAAGTGAGTATAATAAAGTAAGAGAAAAGAAATGTGATTATTAAATAATGCATAAAGGGATTCAAGATAAATAAGAAAGAGAGCATGTTTATATTAGTTTCCCGTTGCTGCTGTATCAAATAGCATCACAAGATTATTATCTTACAGTTCTGGAGGTCAAAAGTCAGACTCAGGTCTCACCGGGCTCTAATCAAGTGTCAGAAAGGCTGAGGTCCTCTCTAGGAGGCTCATAGAAAACATTTATTTGTGACTTTTAGTTTTTAGAGATTGCTCACATTCCTTAGCTATTTAACCCTTTCTTCCATTTTCAAGTCCAGTGATGGCCAGTCTGTCTCATGTCTCATAACTGACACTTTCTTCTGCTTCTTTCTTCCACTTTGAAGAACCCTTCTGTTTCTGTTCAGCCCACTCAGATAATCGAGAATAATCTCACCATTATAAGGTCTTTAATGTAATTACATCTGCAAAGTTCCTTTTGCCATGTAAGATAGCATATTGACAGGTTTCAGGGATTAGGACATGAGGTTTATTCTGCCTTTCACAATAATGAGGGAAAAATAAGTGAAAGATAAGAAGAAGGAATGGATTTTAGTTCCCAATGAGTTTTGAAGACTGTTAGAATATGTTCATTAGAAAGAATGATCTGATGTGGCCGAGTCTACCATTGCTCTCCAATATCTTTTTTCTGTTATTCTTCCTGGGTACACAGCTGGATACACTTTCAATCTTCCTTTGCAGTTAGATGTAGTCATATGACTGAACTCTGGCCAATGGAATGTGAGTAAAATTGATATATATCACTTTCAATCCTGGCCCACAAAGTCATTTCATATGTGGTCTTCCGTTTTTCCCTGTAATGCCTGAAAAAAAAATAAAAAAAACGATTTATATTTATATTCAAATTAATTAAAATTAAATAAAATTAAAATTTCAGTTCCTCAGTCACACTAGCCATACTTCAAGTGTTTACTAGCTAAATGTCACTTTTGTCTACCGTATTGATCAGTGCAAATATAAAACAGCTGCATCATTGCAAAAAGTTCTATTGGGTAGTGTTGATTAAAGGAAGGAATAAGCTTGGTTCTGTAGGTGACTGAGTATAGAATAACTCTATTCCCACTTCTTATTACATTGGACTGTACCAGGATGAAGAAATAAATTTTTCTTTTGTTAAGTCAGAGATTTTACATTCTTTATAATGGCAGTTAACACTCTTTAACTAGTACAGCTGGAAAGAACAACTGATATGGTGGACATTATGAGACACCACATGGAATTCCCTTTTGGGAATAACACACTTGCTAGCCCAACTATTGGGGATATTGCATCCAAAGACTGAGGAGGTATATAGGCCTCAGTCTCTTGCTTAAACTTGAGGTAGCTCTGACTAGTTTTCCAATTTTCATTCCTGCCTGAAGGGTCATTTGAGACTTCCCTAGAGACTCCATGACAGCTTGATTTCTTCTGCTACTCATTCCTATTTATTTTCCTTCCATTCTACAGGTGTTTCTGTTTTGTTTTTTTTCTTTGATTTTTTTTGTTTTATCACTTTCAAGGACACTTGATAATGTACATCCTCCTGCATGTTAAGAACTGTCTCAGACTTTGGTTCCTGGGAACACAACCTGCAACAATTGGTACTGGAATTGGCCCAAGGAAGCAGATGCTAGGATAAGATATAAGAATTGCATCACCTGCCATCTCAGTGTTAATAAGGACCCCATCACTCATGGTAGATAATGCACAGAGAAACTTTGTTACTAGTTGATGGTTCAATTGTTAAAGCTTTCAACAGTGGTGAACTGAGATGGTATATTGTTGGAAGGGAGTGCATTAGCAGTTGCCAGGTATCAGACATTTGAGGGAAATGGCAGAAAAGGTAACTGTAAAGATGATAGTATTGGATGGCTATGGTTGAGTTTACTTGATGTTTTGAAGAAAAGATAAGGAAAAGCTGATGGCACAACAACTAAAAGCTAGAACTGAAATTCAGAAAGCCTCCTTAGTAGCCTGCAAAAATTCTCTCATCTCCTGCAGTAAGAGAGCAGATAAAGCTGAGAATCAAGCCCAAGATTTAATTATAAGAACATCAAAGCTCCCAGGAAGGTTAAACTCTCAAGCAAGGCAGGCCAGGGTCCAGATTAAGAAAGAGTAACCTTTATATATGGGGTAGAAACATCTTGAGGATCCAAACCTTACCCCCCCAAAAATGAATTTCAAATTCCCAGATCTGTTAAACTCCCTGAGCCTGCAGAAATGGCCCACTTCTCCCTATTAGGTCTAGCACTCTCCTTTCCTTGAAGACAAAGTACATACTTTCTCCCTGAAGACAGCATTTCGTTTCCTCAGAATCTGCCCCAAAAGCTCCACCCTGGCCATGGGCCAATAATTAAGGTCAAATCTCAACATAATCTGGCCAAAGGCATGTTGGACCTGATTAGAGAAGAAAGAGACTATACCTCCAAAGGAACTCCAGGATTTGTCTCACTTTTGTTAGCAGTAGCCAAGGAAGAATATATGAGACACTTATTCCATTTGTGTGCCATATAGCATAATCCAATCACAGAAATAATCTGTCAGATTTATAGTCCAAAGGATTAGGCAGGGCATTTATATCAGGGGTGGGAAATATCGAGAAACATAGTAGAATTCTACCTACTCCAAGGACCTTACAATTAAAAAAGAAATTCTGCAAGCACTGAATCATTGAACTTTAGCCTCACTATAGTATAGGTTAGGTGCAGCAAGAATTATTATCATCATCTCATAGGTAAATAAGAAGAAGTTCAAAATATTAAAGCAACTTGACTTTATTCTAGTAATTATGGTGGGTGTGGAGAAAGGGTTTAAATAGAAAGATTTTGACTTCAAGTCCAACATTTTCTTTGCAACACTTCATAAACTACATTTGGACTTATATGTCTATATCATTACTGTACTGTATATTACCTGATTATAAAATGATAATGCTAAAGTATCACATTAGTATAAGAATTTAGAATTTTTTAAATGACTTTATGTAAAATTCTGTCTTTGATGTAATATGAAGAGCAGAGGCCAACTTATTTATTCCTCACATGTATTCATCATCTTGGGATGTTATAACAAAATACCATAGATTGGGAAGAATAAACAATAGAAATGAAATGTATTTACTCACAATTCTGGAGGCTGGAATTTGGAGATCAGAGTGCCAGTGTGATTGGACTCTTATGAGTACTCTCTTCTTGGTTTCCATATGGCCACCTTCTGGTTGTGTCCTCACATGCAGAGAGAGGGAGAGAGATATTTTCCTCTTCCTATAAGGCCACAGGTTTTTATCAAATTAGAATCCCACTCTTATAGCTTCATTTACCATGGTTACCTTCTAAAAGCCCTATCTCCAAATATAGTCGCATTGGGAGTTAGGGCTTCAACATATGAATTGTGACAGGGACACAATTCAGTCCGTTGCACCACAATATCAAGCTTGGCACATACACATGATAATTAGTGAACAAATATTCTTTTGTTTTAATTTTGATTCATTCAATTGATACCTGGTCAAGCCATACCCACAGAGAATCAGATAAGATATATATATATATATATATATATATATATATATATATATATATATATATATACATATATATATATGTATGTATGTATTTCAACTCACTCAATTCTGATAATTAATGGAAAAGAATTAGAGACTGAAAACCACTAAAACTTTAAACTCTATATAGTTATAGATAAAACTTTTTGAATTAAAAAATAGAATGTTTACCAACTCTCATTTTGGCTGGAAGGCTTAAGCTTGACAAAGAACTTAAAATTTTCAATGGCTTCAACAGTTTCATATAAAATATCTTCAGTTAAAAACACTGGTTAGATAGAAATATCATGATCAAGGTAGCCATATATATAATTTGTTTGGCATATACTCAGTAGCTTAAAATTCCTATATTCTAAGTTATAGTATTTTTGACATGACCTATGGTGCTTAATATATGTTGAACCTGGAGTCTGGGGGGAGGGTAATTATCAAAATTCTTCTTCAAATAACATTACAAAGTCATGACATAGTTTGATATTACAATGGAAATCACACTATATACTCTTCATCCATTAAGCAACTAATATTTTTGCCTACAAAATACTCTATCAAATGCCAAAATGGCACTATCATGACAAAGCCAGAATGGGGGAATTTTAAACTCATTAACTTATGACAAGATGGTATTTGTTTTCACTTTGCCAAATCAAGAAGAAGCAAATAAACTTGAAATGTTACTATTGGGAGAGACTGACCATTAATTTGACCTACTTTGGTAATTCAGATAATCTTATGCAAATACTCCTGTGGAACTGTGGAAAAAATGTTAAGCACATTGTAAAAATAAGGGAAAAATCTCAAGAAAGTTAACATTTTTTAGCTATTAGATACAGTCATTAACAATATTCAGAAATATTCTGACAGCTTTCACTACAATTTCCTTTCCTTTTGTTTTAAAAAAATCTACTCTAAAGAAATACATTCAGCTAGGTTATAATTAACGTGGCTGTCAAAAGATATATATCATCCACTGCTTACCATTCTAAGGTAGCAGTACTATTGTTCTCTGTCTAATCAGGTCAAAGCAGTGACAACTTTAGTTAGAGTTATTGTCAAGACACTGCCTAAATTCTCTAACAGCAAACTATGTTATATGTTTGCTCCTGCATCTTTTATTTTAACCTTGTTGAGAGAGGGGAAATTTTTTTTTATTTGTAAATTGGCAAGTCCCTTATTATATGTGTCCTAACAACACACTTTCTTGTATTTCACAACCAATGACCTAGCAGCTGACCTACCAGTTCTACCAGAATGTTAAAAGGCTAATGAGTTTATTTTAATAATATATCAAACAATTTGACTTCATAACATAAAAGTCATGAGAAATGGAACAAAATATATGTGGAAGAAACTCTTCCTATATAAATTACTATATTCTAGGGAAAATGCATTTTATAAAAATACCAAATAATTGATTATAAAAATGATTTGAGCTTATTACTGAAAGTTTCAAGTTTGCAGGAACATTTATCATTTAAACTGGTTGTGAACATAAACCCTGTTCTGATTTCTCTCTTTTTTTTTTTAAAGTATGGTACATGACTTTCAACAAGAAAGATATTTTATGCACAATATATGTTCTTTTAATTGAGAAAATTATAGATAATTCTGTATTGTTTTTAGATAGATTGATCTCTCAAGTTTTTATCCATTCATTATCCCTGTACAATTTTTGGTTAGGAGAAAGATTCAGAGTAAAATAAGAAGCTTATCTTAATACAGATAAATCCAGTTCATGAAAATAAATATAAATGATTTTGTCCTTTGTAGCATATGTATTGTTTAAAAACTGAAGAACATTTTGATTTTTTGTTCCTTTGGCTGCTAATTTATTCATTTTACTTATGTTAACTTTCCAGGAAATTATGCTCACCTCTTTAAGGAAACATTTCTGGTTACATACTGACTTTCAGGTCATGGCATATGCAGCTTAAGATAATAAGACTAGCAATTACTTTTCTATTTTGACACACTATTCCAAGGACATTGTGCTGCATTTAATGAAGTAGGCCATTGCTGCCTTTAGGATGTATTCAGGCAGTCCTTGACTTAGGTGGCTTAGCTGTCCATTACACGTAAATAATCAACCAAGAATGACCAGTGGCCACTGGAAAATCTGCTTCCCTCTCCCAATAGCCCCTTTTTCATTATTTCTTCTTACTCTTTCCAGAAGACAATGCCTGGAGTGATCTGTCTCCTCTCTTCCAGTGTGCACTCTCTCCTGGAATTTCTAGTCTCACCTCTTCACTGGATTTGTAGGAAACATACATGATCATGGGCCTGGGATGGCTGTTGGAGGCAAGAAAAAGTAATAAAAAGAGATAAACTGCATCCCCATTAACTTTCCACTGCCATCCCTTGGTGCCACCTGAGACACCATGCCTCTGAAGAACACCATTCTAGCTCCTCAGTACATCCTGCTTATGGTGAATACTTAACTTCATAGGCACTTGACAAATCTTTATTAAGCCATATCTTTTTACTCCAGAATTACACATCCCACTCCACATCTTAAGAAAAATAGACCTAGAGTAACCTAAAATGTAAAAGAAAGAGAGGGAGAAGGAAGTGGAGACAGGGAAAATGAAAAAAAAGAGAGAGAGATTATTCTATTTCTAATTTGACATCTAGTCTGTCAATGAGAGACACTTCAAATGAAGACCAAAAATGTGAAATTAATCATTCCTTGAGGTCTTTAATAAGAAGAAAATAACAAAAGCTGTCACCTGACCTGGCATATTAGGTAGGATTTGAAGAAAGGGGTCATCATCCTTGCTGTTCCTTCTTTACCAGTTTAAAGCTCTTAAATATCAGGAGATCTGTTCCTCATTGCTCAGCATTTCCATTCAAGTCTTTCATTGTCCTAGACCCACCTCCTATACCCTCTGCCACAGGCTATCAGACGACTAGCATGGAGAATTTTTATCCTCCTTGACCATGAGTGAGTGAGTGGAGAGCGGGGAGAAATAGGAGAGACCTCAATTCATTGAAGGTGCCTAAATTGCTTTCCTTGTGCTGAGGTTCTATAGTGCTGTAGGAACAGTGCTGTACTTCTGGCATTTAGCCTCCTAAATGGATAAAAGAACCTAACCAAGACAGATAAACTATTCCTCCAGGCAAAATGTATTTTGAATTTCAAATACTTGAGTTATCTATAAACTGCTGGAAAATTTTATGTTTATAAATTGGTTGTTGTTTTGGAAATTTCCAAAGGAAATTTACTGAGTGACTCTGAAACTCAAGCTTGCTCATCTTTGAGAAAGCTTTGCCTGGTAGTGGAGTCCTGTGAAGAGAAACAGGAGAAACACAGACTTCAGCTTAAAATTATGATTCTATTTTGCCTCTCTTCTCAACCTGCAAAGCCTTCACCCTTTCTTTTTGTGGTACCCCTTTTTTTTAAAGTATAATTCTTAGTCATTGGTATATGTATTAGGGGGGCAGGTAATTTGTTAAAAAGCAGTGTGAGTAATCTGGACTTTGCAAGCTTAAGTCATTTGAGCAAGTAGCATTCACTTCAACCAAGGCAGCAAAAGGATTCTGCTGTTAAAATATTTGAAAGGTGTGAAGTAAGTCCGAAAGAGAAAAACAAATATCATATATTAATACATATATGTGGAACCTAGAAACATGGTACAGATGAACCAGTTTGCAGAAATAGAGACACAGATGTAGAAACAAGCATATGGACACCAAGGGGGGAAAGCGGGGGTGGTGGGGGTGGTGGGATGAACTGGGAGATTGGGATTGACATGTATACACTAATATGTATAAAATAAATAACTAATAAGAGCCTGCTGTATAAAAAAATTAAATTAAATTAAAAAATGTTTTGAAAAGCAGTAGCTTGAAGTATTATATCTCATAATGGAATATACATTTTAATAGAGATCCCAAGGATCAAAGCCATAAAGCCAGAAAAAAATGAAGCTTTGAATCAGGTAACCAGTTAGGAGGTATTTAGAGGAGACCTTCAGAAAACAACTTCTATGGGTGAGGGAAAAAATTTAATATTGAATGCACTTGCAAAAGTCATCAGGGCTCTGTACATAGGAGGATTGTTACTTTATCTTATCAATAAGTATTTACTGAGCTCCAGTATGTCCCTAGTGAACACATATGGGGAATGCAATGATGAATAAGATAGAGGTCCAAGGCCGGAATTATTTAAAATCTACAGAGGAAGAATACAGTCTGGTAGTACGAGAGGTCTAAGCAGAGCGAAGAACAGGAGGACAGAAAACTGACGAATTTCAGTCTGTGGGAGTTTGGGTGGGATGGAAGAGTAAAAGGGTGGGTTCTAGGGGCTTCCCTGGTGGTGCAGTGGTTGAGAGTACGCCTGCCAATGCAGGGGACACGGGTTCGTGCCCCGGTCCGGGAAGATCCCACATGCCGCGGAGCGGCTGGGCCCGTGAGCCATGGCTGCTGAGCCTGTGCGTCCGGAGCCTGTGCTCCACAAAGGGAGAGGCCACAACAGTGAGAGGCCCGCGTACTGCGAAAAAAAAAAAAAAAAAAAAGTGGGTTCTAGAACTTTTCACAAAGGAGAAGTCTAAGCAGGTTGTTTTTCTGTCCCAGTCAATTTACAGCAAACCATAAGAAGTGGGCCACTTCACCTGTGATATACCTCTCAAAGCCTAGTCAATAAATACAACTCTTTCTATTCAGACTTTCATGGTAGTATGTCTCTATAATAATTACTGGCAAACTTATATTTTAAAACCTGTGTCATCAGGAAGCTGTCACGTGAATCATAAGGCACATTCAAGGAAGAGAAGAGATATCCCATTTGAACACGAGAGGCTGAAGTCCTTCAGTGGCACTAGCCTGCAAGAACGCTGGCACAGTTCTAGCTGGGAGGACCTGCTGACTTGTGCTCTTCCCAGAGAGGTTGGTGGCAATAGTTCTTAGCCGTGGAAACACTGAAAAGGGCTAAAATGGTTCATTTCTCCGATATGCCTATTACTAACAACATTCCTTCCCCTGGCAAGGCAAGTTAAACAGAGTGGTTTGGTTCTCAGCAGGACAACACACAGATATCATAAGCTTTCTTTGGCACATTTTTATTAACATCAAAAGCCTCCAGCAGCTTCTGGAACTCATCTTCCCAGAGTAATTTATGAGTTCTTTCACTTGCTTTTTCATCCTTCCCTAGGAGCTCTCAAGCATTCAAGTTGTTACCCACAGCTTACCCACCACTCTCTATTTTAACAAAGAGATGAGAGAAAATAAGACATGAGGAGTATTTTTGACTCTTACTCCTTTGCATTAAATAAGCGGCAGGGCTCGCTTTTGCCTAACTCCTTTGTTACAGGAATTTGGCTCCATCACTGTTCTTGTTTCTGTGGCTGAATCTTTGTCCTCCTGTATCCTCAGCATGGTTTTCTGCCCACACAAAGAGGTTCACATTTTGCTTTATGATACCACTCGTTTGAAACCTTGAACAGAGCCCCAATGTTTATTCACTTAACAATTACTTATTAAACACTTCAACCCAGGCATTGTGCTTCATGCTTGGGCTATATCCATGAACAAGACAGGGTTCCTGCCTTCAAGGGGCTTGCAATCTCATCTAGAGGGAGGCATGAAACAATTAATTATAAGATTATTTGAAAAGGGCAATGAGAGATGATAGAGATGATAAGCCTTGAGGCGTTCATTCCATGTGTTCTTCACCTTTGCTCTATGAAACTATACTCCCTAATAAAGAAGTAGCATACAAGCCCCTTGCCTCTGGCTCTACTTTCTGGGGAATGAAATTGAAACACTGGCTCTCAGAATGGGATATTGGGATGGATTTTTCCCTGTTCGTATAGACATTAGGACACCTTTGTTAGTAGGGCAGTGATAACATTTGACATACGGTGACATCACAATTATTAAAGCTTTTATTTATGGTAGATTGGAATGAAATTAAGGCAAAAAGTTAGACATCAAGATATATGCCAGCTGTGTCGCTTGAAAGGCATGGGCCAGGGGTCATTTTAAGGAGCTTGAAGAGGACTGGCTTATTTTAACTGCAATGGAAGCCTTGTAAGAGGAAAATTGTAAGCTAAGCGCATCTTACTGCCTATTAGGCAAAATATGAAATGCTACTTTTGCAGATTTTGCAAATTTTAGGAAGAATATGATCACTTGCAGCTGCTGACTATAACTATAAAGTTAGACCAGGATCTTACTCTAAGTTCTCAGACCTGTAAAGGGGGCTGATCTTGGGACACCAAGTGACCATGAGACTGAAAGAGCTCATCATGATCCGAAAATCTTGAAATCCACAAAACCTTATGGTTAAGCGGGCACAGTGGAGAACTATAGGACTAAAATAAAGTTATGTATTTGGGATTAGGTTGGAACAGATCTAGAAGGGAAAAGTACATTATACAAACAGTAAGAGATAACTTGTCAACCATTTCTATTACACTGATCACTCTTCTTCAACTCATACCTATAGCTAGTGGAGGTAAGGGTTCCTTTCAGCCAAATGGCAGAAGAAAGAATTTGGGCCCAGTTCATAGACTACATTTGGCTGAAGTTTGGTCCTTGTCAAAAATGGACAACTGATGCATCACAGCCGCATTTGTGGTGGCCTTATAGTACCTTGGTGATGGAGATGCAGTGGTCAGTGCTTCAGTTGTGTACTATTGTCTTATTTGTATAGGAGGAGATGTGACTTGAGATAGCCATCCTCTTGCTGGCACAATTGGCCCATGAAAGAGTTTATGCATTGATGTTTATGCAATAAGCTCAAGAGCAAGGGCTCATTTTTTCTCCTGAAAGTTACACTTTCCAGCAACAGAGATTGACACAAGCCCTCTAATTATCTTTTTTCTTGAGAAAAATAGCCATCCACTTGGTGACAGGTGGATTATACCAAACACTTTATACTCTGGAGGAGAAAGAGATTTGTCCTTACTGGAATTAACAATTATTCCATCTATATGTTCATCTCTCTTACCCACAGTGCCCATGCCAAGAAAATATCTAAGGTCTCAGAAGTCTTTACCATTAATTGAAAGGAGACCTTACACCAACAAGTTGTAGTTGAATGGAATATCAATTATATTACTTATGTATAATCACTGAGTCTTAATGTCTTGGTAGCTTATTTGCCTTTGCCTATATGATCTTACCTTGCGTTATAGCTCTGAATTGGACAATCACTCCACTTAGCTCTTGGCTTATACAATGCTAATATCCAGTATGATTCCATCTCCTTGGTTTATACTTATGCTTGTGAATATTTTTGACATTCTAAAATACTTCATAAGAATTGACTCTTGGGTTTATTTCAGCCCTGTGATCTTTTACTCTATATTACTACAAGCTAATAGTTTAGATATTTCAAATAATGTTATAAATATATTAAATATTCTGCTTCCATTTTGAAAACAAAATATAGTTTCCTCATCTGTAAAATGGGGATAGTGTTTATTGCTGTAGAGATTAAATGAGATAATGCATATTATTTCTCAGAAGTATACCTGGCATATAAGAAGTGCTTGTAAATATTTGTATTATTATTCATATGTGTATCATTCATAAGGAACTCAAAATATGAATACTTGTATATGTACCAGAAAAAGTAAATGAATAACAATGAACTTCAACTTTGATTTATTCACTGAGATTGAGTTATAGTAACCACTAGATAGCTTATAGATGTAGGTAGATGATGGATAAATAGATAGGTAGATGATAGATAGATAGGCAGTTCAATAGAAAGCATGTCTAGCTTTCTATTGAATTGTTATGAACTTTAGATTTAGAACTTCTTAACTGCTGCTAATTTTTTTTATCGGGTACCTCATGGAAATGAATCACAATTCAGCTGAACATGTGGTAAGATGTCAGCCTCAGTATGATTCCTAATCAGATGAAATAACTTCTAGTTTTCCTGCCAAGAGGACCCCTTACCTTTTTAAGAACGTCACTTAATCATCAGGGTACAGGTTATAGATCACTTTTCTTCCATGCTAGTAGTAGACTGCCAAGTTGAAAAAGGAACTGCTGTATACATGTTTTATGGCTTAACATTATCATATAGCAAAGGACATATTTTGCTCTAAACTCCTTCTAATTGATAGGTGCATGCAGAAAGTTATTAAATCTTTTAATATCTTAGAGTATTCTTCAATTTCTCATGCTTTCAAGACTTTACATATATTATTCCCTCTTCCTGTAATATTTATAACTGTTTTTTCAAAGCTCAGCTCAAATGTCACTTCCCTGTGAATATAAGTCCAAATTAAAAAGTAAAATTTTAAATCTTGCACAATCTGCCCTTAACTCCAACTTCTGACCTCTCTACCCCTCAACGCTTTATACCATCATATCTTTACCCAAATATCAACTCAAAGAGTCCTTCCCCAGACACCATTAGCATTAGTTTCCTGTAGCTGCTATAACAAATTAGCCCAAACTAGGTGTACTAAAACAATAAAAATTTATTTCCTTGTAGTTCTGGAGGCCCAAAAATTCCAGAGCAAGTTTCAATTGACCAAAATCAAAGTTTTTGCAGGGTCACATTCCTGCTGGAAGCTGTGGGGGGAATCTCGTCCTTGCTTCTTCCACCTCCTGGTGACTGGCAGCATTCCTTGGCTTGTGGCTACAAATGTCAAGTCTTCGAAGCCACCATCTTCAAAATTTTCTCTGCCCCATCTTCACATTGCCTTCTGCTTTGTGTGTGTTCAGTTTCCTGCGGCCTAGCTGCTTTTTGTTGTTGTTGTTTTGGTTTTTTTTTTGGCAACACTGCACGGCATGTGGGATCTTAGTTCCCCAACCAGGGATCAAACCTGCTCCCTCCGCACGGGTAGCGTGGAGTCTTAACCACTGGACCACCAGGGAAGTCCCTTGGTGCCTTGCTTTTATTAGAATATTTGTAAATACTTGTAGGGCTCATCCAGATAATCCAGAATAATCTTCCCATCTCAGGTTCCTTGATCACATCTGCAAAGTCTTTGTCATGTAGAATAACATTTACAAATTCCATCAGTTAGGACTTATTATCTATGTGGATGATTACTCAGCCTACTATATCATTAAAAGAAAAAAATTATGACTTGGATTACCACCAGTGCTTGCTGACACTCCATATGCCCCTTCTTTGCTTTATTCTCCTCCGAAGAAATTATAGCTAACCAATATGCCTTATATTTTACTTATTAATCTTGTTTTTTTTTCTTTTTTCTCCATTAGAATGTCAGCTCCATGAAATTAGGAATTTGTGACCATTTTTAAACTATCATAGAATAATACTTGTCACTTAATAGTTCCTCAAACATATTTGTTGAAGAATGAAGGACACAAAGAAGCAATAAATAAATGAATAATTATTTTTTGAAGTTTACACCTTTATTTTTAGCTATAGAGCATTAAATTAGACCCTATAAGTGAATGCTACAATAGTAAATTTTCTAGCCCTAGAATTGTTCCAAAATGTCTTGTACAACTCTTTTCTGGGAGTATTCTCAAGGGATTTGTATGCCTAATAATAGTTAGATAAGATATATATACCTTCCAAATCTAACTGAAATTATTTGAATCGGTTACACAATGTTAAGGCATTTAATATTCTTAAGATCACAAAAGGTTTCTTCTTTCCTTTTCATCCAGGTGTTATCACTCTAGAGAGATATTCTGTGGCTCCTGATTCACTAACTCCCCTTATAAAATCAGTTATTTTTCTATTTTCAGTAGTATTCAATGCAGAGGGAAAGAGAGTGAGAGAGAGAACAAGAGAAGATTTTCTAAGGATTAACATTTAATTTATTATTAAATGGTGCCAAGCATGTTAGATGTCTGCACTGGGTTTGATGGGAAAGAAGAACCAGGATGGCCCAGTGCCAGATGTCAGAGCCCAGGCAGTGTGAGGAATGCAATCATTTAGGAGAAATATCTGGTATTCCATGTCAGAGTTGAACAACTGGGCCACTGAGCACAAGATACCAGAGCTTGAGTGTGGTGAGTAAAGTGTTTATGTAGGGTGAGGGTGCCTAAGTGAGGGAGACAAAGCTTGAGTTAAGTGAAAAGGGCATTCAGGTAGGAAGGAAGCCAATATGGAAGTCAGAGTCCAAGTAGAATAAAGAGAGCTTCTTTGAATTGGAGTTGCCTGACACAGATTGTTAGAACACAGACAAGTGAGGAGGGTGTCAACACTTGGGTCTTGGTGTGGATTATCAAAGCATGAAGATAAAAAGGATTTTCAAGCAACAGAGGGGCAGTACACATATATTAGGCATACCTATATTAATGTTGCTATAGATCAGTTATTGGGGTTCATGTCCAAATTACACAGAAATGTACACATTTAAATTTCAAGTTCACTACGGAATTTTATAATGCATCTCTAACATAGAATAATAATAATGCAGAATAATATTTTCCTCTCCATTTGATCATGAAGCATGAATGGTTGAGTTTTAGACTAGTTTTAATTATTCAGTGCTTTTAAAATGTGTCCAAGTCATCAGTTAGCTATTTGGTAATAGGACACAAAGTTCATAGTCCTGGGAATTGATGTAACCATGAAACCCTGGGCAATAGAAATAAGTTAATGAAGAAAAAGAGAATTAAAGGAAAATAGAAAAGCTCATATGATATTTATGGCATCCATGAAGGTGAATGATTCAGATACTCAGATATTCCATCAAAAAGTAAATTGATATTCAGCTGCAAGAAGTGCAAATAGCTCACTCCTTAAACTGGGGCACTTTCAGGGTCTGCTTCAGCTTGCAAGCCAAAGACATGTTTGTCACCCATAGGTCTAAATCAATAACCAAGCTGGGAATGTAATGGACTTGATAAGGGAGGAAAGAGGTTATATATCAAAATAGCTGCCAACATTAACTAATATTAATATAATTTAGTAAATTATATTAAACGAAAATAAAAACTTCAATTAAAAAGCACAGTTTTTCAGGATGCATAAAAATATGATACAACTATATCCTGTCTATAAGAGGCACACTTTAGATTCGAAGACACAAATTGTTAAAAATTAAAGTAATAGAAAAGAATGTACCATGCAAGCAGCTACCTGAGAGAACAGAAATAACTATGCAAATATCAGACAAAATAGACTTTAAGACAAAATTGGTTACTAGAGACAAAATAGTACATTTTATAATAAGAGCTTCAGTTCTTCAGGAGGATATATACCAACTATAAATATATGCACCAAACAAAAGAGTACCAAAATACATAAGCAAAACCTGACAGAATTAAAGGTAGAAACAAGCAATTTAACAATTGTAATTGGAGATTAACAATTGTAGTTGATGACTGCAATACCCCACTTTCAATAACAGATGGAATAGGCAGAAGATAAACAAGGATGTAGAAAACTTGAACATTATAAACAAAGGAGAACTAATGGACATTTACAGAACACTGTACCCAACAATAGCAGGTATATATTCTTCTCAAGAACACAAGGAATATTCTCAAAAATAAACCATGTGTGGAATTATAAAACAAGCTTCAATACATTTAAAATAATTTAACTCATACAAAAAATGTTCTCTGACTGCAATGAGTTTAAATTGGATATCAAAAACAGATGAAAATTTGTGAAATTCACAAATATATGGAAATTAAACAAAATATTTCCAAATAATCAATAGTCAAAGAACAAATCATGAGGGAAATTAGAAAATAAAACAAAAACACAACATACCAAGACTTATGAGATGCAAAAGCAGGGCTCATAGGGCAATTCAAACCTGTAAATGTTTATATTCAAAAATAAAGAAGATATCAAGTCAATAAAATACCTTCCACCTTTTGTCAGGAATGCCATGTTAGTTTAATATCCAAAAATCTACCACTTTAATATATCATATTAAAATATAAAAGACAAAACCACATCTTAATAGATGTATAAAAAGTGTTTGACAGTATTCAACAGTCTCATGCTTCAAAACACTCAACAACATAATATAGAAAGGAAATTCTTCAACTTGACAAAGGGCATCTATAAAAACAAAAACAAACAAACATACACACAGCTAACATCATCAGTCTTTCACTGATATTTTCCTTAAGATTAGGGGAAGATATTTCTATCTAACATTTTACTGGGAGTAAGAAATAAAAGGCATTCATATTGGAATTTAAGAAGTAAAGCTATTTCTATTTGAACATAGCAAGATGTTGTATATAGAAACATTAAGGAGTCCATCAAAAACTCTTGTTACTAATAAAATAGTTTACCCATGTGGAAGGATACTATATACAAAAATTAATTATATTTATAAACACTAGCAATGAACAATCCAAAGTACATATTTTTAAAAATTTCATTTACAATAACATCCAAAAGAAAAGTACAAGATTTGTGCACTAAACAGTAAAAAATATTATCAAGAGAAATTGCAGACTATCTAAATAGATGAAATCACATCCTGTAGTCATGAACTGGAAGATTTAACCCCTATCAAAATTCCATTTTTTTTTCAGAAACTGAAAAGTTGATATTAAAATTCATATAGAAATACAAGGGACTCAGAATAACCAAAACAATTTTGAAAGGAAAAGTTAAAAAAAAAAAAAAGTTACAAGACTCATATTTCCTGAGTTTAAAACTTACTATAGAGCTAAAGTAATGAAGACAGTTTGGTTGTGGATAAGGATAAGGATAACATAATTGTAAATCATAATGTGTTTATCTAGTACCTAGACATACAGTGTCTAGTATCCAAAATATATTACAAACTCTTACAACTCAACAATAAAAAGACAAATGACCCAATTAAAAACATGGGAAAATGATCTAAATAGATGTTTCCCCAAACAAGTTATACAAATGGCCAATAGATACATGAAAAGATGCTTAGCATTATTAGTCATTACTGGAATGCAAATCAAAATCATAATGTAATACTTTACAACCACTAGGATGGCTAAAATAAAAAAGACATAAAATAAGATGTGTTTGTAAGGAAGTGAAAAACTTGGACACCCTCAAACATTGCCTGTTACTTTGGAAAATAACCTGGCAGTTCCTCAAAATACTAATCATAGAGCCACTGTACTACAGTTGGCACTGTACTGCCAACAATTCTACTCATATATATCTATATATACCCAAGATAAATGAAAACATACACCAACAAAAATCTTGTACATGATTGTTTATAACAGCATTTTTCTTAATAGCTCCAAAGGAGAAACCACATAAATATTCATCAACTAATGAACAAATAACAAAATTAGGTGTATCCATACAATGGAGTGTTATTCTACAAAAAAAAAAAAAAAAAAAAAAAGAATAGAGATATATGCTACAACAGTGATGAACTTTGTAAACAGCCAAATGAGAGAAATGTAGTATAAAAGATTTTTTACTGTATGGTTCTATTTATGTGAGATTTCTAAAACTGGCAAATCCGTAAATACAGAAAATAGATTAGTGGTTCCCTGGAACTGGTGATCAGTGGAATGTGGATTGCTACTAATGGGTATGATGTTTCTTTGGGAAATGTTGAAAATATTCTGAAAGTAGATTTTCATGATGGTCGCACAAACCTGTGAATGTACTAAAAACCATTTAACTGTGTACTTTAAGTGGGTGAATTCTGTGGTGGGTGAATTTTGTGGTGTGTGAAATATATCTCAATAATGCTGAACAAAAAAGAATTAACCAGCAAGTATTAGCTGGAAGTGGTTATACCTATTGGACTGAATTTTAAATGGGTTTGATCAAGGAGGTTGTAGCATAAGATTAAAAAAGGAAAGTTTATTTTTAAGGGACATCTTGACCGTGAAGAAGCTGCATGCCAAACATGTCTAGAGAAGTGGATCTATACGGCATAAGGCATGGTAGCCATGGAAGTGTACCAATGCAATCTTCCTTCAAAATAGGACTTGCCATTCAGTTGCAAGGTATGCTATTAGCTGAAAGAGTCTACCTAAATCACTTTTAAGATCCATCTCACCTTTGGAGCCAAGCCAATGACTGGTCATGTTGTAGATACAAGAGTAATCCATTGTTGCAGAACAGGGGTCTGACCTCATGGATAATCTTTGCCTTGGAGCTCCTGGTTGGGTTGTCCAATCTGTATAATGGCTGGAGATTCTCCCTGCTATATTCTTCTTTCCTCCTTTTCTTTTACAGTTGTCAGTTATGTATCATATTCTGAATAATTTTCCTGTCTACTTCTGCCTTTATCTTTCACATGTGCTACCATTAATAGACTATTTGCACATCTATCTTACCATGGTCCTTGTATAGAACCCAATGGACATATCATAAAATTTATCAAATTTTGTTGTAATTATATGTATATCTGGCATATTTCTTTAAAAGAACTCAAAATTAAGGATAATCTTTTATCATAAAAACAAGTACATACCAATGCATTTAATTCAAAACTTTTAAAGGTATCATTGTTGGAAATCAATTTTGTAATGAAATTAACTATTTAATTAAGTGGTCATCTTAGATTTTTTCCACTCTCAATGGTATTATTTTTCTATTTTATTGATGATTCACAGAATTAAGGAATTTGGACACAGTTAAATTAAAGTTTGATTGAGTACTTCTGGCACTAAACTCGCAGCAGTTCACTTTCACTGTAGAAACAAAATAAATCATCTACCTTTAAGTTAAAGAGTAACAATAACAACAACAACAACAAAAAAAAAACCACTAAAGCAGTACTATGATATTTCTAAAAGACAAATTGAGATTTTTACTTGGATGTGCCATAAAGAAGCATAATAAACTTCCCCTATTTGTTTATTGCTGTATAGCTTTCATATTTTAATTTCACAATGAAAATGTAAATTGTTATTTCCCTGATAAAGACATTGTGGCAGTGTTATATTAAAACAATATAATTTATAAAAAATAAATTGAGCATGCTTCCAATAGAAGACTCAGTTTTGGTACCATTACATAAAAAAGAAGTCACAAGTTTTTTATTCTCTTGATTAAAAGTCAGCCATCTTCACTCTTTATCACATTTATAGCACAGTCTACTGGACTTTGGCAAAGCTGCTGTGATCACAAACTGTTTCTTGAATCAGAGGTAATGAGCAGACTTGTGTGCCAATTCTTGAACAATAAGTTTGGTTTTCTAGCATTTCTGGAAGAAATTGTCATTCTTTACTTTTTTTTTTTCAGCTCTTGTTCCTCTGCAACTTTCACAGAATACAGATTTTGACCATCTGGGTCCACACATAGAACAGTATGAGGTATGACATGCCTGCTTGAAACACATTTACCTCCTGATTTAGGAATGATACTAATAAAAATATGTAACACAGGATGTTATGGATCTAACTGTGTCTCCCCAAAAAAGATATGTCAATGTCCTAATCCCCAGGACCTCAGAATGTGACCTTATTTGGAGATAAGATTTTTATAAAGGTAGTCAAGTTAAAGTGAAGTCATTAGGCTGGGCCCTAATCCAATATAACTGGTGTCCTTTTTAAAGGGGAAATTTGGGCACTGAAGCAAACACATGAGGGAACATGATGCGAAGTCACAGAGAATGCCATATACAAGCCAAGGAATGCCTGAGGCTACCAAAAATTAGGAGAGAGATTTAATACCGATTTTCCCTAACAGTCCTTAGAAGGAGCCAACCCTGCTGATACCTGAATCTCAGATTTATTTTTCAGAATTGTGAGACAATAAATTTCTGTTGTTTGTGTCACCCAGTTTGTGATAATTTGTTATGGCAGCCCCAGGAAACTAATACACAGGTTAAGTTTTAATTCACTGTATGGCATATGAACTTTATTTCAGGAATAATTCATTTTTGGAAATACTTTACTATAATTCCTTTCAGCATGTATGGCTTTGAATAAGACCACATTTCTATATTTGTTGTGTACATTGACTTTCCCCATCTACTCCTAAAATCTCCCCACTCCTCACAAAGCAATAAAGGGAACAGTGAATATGTAACATTTGAATAGGAATATCTTTTTTCATTAAAAATAGTTAACAAACACATTGAATCTAAAGAGCTCGTGTGGTATGTAGCCTTCAAGATGGCACCCTATGGTCCCTGACTCATAGCATCCATGCTTTTATTTAATCTCCTTTTGACTATGGGCTCAATTCAATGACTTGCCTCAAAAGAACAGAATACGGCGGGAGTGTTGGGACATTGCACTGAAGTTTAGATCATAAAGTTTTTGACTTCCAGTTTTGATGCTCTTATGAAATCTCTCTTTGGATTGTTTACCCTGGGAGAACCTAGCATGTTGTAAAGAACCCTATGCAAAGGCCCCTGCATGATGGGGAACAACTGAGGCCTTAGTTTAATAGTCCATGAGGAATTGAATCCTGTAACAACAGCTGCCTGAGACCTGATATTTCAGCTCATCAAGTTCTGAGATAAAACTATAACCCCGGCCAACACCCTGGCAATAAACTTGTAGGAGACCTTGAACTCCACAGAAGCACCCCACTAAGTGCCTATATCCACAGACTATATGAAATAATAAATGGTTGTCATGTCAACTACTAAATTTTGGAGTGATTTGTTACACAGAAATATATAAATAATATAAATTATAATATATAATAATATAAATTATTATAAGAGCTATAATAATTATTAAGCATTTTTCTCCCTTTGCATGATTATCATTAAATTTATATATTATCATTACATTATTTTTGAGATTTTATGGAAAATGTAAGTGATGATAATTCTGAGAGTAAAAAGAAATGTGTTGAAGAGGACTAAGAGGACTGTGTTTTCACAACTGCTTCTACCAAGTGAGATTTGCTTTAGAAACACATTTGCAAAGCTTCATCATAAATGCAAAGCATTTAGAATAACCTGCAAGCATATTCTATTTTCTAACACATACCTTGATTTGATTTCTCTCAGGTACTGAAAAGTTAATTTGTCAATTTCTGTTGCTGGTATTATTGTTAACGAAATTATATTCTTACCCAATACATGCTATTAAGATATTAATACTGTTTTATTTGGTGAAAGGACTCTACAATGCTATTAATAAGAAGATTAGACAATTTTATAAGGAAATTATTGAGCACAAAGAAATGGGGCACTGGTCAATGAAAGACATCTAAAAAAAGAAGCATTGTTTCTCTTGTACATTTTTTGGAGGATAACAGATTTTACTGGTTAGCAGATGAAATAAATATGTGTTTTATTATTCAATCAAAATAACATAATGAATGTGTCAGTTTTCTATTATTGTTTTAAAATTTTTCCACAAATTTAGTGGCTTAAAACAACACTAATATATTATCTTAAGGTTCTAGAGGTCAGGACTGTGACATGGGTCTCACAGGACAAAAATCAAGGTCTCTGTAGAGTGTGTTTCTCTCTGGAGACTTTAGGGGGACACTCCATTTCCATGTCCTTTTCAGCGTCTAAAAGCTGCCTGCATTTCTTGGTTTCCAGTCTTCAAAGCTAGCAATGATACAGGTCCAGTGGTTCCCACATCACCTCTCTGTGACCCGTTTTTTGTTGTCATATCTACGTCTGACCACAACTGGGGAAGTTTTCTGCTTCTAAGGACTAACGTAATTAGAAGAGGCTTACATGGATAATCCAGGGTAATTTTGCCATTTTAAGATCTGTAACCTTAATCACATCTACAAAGTCTCTTTACCATGTATGGTGATATATCCACATGTTCCAGGAAATACAGCCTTTATTCTGCCTAGTAGATTATAATAGTAGATGTTGGTATTCGGCTAATAAATAATACATTAAAAACTATAAAACTGTGTTGAATTCTGAAATTTCACATCAATGCATATACTCAAAAATGTAAAGAAATATGTAAAGATTTAAGCATATGTACATTTCAAAAAGAATAAAATTTAATATCACATCAAACAAATTTAAGCATGTGTTCCATTTCAAAAATAAAACTTAATATCACATCAAACAAATTTCATTTTACATGAAAGTGCAATACTTTAGATTAGAGACAGTAAGTTCTAATAAAATAGACTGAATTCCCAAAAACCTTACTAGATTAAAATAAAAACATTGCTATATTATAAATCATTTTAGACATAGCTGGTAGCTGAATCTTCTGTTTCTCTGTTCACTGGAAATCACAAAGATAATCATACTGATCAACATTTAAGTCTCTACTTTAATAAGAATAAATGATGTCTTTTAGTAAAATTAAAAAGGGAATTAGTAACATATAAAAACCATACCATTACAAATTATAACATGGAAATGGAAGTGATAATACAAACCATTGTAAATAGGAGTATAAGTGAAGTTAACAGCCTATTGTCCATTTTTCAGATAATGCTTTTTGGCCCATTAATAATATAGCAATGTAAGTTTGAGACAGATCTGCTAATTTCTCAATATATCCACTATGTAATATTCATGCTGTAAACTTTGGTTTCTTGTAGTTCTCCATGTAAAAATATAAGTTGAGCCACAAGCAAATAAAATTTTCTTTAGAGAAGGTGACTGGTATTGAAGAGGTAACATCAAACACTTTATTACATTTATTAAGTCAGCCTTAGAAAACACAGCTCTAATTACATCAAAGCTGCTTACAAACTATCACTCTTATCTTTTGCTCCAAATAAGGGGAAGTACTTACTATTCCCAGGACATATTTTGAAAAGTGCATGAATTCAAACTATACTTCCCCACCAAGAAATATTTCACTATAATTTTTTTATTAGTTTCTGCTTTATAACAAAGTGAATGTCATACATATACATCTGTTCCCACATCCCTTCCCTCCTGCGTCTCCCTCCCTCCCACCCTCCCCATCCCACCCCTCCAGGCGGTCACAAAGCACCGAGCTGATCTCCCTGTGCTATGCAGCTGCTTCCCACTATCCTTCTACCTTACGTTTGGTACTGTATATATGTCCATGCCTCTCTTTCACTTTGTCACAGCTTACCCTTCCCCCTCCCCATATCCTCAAGTCCATTCTCAAGTAGGTCTGTGTCTTTATTCCCGTTTTACCCCTAGGTTCTTCATGATATTTTTTTTCTTAAATTCCATATATATGTGTTAGCATATGGTATTTGTCTTTCCCTTTCTGACTTACTTCACTCTGTATGACAGACTCTAGGTCTATCCACCTCATTACAAATAGCTCAGTTTCATTTCTTTTTATGGCTGAGTAATATTCCATTGTATATATGTGCCACATCATCTTTATCCATTAATCTGATGATGGACACTTAGGTTGTTTCCATCTCCGGGCTATTGTGAATAGAGCTGCAATGAACAATTTGGTACATGTCTCTTTTTGAATTATGATTTTCTCAGGGTATATGCCTACTAGTGGGATTGCTGGGTCATATGGTAGTTCTATTTTTAGATTTTTTTCTTTTTTTAATTAGTTTCTGCTTTATAACAAAGTGAATCAGTCATACATATACATATGTTCCCACATCTCTTCCCTCATGCATCTCCCTCCCTCCCACCCTCCCCATTCCAACCCTCCAGGGGGTCACAAAGCACTGAGCTGATCTCCCTGTGTTATGCAGCTGCTTCCCACTATCTATCTACCTTACGTTTGGTAGTGTATATATGTCCATGCCTCTCT
The DNA here is from genome assembly GCF_949752795.1 of Hyperoodon ampullatus. Lineage (NCBI taxonomy): Eukaryota > Metazoa > Chordata > Mammalia > Artiodactyla > Ziphiidae > Hyperoodon > Hyperoodon ampullatus. Next base: position 75,747,513 of record NC_136914.1, on the reverse strand, counting down.
CTCGCTTTGTCACAGCTTACCCTTCCCCCTCCCCATATCCTCAAGTCCATTCTCAAGTAGGTCTGTGTCTTTATTCCCTATTTAACCCCTAGGTTCTTCATGACATTCTTTTAAATTCCATATATATGTGTTAGCATATGGTATTTGTCTTTCCCTTTCTGACTTACTTCACTCTGTATGACAGACTCTAGGTCCATCCACCTCATTACAAATAGCTCAGTTTCGTTTCTTTTTATGGATGAGTAATATTCCATTGTATATATGTGCCACATCTTCTTTATCCATTCATCTGATGAGGGACACTTAGGTTGTTTCCATCTCTGGGCTATTGTGAATAGAGCTGCAATGAACATTTTGGTACATGTCTCTTTTTGAATTATGGTTTTCTCAGGGTATATGCCTAGTAGTGGGATTGCTGGGTCATATGTTAGTTCTATTTGTAGTTTTTTAAGGAACCTCCATACTGTTCTCCATAGTGGCTGTACCAATTCACATTCCCACCAGCAGTGCAAGAGTGTTCCCTTTTCTCCACACCCTCTCCAGCATTTATTGTTTCTAGATTTCTTGATGATGGCCATTCTGACTGGTGTGAGATGATATCTCATTGTAGTTTAGATTTGCATTTCTCTAATGATTAACGATGTTGAGCATTCTTTCATGTGTTTGTTGGCAGTCTGTATATCTTCTTTGGAGAAATGCCTATTTAAGTCTTCTGCCCATTTTTGGATTGGGTTGTTTCTTTTTTTGCTATTGAGCTGCATGAGCTGCTTATAAATTTTGGAGATTAATCCTTTGTCAGTTGCTTCATTTGCAAATATTTTCTCCCATTCTGAGGGTTGTCTTTTGGTCCTGTTTATGGTTTCCTTTGCTGTGCAAAAGCTTTGAAGTTTCATTAGGTCCCATTTGTTTATCTTTGTTTTTATTTCCATTTCTCTAGGAGGTGGGTCCAAAAGGATCTTGCTGTGATTTATGTCATAGAGTGTTCTGCCTATGTTTTCCTCTAAGAGTTTGATAGTTTCTGGCCTTACATTTAGGTCTTTAATCCATTTTGAGCTTATTTTTGTGTATGGTATCAGGGAATGATCTAATCTCATACTTTTACATGTCCCTGTCCAGTTTTCCCAGCAACACTTATTGAAGAGGCTGTCCTTTCTCCACTGTACATTCCTGCCTCCTTTATGAAAGATAAGTTGACCATATGTGTATGGGTTTATCTCTGTGCTTTCTATCCTGTTCCATTGATCTATCTTTCTGTTTTTGTGCCAGTAACACATTGTCTTGATTACTGTAGCTTTGTAGTATAGTCTGAAATCAGGGAGCCTGATTTCTCCAGCTCCGTGTTTCATTCTCAAGATTGCTTTGGCTATTCGGGGTCTTTTGTTTTTCCAAACAAATTTTGAAAATTTTTGTTCTAGTTCTGTGAAAAACATCAGTGGTAGTTTGATAGGGATTGCATTGAATATGTAGATTGCTTTGGGTAGTAGAGCCACTTTCACAATATTGATTCTTCCAATCGAGGAACATGGTATATCTCTCCATCTATTTGTATCATCTTTAATTTCTTTCATCAGTGTCTTATAATTTTCTGCATTCAGGTCTTTTGTCTCCTTAGGTAGGTTTATTCCTAGATATTTTATTCTTTTTGTTGCAATGGTAAATGGGAGTGTTTTATTGATTTCACTTTCAGATTTTTCATCATTAGTGTATAGGAATGCCAGAGATTTCTGTGCATTAATTTTGTATCCTGCTACTTTACCAAATTCATTGATTAGCTCTAGTAGTTTTCTGGTAGCATCTTTAAGATTCTCTATGTATAGTATCATGTCATCTGCAAACAGTGACAGCTTTACTTCTTCTTTTCCAATTTGGTTTCCTTTTATTTCCTTTTCTTCTCTGATTGCTGTGGCTAAAACTTCCAAAACTAAGTTGAATAAGAGTGGTGAGAGTGGGCAGCCTTGTCTTGTTCCTGATCTTATTGGAAATGGTTTCAGTTTTTCACCATTGAGGACAATGTTGGCTGTGGGTTTGTCATATATGGCCTTTATTATGTTGAGGAAAGTTCCCTCTATGCCTACTTTCTGCAGGGTTTTTATCATAAATGGGTGTTGAATTTTGTCAAAAGCTTTCTCTGCATCTGATTGAGATGATCATATGGTTTTTCTCCTTCAATTTGTTAATATAGTGTATCACATTGATTGATTTGCATATATTGAAGAATCCTTGCATTCCTAGAATAAAGCCCACTTGATCATGGTGTATGATCCTTTTGGATTCTGTTTGCTAGTATTTTGTTGAAGATTTTTGCATCTATGTTCATCAGTGATATTGGCCTGTAGTTTTCTTTCTTTGTGACATCCTTGCCTGGTTTTGCTATCAAGGTGATGGTGGCCTCGTAGAATGAGTTTGGGAGTGTTCCTCCCTCTGCTATATTCTGGAAGAGTTTGAGAAGGATAGGTGTTAGCTCTTCTCTAAATGTTTGATAGAATTCACCTGTGAAGCCATCTGGTCCTGGGCTTTTGTTTGTTGGAAGATTTTTAATCACAGTTTCAATTTCAGTGCTTGTGATTGGTCTATTCATATTTTCTCTTTCTTCCTGATTCAGTCTCGGAAGGTTGTGATTTTCTAACAATTTGTCCATTTCTTCCAGGTTGTCCATTTTATTACAATAGAGTTTCTTGTAGTAATCTCTCATGATCTTTTGTATTTCTGCAGTGTCAGTTGTTACTTCTCCATTTTCATTTCTAATTCTATTGATTTGTGTCTTCTCCCTTTTTCTCTTGCTGAGTATGGCTAATGGTTTATCAATTTTGTTTATCTTCTCAAAGAACCAGCTTTTAGTTTTATTGATCTTTGCTATCGTTTCCTTCATTTCTTTTTCATTTATTTCTGATCTGATCTTTATGATTTCTTTCCTTCTGCTAACTTTGGGGTGTTTTTGTTCTTCTTTCTCTAATTGCTTTAGGTGCAGGGTCAGGTTGTTTACTCGAGATGTTTCCTGTTTCTAAAGGTGGGATTGTATTGCTATAAACTTCCCCCTTAGAACTGCTTTTGCTGTGTCCCATAGGCTTTGGGTCGTCGTGTCTCCATTGTCATTTGTTTCTACGTATTTTTTTATTTATTCTTTGATTTTTTCAGTGATCACCTCGTTATTGAGAAGTGTATTGTTTAGCCTCCATGTGTTTGTATTTTTTACAGATCTTTTCCTGTAATTGATGTCTAGTCTTTTAGCATTGTGGTCAGAAAAGATACTTGATACAATTTCAATTTTGTTAAATTTACCAAGGCTTGATTTGTGACCCAAGATATGATCTATCCTGGAGAATGTTCCATGAGCACTTGAGAAAAATGTGTATTCTGTTGTTTTTGGATGGAATGTCCTATAAATATCAATTAAGTCCATCTTGTTTAATGTATCATTTAAAGCTTGTGTTTCCTTATTTATTTTCATTTTGGATGATCTGTCCATTGGTGAAAATGGGGTGTTAAACTCCCCTACTATGAGTGTGTTACTGTGGATTTCCCCATTTATGGCTGTTAGTATTTGCCTTATGTATTGAGGTGGTCCCACGTTGGGTGCATAAATATTTACAATTGTTATATGTTCTTCTTGGATCGATCCCTTTATCATTATGTAGTGTCCTTCTTTGTCTCTTCTAATAGTCTTCATTTTAAAGTCTTTTTGTCTGATATAAGAATTGCTACTCCAGCTTTCTTTTGATTTCCATTTGCATGGAATATCTTTTTCCATCCCCTTACTTTCAATCTGTATGTGTCTCTAGGTCTGAAGTGGGTCTCTTGTAGACAGCATATATATGGGTCTTGTTTTTGTATCCATTCAGCCAATCTGTGTCTTTTGGTGGGAGCATTTAGTCCATTTACATTTAAGGTAATTATTGATATGTATGTTCCTATTCCCATTTCCTTAATTGTTTTGGATTTGTTATTGTAGGTCTTTTCCTTTTGTTGTGTTTCTTGCCTAGCGAAGTTCCTTTATTATTTGTTGTAAAGTTGGTTTGGTGATGCTGAACTCTCTCAGCTTTTGCTTGTCTGTAAAGGTTTTAATTTCTCCATCAAATCTGAATGAGATCCTTGCTGGGTAGAGTAGTCTTGGTTGCAGGTTTTTCTCCTTCATCACTTTAATTATGTCCTGCCACTCCCTTCTGGCTTGTAGAGTTTCTGCTGAGAGATCAGCTGTTAACCTGATGGGGATTCCCTTGTGTGTTATTTGTTGTTTTTCCCTTGCTGCTTTTAATATGATTTCTTTGTGTTTAACTTTTGACAGTTTGATTAATATGTGTCTTGGCATATTTCTCCTTGGATTTATTCTGTATGGGACTCTCTGTGCCTCCTGCACTTGATTAACTATTTCCTTTCCTATATTAGGGAAGTTTTCAACTATAATCTCTTCAAATATTTTCTCAGTCCCTTTCTTTTTCTCTTCTTCTTCTGGAACCCCTATAATTCGAATGTTGGTACGTTTAATGTTGTCCCAGAGGTCTCTGAGACTGTCCTCTGTTCTTTTCATTCTTTTTTCTTTATTTTGTTCTGCAGCAGTTATTTCCACTATTTTATCTTCCATCTCACTTATCCGTTCTTCTGCCTCAGTTATTCTGCTATTGATCCCATCTAGAGTATTTTTCATTTCATTTATTGTGTTTTTAATCAATGCTTGATTCATCTTTAGTTCTTCTAGATCCTTGTTAACTGTTTCTTGCATTTTGTCTATTCTATTTCCAAGATTTTGGACCTTGGAAATAAAATCTTGGATCATCTTTACTATCATTATTCTGAATTCTTTTTCAGGTAGACTGACTATTACCTCTTCATTTGTTATGTCTGGTAGGTTTTTATCTTGCTCCTTCACCTGTTATGTGTTTTTCTGTCTTCTCATTTTGCTTATCTTACTGTGTTTGGGGCCTCCTTTTTGCAGGCTGCAGTTTCGTAGTTCCTGTTGTTTTTGGTGTCTGTCCCCAGTGGCTAAGGTTGTTTCAGCAGGTTGTGTAGGCTTCCTTGTTGGGGGGACTAGTGCCTGTGTTCTGGTGGTTGAAGCTCAATCTTGTCTTTCTGTTGGACAGGTCCACATCTGGTGGTGTGTTTTGGGATGCCTGTGGACTCTTTATGTTTTTAGGCAGCCTCTCTGCTAATGGATGGTGTTGTGTTCCTGTCTTGCTAGTTGTTTGGCATAGGTTGACCCGCACTGTAGCTTGCTGGTCATTGACTGAAGCTGGGTGCTGGTGTTGAGAAGGAGATTTCTGGGAGATTTTCGCCGTTTGATATTATGTGGAGCTGGGAGGTCTCTTGTGGATCCGTGTCCTGAAGTTGGCTCTCTCACTTCAGAGGCACAGCACTGACTCCTGGCTGCAGCACCAAGAGCCTTTCATCTGTCTGAAGCAAAGTCCAGGAGCGACACCCCAACGTGTGCGGCAGACGGCAGGCAGAACATGGCAGCAGTCTTCACTCCTCTCACTATAATTTTAATCAACATAACATAAATCCCAAATCCATCAATATCATTATGAGAATCACCACAAAAAAATTGAATTTTATTTTTTGTTTGTGAAAATATGTAATATATTTGTGCTGTTTCAATCAATTGACTACTAACAATAAGTTCTTTAGTTACTCTATGCAGAAGGAAATAAAATAACACTTGGAGAAAATGATAACTATTACTAAAGTAAATTTTATTATATCTGCACTACAGAGAAACATAAAAAGTTGATTAATAAAAGATCTTTAAACACTAATTTAAGACTAAATTTTGTGAGAAAATGGAGGGAAAATCTAGTTACAAGAGAAAAGATAAACAGGTAACACTTCTAAATTTTCAGGGAGATATTTATTATATTTCTAAAAGGAGAGAGAAGGAATCAAATTAATGTCATTTATATTCTACTGGCTAGAGTGGAAGAATGATGTAACATTTTATTTGAAATGTCAATATTGACAAATTCTAAAAATTGCATCATTTGATACTCTTTAAACATATGATTTAAAAATATATATGACAAGTTCAAAATGCTCAAGGAGGTTACAGAGTTTTTCAAACTTTTTCAAAAAGTTTTAAGATTATTACTTTGAACTATAATTCAGACTCAGTTTTGAATCATTAGTTACAGATCCCCAACTCTCATGATAAGTTTTCCAGTGAAGTCTCTAAATCTTATTCTGCAGCTGCAAATCAGTTGAAATCATATCACCATTAACCCTCAAGTTAACATTAAGATCTACTGATCTCAATTTTTATTTTTATTTTTTGAGTAGCTCTATTTGTAAGAATAGATATTTCATGAATTTTATTCTTTCTTAGAGGTATTTGAAAGAACAATTATTACTTATTTTTAATAGAATAAAATAAAATTAAATCTATCTTGCAATTACTATAGGATTCACTACACCTTGTATAAATCTGATACATTATGAGATCTTAGTGATAATGTTTCTATACATTGAAACATTTTTTCTATTTTATCATCTTATTTGTTATTTAAACTGTTAATCATTACTGTTAATCATTACTGTTATTATTTAATGATACTCATAAATTAATCCCAGTTGTGTTAAAATAGACTAAGACAATATGGAAACAGAATGATGGAGCCCCTTAAAGAATGACACAGTAGTGAAATATATAGTCACTAATTCAACCTTTTTTAGTGTTGTTATTGCTTAGACAAAAGTATTGCATAAGCTTTCAAGAAACTTTAAAAAAGAAAAAGACTGGAAGCACCATATTTGTGGTCTGCTTTTCAACATTCTTTGAACAAAGTTAAAATTCGCAATTTGTTATTTTCTGGTCTTAAAGTTAAAGAAAAGTACAATTATCAATATAAGACATTTTACAATAATTAGATGAATCAGAAAATGAATGCAAAAGACAGCACTGAGTCTAGACTCTAAGGATGGTGAAATCAGTTGTATAAGTCAAATTTCAGACCATGTCCTTTTCAACGATGATATCCTGCATGGATTTTCTCAAACTCAACAAATAACATGTAAAAATATATGTCTAAAAGCAAAAAGCAATAGTGTCATTCTTTTTAGGGTCATTCAACAGGAAGAACTTCATCACAATTGCTTGGTTCATCCCATTTTCTTAAAAGAAAATGGGACAGCACTTTTTCATCTTCTTCATGAAATTTTAATGAAAATTTTATGATGAAAATATGATGTTGTTTTCCATTCTTTTATGATGTCTGTGTCAAAATTTATTTGATAAAGATTGTAAGTGGATGAATGCTGAAGTTAATAGAGTATACAAACAGACAAGCAGGAAATAGATCATTTTAAAATGAAATAATTAATTGGTTAGCTCATTTAAGTACTCGTTATAAATCTATAAATCAAAATGTTTTGCAGTTATGGAACAAAGATGGCATGTTCTGTGCAAAAAAATTATCAGCTATCCAAGGTTTCAAAATATTTGTCAAGTATGAAGGTGTATGTGTCGAGATGTGATGTTTATTGTCTTAATTTATAACTTTTAAATATTAAGACATATGCTAGTAGGCTTTTATTTGTTCTTTGAGATTCACAAATGTTAGGTGAAAATTTGGTTGAAAAAATCATAATACATACATCAAAAAATATTTAATTTCTAAAAACTCTCCAGAAAGTGGGTTTAGAGGGAAGTTACCTCAAAATAATAAAGGCCATGTATGACAAACATGCAGCTATCATCATACTCAATGGTGAAAAGCTGAAAGCATGTCCTCTAAGATCAAGAAAAAAACAAGAATGTCCACTTTCACCACTTTTATTCAACATAGATTTGGAAGTCCTAACCACGGCAATCAGAGAAGAAAAAGAAATAAAAGCAATCCAAATTAGAAAAGAAGAAATAAAATTGTCACTGTTTGCAGATGACATGATACTGTATATAGAAAATCCTAAAGATGTTACCAAAAAGCTACTAGAGCTCATCAATGAATTTGATAAAGTTGCAGTATACAAAATTAATGTACAGAAATCTCTTGCACTCCTATACACTGACAACGAAAGATCAGAAAGAGAGATTAAGGAAACAATCCAATTTACCATCGCATCAAAAACAATAAATACCTAGGAATAAACCTACCTAAAGAGACAAAAGAACTGTACTCAAAAAGCTATAATAGGGCTTCCCTGGTGGCGCAGTGGTTGAGAGTCCGCCTGCTGATGCAGGGGACACGGGTTCATGTCCTGGTCCAGTAAGATCCCACATTCTGTGGAGCGGCTAGCCCCGTGAGCCAAGCCCACTAAGCCTGCATGGCCGGAGCCTGTCCTCCGCAATGGGAGAGGCCGCAACAGTGAGAGGTCCACGTACCACACACACACACAAAATGCTATAAGATATGGATGAAAGAAATCAAAGATAACACAAACATATGGAGAGATATACCATGGTCTTGGATGGGAAGAATTAATATTGTGAAAATGACTATACTACCCAAAGCAATCTACAGATTCAATGCAATCCCTTTCAAACTACCAATGGCATTTTTCACAGAATTAGAACAAAAAATTGTACAATTTGTATGGAAAAACAAAAGACCACAAATAGCCAAAGCAATCCTGAGAAAGAAACCAGAGCTGGAAGAATCAGGCTCCATGACCTCAGACTATACTACAAAGTGACAGTCATCAAAAAACTATGGTACTGGCACAAACACAGAAATAAAGATCAGTGAAACAGGGTAGAAAGTCCAGAGATAAACCCATGCACTTAGGGTCACCTAATCTATGACAAAGGAGGCAAGAATATACAGTGGAGAAAAGACTGTCTTTTCACTAATTGGTGCTGGGAAAACTGGAGAACACTCCCTAACACCATACACAAAAATAAACTAAAATGGATTAAAGACCTAAATGTAAAGTGAGATACTATAAAACTTTTAGAGGAAAACAGGGAAACACTCTCTGACATAAATCACAGCAAGATTTTTTAGATCCACCTCCTAGAATAAAGAAAATAAAAACAAAGTAAAAAAATAATAACAAATGGGACCGAATTAAACTTAAAAGCTTTTGCACAGCAAAGGATACCATTAACAAAACAAAAAGGACACCGTCAGAATGGGAGAAAATGTTTTCAAATGAAGCAGCTGACAAGGGATTTATCTCCAAAATACATAAACAGCTTATGAAGCTCAATATCAAAAAAACAAATAACCCAATCAAAAAATGGGTGGAAGATGTAAATAGACGTTTCTCCAAAGAAGACATACACACGGTTAAAAAGTACATGAAAAAGTGCTCAGCATCACTAATTATTAGAGAAATACAAATCAAAACTACAGTGAGGTATCACCTCACACCAGTCAGAATCCCATCATCAAAACGTCTACAAACAATAAATGATAGAGAGGGTATGGAAAAAAGACCACCCTCCTACACTGTTGGTGGGAATACAAACTGATACACCCACTATGAAGAACAGTATGAAGGTTCCTTAAAAAACTGAAAATACCTCTGCCATATGATCCAGCAATCCCACTCCTGGGCATATATCCAGAGAAAACCATAATTCTAAAAGATACATGCACCACAATGTTCATTGCAGCATTATTAACAATAGCCAGGACATGGAAACAACCTAAATGTCCATCAACAGAGGAATGGATAAAGAAGATGTGGTACATATATACAATGGAATATTACTCAGCCATAAAAAAGAATGAAATAAGTGCCATTTGCAGCAACATGGATGGACCTAAAGATTTTCATACTGAGTGAAGTAAGTCAGAAAGAGGAAGACAAATATCATATGATACTGCTTATATGTGGAATCTAATAAAAGGCTACAAATGAATTATCTACAAAACTGAAATAGAATTACAGATATAGAAAATAAACTTATGTTTACTGGGGGTAAGGGCAGAAGAGGGATAAATTGGAAGATTGGGATTGACACATACGCATTACTATATATAAAATAAATAACTAATAAGAACCTACTGTATAGCTCAAGGAATTCTACTCAATACTCTGTAATGGCCTATATGGGAAAATAATCTAAAGAAGAGTGGATATATATATTTGTATAACAGATACAAATGTATTTGTTCACTTTGCTGTACACCTGAAACTAACATAACATTGTAAATCAATTATACCCTAAATTTTTTTTTAAAAAAATTAATTTCTTGGCGGTTCCCTGGTGGTGCAGTGGTTGAGAGTCTGCCTGCCGATTCAGGGGACACGGGTTCGTACCCCAGTCTGGGAAGATCCCACATGCTGCGGAGCAGCTGGGCCCGTGAGCCATGGCTGCTGAGCCTGAGTGTCCGGAGCCTGTGCTCCACAATGGGAGAGGCCACAACAGTGAGAAGCTTGCGTACAGAAAAAAAAAAAAAAAAAAAATTAATTTCTTTTCATTAGTGTCTTGACACTGTGTAAATATATCTAACTTCTTCTCAGGGAATATTTCTGAAAAATAATTTGACAGAGACAACCACAGCCTTCTTCATAATCCATCTCTACCAAGCAATGGGTATTTATTTGCTTATGTAAGATAGGCTATTGAAAGTATGTTTTAAAGAGGAAAAGAAGTTCTATTCCTTTTCCAAAATGATCACAAGTAAACTCTTAGGGGGAAAAATTACTGGTGGCATCTCCCTTAAAAAAAAAAAAAGCTGCTGCACAAAGCAACTTTGTAGAGAAGACTCGTGGAAGAGACTGAGGCAAGAAATAAGAGAGGAAGCAAAAACAAGAGAGGGAAAAATAGAGGAAGGCAGAAAGGGAGCAGCTAAAAGATTAGATCCTTAACACTAAACTTATTCATTCCATGAAATTACTAAATAATGTTGAACAAAATAATTCATTTTTGAACCTCTCTGATCCACTAAAAAAAATAAATAAATAACATATTTTCAAAGAGTAGAGACCAAGATTTAGAATTAAGGATCTTGGATTTCCAGCCCTGAAGTGATATGTCTGACCTTGGAACATGTCATTTTAATTCTGTAAGATTCAATTTATATTCCTGTTTCTTAACAAAATAAATGCTGATAAAAGCAATGTATGCTTATTCTGGCAAGTTCTGAAAATGAGTAATGGTATAAAGAGAAAATATAAATCACCTACCCAAAGATAACCACTATTAATATTTTGATATATTCCTTCCATTCTTTCCTTCTAATGAATGTGCCTGTTTACACCCTTTTCTTCCACTTAAACTTGTGAGCCTTTTCTCATCTCTTAAGTATTCTTTTAGAGTACCATTTTTTATTATATGAATAAATATGTCAACACATATTCTGTAATGTATTTATCCTTTCTCATATTTTGGACATTTAGATGGCTTCCAAATTTTTTACTATTATATATAATAGTCAGATGAAAATCTCTATACATAAATCATCGAGTTTATGACTACTTACTTAGGCTATGTTCCATAAAAAGGGTATTAGAGGGTCATAAAATGTGACCTTTCTAACAAGCTCTTGATAGGAATTCCCAAATTGCTTAAGCTTCAGTTTATTGGTAAAATAAGAAGCTTGCATTAGATGATTTCAGAGGTGATTCTCTCAGCTGTACAATTACATGACTCTGTGTCTTTTAGCCAGCTTACTATGGACTTCACATTAGAAAGTCTATGACTCATTAATCATGTGTTCTCTGACAAAATAATAATACCTCAAAAACAATATTGCATCACTGTTATATATATATTTGTATGCAGTGGACTGGGATCTTGAATTGTTCGTCTCCCAAAAGCTTACTTTGAGTCAACTATTCAGGTGTAAATGGTTTATTAGGGAAATCTTTCCAGGAAAAATTAGTAAGGATATGGAAGAAGCAAGATAGGGCATAGGGAAAAGCCAAACAAAGGTGACATTGCAGGTCAAGTCCCAGCCTCTGTCTAACCTCACTGTCTGCTAGAAAACTGCATTAATAGTGCTCTATTCATTGCTTTCCCTTTCTCTCCAACTTCAGTTTTGTTCAGGCTCCAGCTACACTAACTCTTCTTTCACTTCCTCAAATATTCTAAACTCTCTTGTGCCTCAGGCCCTTTGCATACGCTATGCCCTTTCTCTGGGGTCCTCACTTACCTAATTTCTCTCTGTAGTAGATGCCCACTGTGATGGAGTCTTTTTTGTGCTTACCTCATAATACTGAACATATTTCAATAACTTGTCTACCTACCTCCTTTTGTTTGGGGTTTTAACTTCTTATTTAGAAATAAAATTCATTAAAAAGTTGTAAGAAACAGCCATATTGGAGACAGTTTGGCAGTTTTTTAATAAAACTAAACATACTCTTACCATATGATCCAGCAATCATACTCTTTGGTATTTACCCAAAGGAGTTGAAAATTTGTGTTTATGCAAAACCAGCACACAGATGTTCATAGCAGCTTTATTCATAATTGTCAAAACTTGAAAGCAGCCAAGATTTTTTTCAGTAGGTGAATAGATAAATAAATTAAGGCATATCCAGTCAACGGAGTATTATTCAGCTTTAAAAATAAAGGAGGGAGGACCTTCAAGATGGCAGAGGAGTAAGACGTGGAGATCACCTTCCTCCCCACAAATACAACAAAAATACATCTTCATGTGGAACAACTCCTACAGAACACCTACTGATGCTGTCAGAAGACCTCAGACTTCACAAAAGGCAAGAAACTCCCCACGTACCTGGGTAGGGCAAAAGAAAAAACAGAGACAAAAGAAGAGAGATGGGACCTGCACCTCTGGGAGAGAGCTGTGAAGGAGGAAAAGTTTCCACACACTAGAAAGCCCCTTCACTCACAGAGACAGGGGTGGGGACTGGCAGGGAAGCTTCAGAGCCATGGAGGAGAGCACAGCAGCAGGGGTGCAGAGGGCAAAGCAGAGAGACTCCCACACAGAGGATTGGTGCAGAGCAGCACTCAGCAGCCTGAGAGGCTTCTCTGCTCACTCACCAGGGTTGGTGGAGCATGGAGGCTGAGGCTCGAGCTTCAGAGTTCAAAACCCAGGGAGAGGACTGAGGTTGGCTGTGTGAACACAGCCTGAAGGGGGCTAGTGCACCACAGCTAGTCTGGAGGGAGTCTGGGAAAAAGTCTGAACCTGCCTAACAGGCAAGAGACCACTGTTTCAGGGTGCATGAGAAGAGGGGATTCAGAGCACTGCCTAAACGAGCTCCAGAGATGCGCAGGAAATGCTAAGGCTGCTGCTGCAGCCACCAAGGAGCCTGTGTGCAAACACAGGTCACTATCCACAGCTCCCATCCTGGGAGCCTTTGCAGCCTGCCACTGGCAGGGTCTTGTGTTCCAGGGACAACTTCCCCGGGAGAACACACAGCACACTTCAGGCTGTTGCAACGTCACGCCAACCTCTGCTGCCACGGGCCTGCCCCCGCATTCTGTAACCCGCCCTCCTCCTCCCGCCTGAGTGAGCCAGAGCCCCCTAATCAGATGCTCCTTTAACCCTCTCCTGTCTGGGTGAAGAACAGACGCCAGAGGGCAACATATGCTCAGAGGTGTGGACAAATCCAAAGCTGAACCACAGGAGCTGTGCGAACAGAGAAAGGGAAATTTCTCCATGCAGCTTCAGGAGCAGCAGATTAAATCTCCACAACCAACTTGATGTACGCTGCATCTGTGGAATACATGAATAGACAATGAAAAATCACGAAATTGAGGCGGTGGACTTTGGGAGCAACTGTAGACTTGGGGTGTGTTGTGTGTGACTGACTAGTTCATGATTTATATGTTTATCTTAGTTTAGTTTTCAGCACTTGTTATAATTGGTGGGTTTGTTTACTGGTTTGGTTGCTCTCTTCATTTTTATTATTTTTTTAATTTTAATAATATATTTTTTTATTTTGTATTTGAATTATTTTATTTTATTTTATTTTGTTTTGTTTCTTTCTTTAACTTCTCCCTTTTCTTCTGAACTATGTGGCTGACAGGATCTTGGTGCTCCAGCCAAGTATCAGGCCTGAGCCTTGGAGGTGGGAGAGCTGAGTTCATGACACTGGGCCACCAGAGAAATCCTGGCCCAACGTAATATCAATCAGCAAGAGCTCTCCCAGAGATCTCTGTCTCAACGATGAGACCCAGCTCCACTCAACGACCAGCAAGCTCCAGTGCTGGGTACCCCATGCCAAACAACTAACAAGACAGGAACACAACTCCACCTATTAGCAGAAGGGATGTCTAAAGTCATACTAAGTCCACAGACACACCAAAACACACCACCGGACGCTGTTCCGCCCACCAGAAAGACAAGATCCACCAGAACACAGGAACCAGTCCCCTCCACCAGGAAGCCTACACAACCTACTGATTGAACATTACCCACTCGGGGCAGACACCAAAAACAATGGGAACTACAAACCTGCAGCCTGCAAAAAGAAGAACCCAAACACAGTAAGTTAAGCAAAATGAGAAGACAGAGAAATACACAGCAGATGAAGGAGCAAGGTAAAACCCAACAGACCAAAACAAATGAAGAAGAAATAGGCAGTCTACCTGAAAAAGAATTCAGAGTAATGATAGTAAAGATGATCCAAAATCTTGGAAACAGAGTGGAGAAAATAAAAGAAAGGTTTAACAAGGACCTAGAAGAACTAAACAGCAAACAAACAATGATGAACAACACAGTAAATGAAATTAAAAATTCTCTACAAGGAATCAATAGCAGAATAACTGAGGCAGAAGAACAGATAAGTGACCTGCAAGATAAAGTAGTGGAAATAACTGCCACAGAGCAGAATAAAGAAAAAAGAATGAAAAGAATTGAAGACAATCTCAGAGACCTCTGGGACAACATAAAATGCACCAACATTCGAATTATAAGGGTCCCAGAAGAAGTAGAGAAAAAGAGAAGGACTGAGAAAATATATGAAGAGATTATAGCTGAAATTTTCCCTAATATGGGAAAGGAAATATATAATCAAGTCCAGGAAGTGCAGAGAGTCCCATACAGGATAAATCCAAGGAAAAATATGCCAAGATATATATTAATCAAACTAACAAAAATTAAATACAAAGCAAAAATATTAAAAGCATCGAGGGAAAAGCAACAAATAGTATACAAGGGAATCCCCATAAGGTTGACAGCTGATCTTTCAGCAGAAACTCTGCAAACCAGAAGGAGTGGCAGGACATATTTAAAGTGATGAGAGGGAAAAATCTAAAACCAAGATTACTCTACCCAGCAAGGATCTCATTCAGGTTCAACATAGAAATTAAAACTTTTAGAAACAAGCAAAAGTTAAGAGAATTCAGCACCACCAAACCAGCTTTACAACAAATGCTAAAGGAACTTCTCTAGGCAGGAAACATAAGAGAAAGAAAAGACCTCCAAAAACAAACTCAAAACAATTAAGCAAATGGTAACAGGAACATACATACTGATAATTACCTTAAATGTAAATGGATTAAATGCTCCCACCAAAAAACAGAGACTGGTTGAATGGATACAAAAGCAAGACCCATATATATAATGTCTACAAGAGACCCATCTCAGACCTAAGGACACAGAGAGACTGAAAGTGAGGGGATGGAAAAAGATATTCCATGCAAATGGAAATAAAAAAAAAGCTGGAGTAGCAATTCTCCTATCAAACAAAACAGACTTTAAAATAAAGACTATTACAAGAGACAAAGAAGGACACTACATAATGATCAAGGGATCAATCCAAGAAGATATAACAATTGTAAATATCTATGCACCCAACATAGGAACACCTGAATACATGAGATAAATGCTAACAGCCATGAAAGGGGAAATCAACAGTAACACAATCATAGTAGGGGACTTTAACATCCCACATTCAACAATTGACAGATCATCCAAAATGAAAAGTAATAAGGAAACACCAGCTTTATATGATACATTAAACAAGATGGACTTAATTGATATTTATAGGACATTCCATCCAAAAACAACAGAAAACACTTTCTTCTCAAGTGCTCAAGGAACATTCTCCAGGATACATCATATCCTGGGTCACAAATCAAGCTCTGGTAAATTTAAGAAAATTGAAATCACATCAAGTATCTTTTCCAACCACAATGCTATGAGACTAGATATCAATTACAGGAACAAAACCTGTAAAAAATACAAACACATGGATGCTCAACAATACGCTACTAAATAGCGAAGAGGCCACTGAAGAAATCAAAGAGGAAATCAAAAAATACCTAGAAACAAATGAAAATGAAAACCCAATGAACCAAAACTTATGGGATGCAGCAAAACAGTTCTAGGAGGGAAGTTCATAGCAATTCAATCCTACCTCAATAAACAAGAAACATCACAAACAACTTAACCTTACACTTAAAGCAATTAGAGAAAGAACAACAAACAAAACCCAATGTTAGCAGAAGGAAAGAAATTATAAAGATCAGAGCAGAAATAAATGAAAAAGAAATGAAGAAAACGATAACAAAGATCAATAAAACGAAAAGCTGGTTCTTTGAGAAGATAAACAAAACTGATAAACCATTAGCCAGACTCATCAAGAAAAAAAGGGAGAAGACTCAACTCAACAGAATTAGAAATGCAAAAGGAGACGTAACAACTGACACTGCAGAAATACAAATCATCATGAGAGATTACCTCAAGCAACTATATGCCAATACAATGGGCAACCTGGAAGAAATGGATAAATTCTTAGAAAAGCACAATCTTCTGAGACTGAACAGAAAGAAATAGAAAATATGAACAGACCAACTACAAGCACTGAAATTGAAACTGTGATTAAAAATCTTCCAACAGAGAAAAGCCCAAGGCCAGATGGTTTCACAGGTTAATTCTATCAAACATTTAGAGAAGAGCTACCACCTATCCTTCTCAAATTTTCCAAAATATAGCAAAGGTTGAAACACTGCCAAACTCATTTTATGAGGCCACCATCACCCTGATACCAAAAACAGACAGATATGTCACAAATAAAGAAAATTACAGGCCAATATCACTGATGAACATAGATACAAAAATCCTCAACAAAATACTACCAAAAAGAATCTAACAGCACATTAAAAGTATCATACACCATAGTCAAGTGGGGTTTATCCCAGGAATACAAGGATTCCTCAATATATGCAAGTCAATGAATGTGATGCACCATATTAACAAACTGAAGGATAAAAACGATATGATCATTTCAATAGATGCAGAAAAACTTTTGACAATATTCAACACCCATTTATGTAAAAAAAAAAAAAAAACTCCAGAAAATAGGATACCTCAACTCAAAAGAGTTACCTCAACATAATAGAGGACATATATGACAAACCCATAGACAACATCATTCTCAATGGTGAAAAAATGAAACCATTTCCTATAAGATCAGGAAAAAGACAAGGTTGCCCACTCTCACCACGATTACTTAACATAGTTTTGGAAGTTTTACCCACAGCAATAAGAGGAAGAGAAATAAAAGGAATCCAAGTCGGAAAAGAGGAAGTAAAGTTGTCACTGTTTGCAGAAGACATGATACTATACATAGAGAACCCTAAAGACACTACTAGAAAACTACTAGAGCTAACCAATGAATTTGGAAAAGTAGCAAGATTCAAAATTAATGCACAGAACTCTCTTGCATTCCTATACACTAACGATGACAAATCTGAAAGAGAAATTAAGGAAACACTCCCATTTACCATTATAACAAAAATAATAAAATACCTAGGAGTAAACCTATCTAAGGAGACAAAAGACCTGTATGCAGAAAACTATAAGACACTGATGAAAGATATTAAAGATGATAAAAACAGATGGAGAGATATACCATGTTCTTGGATTGGAAGTATCAACATTGTGAAAATGACTATACCACCCAAAGCAATCTACAGATTTAATGCAGTCTCTATAAAATTACCAATGGCATTTTTCACAGAACTAGAACAAAAAATTCACAATTTGTATGGAAACACCAAAGACACTGAATAGCCAGAACAATCTTGAGAAAGAAAAACGGAGCTGGAGGAATCAGGCTCCCTGACTTCAGACTATACTACAAAGCTACAGTTTTCAAGACGGGCTACTGGCACAAAAACAGACATATAGATCTATGGAACAGGATAGAAAGCCTAGAGATAAACCCACACACATATGGTCACTTTACCTTTGATAAAGGAGGCACGAATATACAATGGAGAAAAGACAGCTACTTCAACACATGGTGCTGGGAAAACACCTACATCGAACAGCTACATGTAAAAGAATGAAATTAGAACACTCCCTAACACCATATACAAAAATAAACTGAAAATGGATTAAAGACTTAAATGTAAGGCCAAACACTATAAAACTCTTAGAGGAAAACATAAGCAGAAGACTCTATTACATAAATCACAGCAAGATCCTTTTTGATCCACCGCCTAGAGAAATGGATGTAAAAACAAAAATAAACAAATGGGACCTAATGAAACTTAAAAGCTTTTGCATGGCAAAGTAAACCACAACAAAGATCAAAAGACAACACTTAGAATGGGAGAAAATATTTTCAAATGAAGCAACTGACAAAGGATTAATCCCCAAAATATACAAGCAGCTCATGCAGCTCAGTATCAAGAAAACAAATAACCCAATCCAAAAATGGGCAGAAGATCTAAATAGACATTTCTCCATAGAAGATATACAGATTGCCAACAAACATATAAAAGAATGCTCAACATCACTAATCGTTAGGGAAATGCAAATCAAAACTACAATGAGGTGTCACCAGACACTGGCCAGAATGGCCATCATCAAAAAATCTACAAACAATAACTGCTGGAGAGGGTGTGGAGAAAAGGGTACATTCCTGAACTGTTGGTGGGAATGTAAATTGATACAGCCACTATGGAGAACAGAATATAAAAATACAATTACCATATGACCCAGCAATCCCACTACTGGGCATATATGCTGAGAAAACCATAATTCAAAAAGAGTCATGTACCCCATGATCATTCCAGCATTATTTACAATAGCCAGGACATGGAAACAACGTAAGTTTCCATCGACAGATGAATGGGTAAAGAAGATGTAGCACATATATACAATGGAATACTACACAGCCATAAAAATAAATGAAATTGAATTATTTGTAGTGAGGTAGATGGATCTAGAAACTGTCATACAGAGTGAAGTATGTCAGAAAGAGAAAAACAACATATGTATGCTAACATATATATATGGAATCTAAAAAAAAAAAAAAAATGGTTCTGAAGAACCTAGGGGCAGGACAGGAATAAATACACAGATGTAGAGAATGGACCTGAGGACATGGGAAGGGTGAAGGGTAAGCTGAGACGAAGTGAGAGAGTGGCATGGACATATATATGCTACCGAATGT
Organism: Hyperoodon ampullatus; assembly: GCF_949752795.1. Taxonomy (NCBI): domain Eukaryota; kingdom Metazoa; phylum Chordata; class Mammalia; order Artiodactyla; family Ziphiidae; genus Hyperoodon; species Hyperoodon ampullatus. The sequence goes on along the minus strand of NC_136914.1, from coordinate 75,728,262 downwards.
AAAATAGTTACCTAGTGGGAAGCAGCCGCATAGCACAGGGAGATCCTCTCTCTTGGTGCTTTGTGACCACCTAGAGGGGTGGGATAGGGACTGTGGGAGGGAGATGCAGAAGGAGGGGATATGGGGATATATGTATATTTATAGCTGATTCACTTTGTTATACAGCAGCAACTAACCCAACAATGTAAAGCAATTATACTCCAATAAAGATGTTTAAAAAAATCATACAAAGAAATGAGCTATCAAGCCATGAAAAAACATGGAGAAACCTTAAATGCAAGGTACACAGTCAATCTGAAAAGGCTACAAACTCTGTGATTCCAATTATATGACTGTTGAAAAGGCAAAAGTGTGGAGACCGTAAAAAGATTAGTGGTTGCCAGAAATTTGGGGAAACAGTGGGATGAATTGGCAAAGAATAGAGCATTTTTAGGTCAGTGAACCTATTCTGTATGATAGTATTATGGTAGCTACATGTCATACATTTGTCAGCTCCATGGAATATAGCACGAAGGTTGAATGTAATACAAAGTAAATTCAGTGTAAAATCTGGAATTTGGGTGTTACCAATATGTCAATGTAGTTTCATCATTATAACAAACGTACCCCTCTGGTGGGGATGTTGATGGTGAAGGTTGTGTGTGTGTGTTGAGGGGGGGGGGTCAGGGAGTATTTGGAAATTCTTTGTACTTTCTGCCCAATATTGCTATGAACTTAAAACTTCTCCAGAAAGTATACTCTATTTTTTTTAAAGTTTGTTAGAATAGGAAAATGAATTTCCACATACCCTTTAACCAGATTCCCTAATTGTTAACATCTTCTCACATTTAATCTTATCATTCCCTCATCTATATTTATACCTAATATTTTTCTCAACCTTTTAAGAGTCACTGCTGACATGGTGCCCTGTTATCCCTTCATAATTGAATGAGTATTCCATAAAAAAGACACTTTCCTACATAACAATAGAACAATCAAACCAGGAAATTAACAAAGATATATTAATTATAAAATTCAGAGTCCATTCAAACTTACCTGATTTTTTTTTCCTGATAGGTCTAGGATCTAATCTATCATCACATGTTGCACCAGGATTTAATATCTATTTAGTTTTATTCAATATAGAACAGGTTTTCACTCTTTCCATTTGTTATCTTCACATTTTAAAAATGTACAGGTCAACAACATTTTAGAATGTCCCTCAATTCAGGTTGATGTGATGCTTCCTCGGAGTTATGTCCAGATCATGTATTTTTATCAGGAAAATCACTGAGGTGCTACTGAGTTCTTTTTAGTGAAGAGACACACAATGCTGATCTGTCCTACAACTGGTAATGTTAACTTTTATCCCCAGAGCAAGATAGTGTCTATAAAGTTTTCCACTATAAAGTTAATAATTATTTTTTACTTATTAACTAATAAGTATTTGATAACTATTTTGTGAGGAAAAAATATATTTTTCTTCCTAAAATTTTTACTCCCTTCATTTAATACCCATTGTTACTTGCCTGAAGCAATTATTACTATGATAATTTCCAAAAATTTCCTAATTTTGCCATTAATTATATTTATTTACTGGTATTCCCTGTAAAGTAAAGCTTTCCCTTCTCCTTTTAAAATTTTTTTTATATATTTATTCCTTTTTAAATGTATATTAGTATGACCTTAAAGATTCCTATTTTATCCAGTGAGTTATAATTTGTTACTATCTTGTTTTATGTTGATGCTTAAATTGGCCCACATTTGGTCAGTGAGATTATCTTCAAGCTGGTTTTTATGTCTTTTTAATGTAATTTTTTTGTGAGACCAATTCCTTAGCTTATGCTACTCTCCCTCTCTAGTTCTGAAACAACTGGTTCTCCAAAGAATCTTGGTTTATTTTGGCAGAGAACAGCATTTAGAAAACAAGATATAGGTGCTAATAGTGATCATTGCTACAGAGGGTTCATTTTTTTTTATTAAAGTATAGTTGATATACAAGGTTGTGTTAGTCTCTGGTGTACAGCAAAGTGAATAAGTTTTATATATATATATATATATATATATATATATTCTTTTTCATATCCTTTTCCATTATGTTATATCACAGGATATTGAATATATTTCCCTATGATATACAATAGGAACTTGTTGTTTATCCATATGGAGATTTCTTTGCCTCTAAGTTCTCCAAGTTGACAGAGCAAGAAAATACATATGCTAAATGCATACTGTGTGCGTGTGCGCACACACACTCACCCACGCCTAAATATTTATATCTATCTATCTATTGATAGAACCATCTAAAACCATGATTTCTCTTGGATAACTCCAATCCAAATTCAAAAAAAACAAGGCTTATTTTTGCCTCTCTTTTTCCCCCCAACTCTTATGGAACTCTTCCTTTCCATGAGAAACCTGGCTTTACTTCCCTTTAATCATTCTACATATTTACTCAATACTTCTCCACCCATATAACCAATTTCCTAATCACACTGAGCTCTACCAGCCAAACTTTCTGCTCCAACCAAGGGTGGGCGGGGGAGAGAAAAAGAAAGATTTTTCTCCTCCAAAGTGCATCCTTAACCAAGTTCATAGTAATTCACTAAATCAAAGAATAAACATCTTTACATATATTATAAAAATCCATCATTACTCTGTGATGGTTTCACCTAAAACAACTATAATTTTGTTAAAATTTTATGCAATAACCCAGTTTTCTAGTTGCATAACAGGTACTTAATAAATATTTATGGAATAGTTAATAGAATTAAAGTTCTGATTTGTATGTTTATAAATCTTTTTAACCACTGTCTTACTTGTTTCCATCTTTTCCTATAAAGAATCAACAGTTTGCTTAATATTCCAATGAATTCCAATGATTTTATTGGAAACAGTGAATGTTTTTAAAGCATTTAATGGATTGCTGAAATGTCCTGCCAGTATGAAATAGAGCATCTCCTGAAACAACGAGGGTAAAAAAATCCTGGGGGAATTACAAAATAGTCTGGAAAAAATAAATAGCCAAGATAAGCAACTGTTACCATATTCTGAGCACCTTCTCTATAGTAAGTACTAAACTGGGCATTTTAGTTGTACATCCTCTGTACAGTAAATATTATTATGATTATTTAAATATGAAAAATACAGATAGAGATCTAATAACTTGTACAAGGTCACTCAGCAACTGAGGGACTGAAGCAGAATTCAGATACATCTAACTCCAAAACCTGTGCATTTAACATTCTTTTTGAAATAATAAGGACCAAAGTGCCAAATACTATTTGTCAGGCTGTGACAGGTACAATCTTGTCTGCATCTCCTTCTGGGCTCAAATCTCTACCATAATTTAAAAACCCTTTCTTCCTCAAGGCATGCAATGGAAAAAATCTTGGGCAAGCCTCATAGAGAAAAACATAATTCAGGTTATAAATTTAAATATGGCTGTAAGATTATTTGGAAAGACAGACATAAGGGAAAGCATTCAGAAAGAAAAGGCATCGTGCATTTTTAACAATTAAAAGTGCAAAGAGCTAAATACCCTTGGCCTAGTCAGAGTCATGGCTTACTCTTCTCATTTAAACCATACAATTATTATAAAAATTGGAAAATCAGACTGGTATGGCTTTCATTTATTTATTTATGTAATGAAAGAGAGAGCATGAGAGAGAGAGAAAGATATTCTATAGAAGTATAAAAACTATGATCCACCCACACTGGACTCCTTTATGTTCAGATGGACCAAGCCCTTTCCAGCTTCAAGGTCTTTGAATGTGCTGATCACACATCCCAGATCAATTCCTCTACTTCTGTATGATCATCTTCTTTATTTCATCTGGGTCCCAGAAATAACCATTTCTACAACTGGGCCTTCTTTTCAAAACCTATCAAAGGACAATCTCCTCCCTACCAGTCCCTGTTAATTTATAAATGAAAGTATGACATAAGACTTTACTTGGTTTATTTATAGCGATTATCATATTCTGTAGTGCTTTTTATTTTTTGCTTGTTTGTTTATAACCTATACCCATAGGTGCTCTCATGTTTTGAAATTATATATTTAGTTCCTCAGCACTTAGCATAATGTCTGGGATAAACAACTAGATAGATAGCTGAAGATATATAAATATGATACTCAATAATTAATTATTGAGTTAATAAACTAAGTCTATTAATTCTTTGCCCTTATAAAGTTTCAAAAAGTATAAATATTAAATAAAGACTACTAGGGATATTCTTTGTATAAACACAAAATATATTATTTTATGTCTGTGGACTAGGCATCAATTTTGGCATAATAAAATCAATGGAAAACATCTAATCAGAATTTAAAAAATTAACTTCTGAATTAATGCTATAAACTATCACATCTAGAAGAATAAGTTGTTTTTGATTTCTGGCATATTTGTCATTTTTTTAGTATTTTAACTTAAAATGATATAAGAAAATTATAGACTAAAAGAAAATGAATCCATCTCAGGTCATGTCCTATGTAATATCCTGGTTACAAAGGCTGTGACTTCAACTGACAACTTTGAGTTATTGGTCTGAGAAATTTCATGTTTAGGCAATGTCTGCAAGGGCTTATTATTATCATGATCCCTAAACATGAATACAAAAATAACTGTGGTATAGCTAGTTGTTGGTAATTTACTTGTTAAAATTGTGCAAGTTTGTAGCCCTGAAACCATAGTCAAGAGTAAATGGTGCACAATATAAAATCATAATTTGGACAAAAGTTTATGAAACTCAAGATAATCCCTTTATTTAACCCATTAAAATTAAGAGTTTAGGGAATAATGCCAACAATGATATGTCAGAAAATGAAAAAAAATGTTTTCTCAGAATTCTATTTTGAAATGTTCTAGTATTTATTTTCTCAAAACTCTATGCCATTTTTCTGATTTTCTAAAAATTGAAAGGCTAATAAGAATTAATGAAAATTTGAATAATGTATGCTCTAAACAAACTTTCTATAGAAAATACTGTGGGGATCTATATAATCTAATTTTTTTTGACAATATAACCCATGTAGACCTAGTTGTCACTGTCTTCTACTTAGTTTATGATATAGGATATCACAGATTCCACTGACAATTTTTCAATAATTCTCTTTGATATAAGCATTTTTTTATAGATTTCCCCCTGAAAATCTGATAGTATCAATCAATCAGGCTGATTTCAACTGCAAGTAATAGAAAACCATGACTTAACTAATTTAAACATTAATAACATTTATTATCTTACATTAAAAGAAGTTCAGAGCTATGTTAATTAAGCAGTTTACTAACATTATCAATGACTTAGGTTCTTTCTATTTGTCTTTATGCCAATCACATATGTTGGCTTAATCTAAAAATGTGTTCCATTCATGGTTACAAAATGGCTGTCATGGACCATGGGCCTGCTGTACTCAAAGCCTCATATCACATTTATACAAGTCATCCAGGCAGAATCCCTACACCCACATGACATTTACTAAATCTGATTCCATACTCACCCCTACACTAATCATTGGTAAGAGAAATATAATTAGCTGATTAGAATAGATTCATTGGAATTGACCACTTAAAGAAGAACAGGGTCATGATCCAGTGGGGTAGATTCTTGGAAAAGTTCAGAGTTCTATAAACAAAAGATAATAGAGGAGACAGCTATTGGGTAGGCAACAAACTGCTTCAGTGACTCTTAAGTGAATACATACAAAAACAAAAAGAAATTTGATATATCCCATATTCTAAAAAAACTGATGTAATTTGCTCTAAGTTAGTGACAGGGTTACTAAAATGAGATTTCACTGCTTTCCAGCCCTGAGTTTTCTGTCTGTTAATTTTCATCACTGGGTTTCTCCTGCAGACAATAGCATTCTAAGTTGTACCCCAGAGAAGTCAAGAATTGTCTTCAGTCTTCATTAACATGCAGTATGTATTTGAGTAGTTTTGTTATTCATATATTTTGCTGATATTTATACTCAGTTCATTATGAACTTTTATAGGTGAGAATGTATGATTTACAATATTTACTGTGGCTCTGTAATGGTTTTATTATGCAGGCACGGTTAAGGCAAAAAATGTAGAGCACCACCTCACCTTGAGAGCCTCTTGCTCTCACTAAGGCTTTTATTAAACATTCTGTGGCCATGGTAGTTAGCACCAGTGACATGATTCCCCTGCAGAACAAGATTCTGGGGGTTTGTTCACAACAGATGAGATGATACAGTTCCCCTTTTCCCATTGTTGGACGTAGTGTTTTCTGAAACCAGATCTGAAACATCAGAGGTTATTTTTGCTGAACATCACACACTAGCACATTTGTCCAGCTACAATGAAAAACCTTTTAAGAATAAAGATGTGCTTTATTCCAATGGCATTTCAGGAAATGAAATTCAAAATTCTTGGCACTGAGCTGTACTTTTTGGGAGTCGGCTTCTTCCAAATTTTCTTGCATCACATAAAAAAGGTCAACTGTGGGTAAAACTGGATGGCAGTCATTTATCATACTTCTCACTCTCTGCAGATCTTCTAATGGTTAACATAATCAAAAGGTTTTTGACTTAAACATTTGTCCCCTTCCTGGTTCTCAATGTTTCAATGCTATGTTACATCTCTAAGCACAAAGAAAAACCTCTATGAAAGAGTATATTTACTGCAATCGTTTCTGTGTTCAGTTTCATATATTTGCAAACCAATTTCATACAAACATACAGAACCTGAAACAAGAATTTTCATGGAGATATATTCCTAAAATGTTACATATATTTTTAAGACATTTTGTAGATTAAAGTTCGAAAGCTGTACATACCCTGAAACTCCAAGTAATAGACATCTCCCTTCTTAGTACCTCATCCATATTGTCTGAATTCTGATCATCCTACCTACAATGAACTCTAAATAATATTTCATCTCTGCTTTTATAAAATATCAAAATATGGAAATGTCTTCCCTTCCATTCAGGTTTTTGACAATGGCTAACAGCCGTTTAGCTGATTTTCAGTTTAGTTCTGCAGCCATTTATTGAGTGTATACTCAGAGCATGACATGGTATTAAGTACTCTGGGAAATACTAAAATGATTAATAACAAGAAGCTTATGTTCCAAGAAGGGAGATAAAAAATAGACACATATGATTCACTTGTCTACCAAGGCAACCTTTAATATGTGACATAAATGGTCTATGAATTGAAGATTCTCATCTCTACCAAATCACTAGATGAATAATTACATGAAACACTTTGTTACTGTTTAATGGATCAAAACATTTGTTTGGTTAGCATTGGGGGCCGGGGTGTCTGGCAAGTTGCTGTTAAAGCTAGGAAATGAGGAAGGTGATATTTCCCTTTGAGCATTAAATCTTGGTATAAAGCCCAGGGGAGAAATAGATTCCCTGAACAGTAGGACTTTGTTGAAAATGCTAATATACAAATGAAGAATTTATTTTATCAAAAAGGGAAACCACAGAAAGAGTCAGAGACACTTCAGTTCAGTGCTTAATTTGAGCATTGGTTAAGAGAGTGGATGTATTAGATGCATTATCCATGGGAACGTGAATATTTTTCATTCTAATGTCCAGGTTATCACAAGGACAGAGCTGAATATCAATCACAGGAGTCAGTAAATACCATTTCCCACTTATTGACAAGACAGTACATATCATCAGATGGCTATGGCTAGCTAGCTTAACCTGATGCCATTAAACACTCAACACATCCAGTTCCCCTCATTTTGATTTTCTACTCAATATGTAGTTTTTAATTCCCATAAAAATCTACTTTCTAAGAAGTGTTCATTTTTCATTTATTATATTTCTTATTTCTGTGTTCTTGAATTTTCATAGAAAATCAAAATTGATTATGTGGGCCTTCCCCATTGGCATTTGGTGACAAAAATATTCTGAACCATGTGGCAGCATTTTCATTCTGATGTCTCTCTCAGTCTCACTATATTTTTCGTTAAGTGTGATTCACCCATGTAGGGCCAAATTTCCCCTGCATACTGACTTAATTTGGTCTGGACTTTTAAAGAACCACATTTCATCAGCCTTTCCTAGGACCAATGACTAAGACCAACGCAGTGAGTACCATTTGCAAATGCACTTCCCTCTCTACTGACCTCCCCAATTGGCAAGCTGCTACATTTATGGTTATTTGACTCCACCAGTTTTCACTTGCATCAGTTACAAAAGGACATATTGCATTACTAAACTTAGTCTAGCAAGTAAGTGAACTAGTTACATCAGTGAAAATATTAAAGAAAGAACATGTCTTTGTGCATTCCTGGTATAAATATCTGTAATGTATATCCCATTAGGCTATCTGTTTACCTTCATTTGTTGCAAAATATTTACATATCATTCACTCCATATGTGTACATAATTTATATATTATAATCACTGAGAATTTGATTAACCAAAAGTCACTTTAAGGGAAATTATTTGTAGAGACAACTTTAAATAAAATGTGAGAATAAAAAGACTAATGACTGTTTTCTGCAGGGTCAATGCAATATTCTCAAGGAATTTTTTTTTCTATAAGTGAAGGAGAAAACATTGCATACTATTATGGACAATTAAAAATGACAAGATATATATTAGATTAGTGAAACAGTACAAAGCCAAAAAAGATTACAAGATTAATAAACACCAACACAGGAGCAGTATGAGATAATGGAAGGAAAACATGCTAAACAGATTTTATTATCAGATAGACCTAGTTTAATATTTTATCTTGTTTGGGGAAATTTCAATAACTTTTTAAATCTCATTTGTGTTATATGTAAAATAGAAATAATAGTACCTGCCTGTTTTATTATCATAAAAATTAAATTGTAATATTTGCAAACTTCACTATAAAGTGTCTAGCATTTGGCAAAATTCACTTAATGGTAAATATCAATATTATAAATTCTTTCATGGTAATAACAACTTCAGTTGTGTAAATATTTATTTAAGGAGATGATTCCAATTCCCTAACAGATAACTTACTATGGATAGAGGTACAGTGCTGAAGAATCTAAAATTCAAGAACTTCTGGTTGTTGAAATGGGAAAATGTAGGTGTTTGAGGGATTTGGGGCTGATAAATTAATTAAACAAGGAGGTCATTAGACTGAAGTGGCTGTAAGGATTTAGTGGCCTCGGTAAGCAAACCAAAACCTAAGTCTGTAAATGCCTCAAAGTTGAGAAATTGAAACCAAAGGACAACTAGTACAAACAACCTTCTCTATAAAAGTCTTTTTCCCAGCTCCTGTCAGTAGATTGCACCCATCAACTTCTGGTTTGTCACTGCCCATTAGAATCCATTTTTGCTCAAATAAACTCTTAAAATTTGTAATATGACTCAGTTTATTTTTTAACAGGGCTGATCAAGAAAAATTATATGGCTACATGAAGCAGTGACTAACAAGGAACTTCCTTGGGTCCCTCTTGGAGTGACATTGTCCAGAGGCTTAGGCAAGGGGCCACCATCCAGAAGAAAAGGGGACAAGGGCGCCCCTAGGGGGAGAGGGGATGATGAGAGGGATTACTTATATAGGGGATGTGGCAGTGTCTCTCAGCAGCACCAGGAGTCTCTGAGTCACAGGACTCTGTAGGGCCAGGGCCAAAGGGCTGTAGTGGTTTGGGACCTTACAACTACAAGACAAGACAGGCACACTTCGTTTTGTTGCACTTGTCTTTATTGTGCTTTGAAGAGATTGGGTATTTTACACATTAAAGGTTTGTGCCAGCCCTGCTTCATTAAGTCTATCGATGTCATTTTGCCAACAGTTTTCCTCACTTCCTGTCTTTGTGTCACATTTTGGTAATTCTCGCAATATTTCAAACATTTTTTATCATTCTTTGTTATGGTGATCTGTGATTAGTGACCTTTGGTGTTACCACTACAACTTGCTGAAGACTCAGATGATGATTAGCATTCTTTTAGTAATAAAGTATTTTTAATTAAGACACGTACATTGTTTTTATAGACACGAGGCTATTGAACACTTAATAGACTACAGCATAAAGTAAATATAACATATGCATTGGGAATCCAAAAAAATTTGTGTGACTCACTTTATTGTGATATTCACTTTATAATGGTCTAAACTGAACCCACAATATTTCTGAGGTATGCCTTCATTACCAACAGATAAGAGTCACTGGGTGAGGTTTTGTGGGATATGTAAAGCAAACCGGTTCTAAATGGCTAAAACTCTTCTCACTTGGGCTATTTCCAAATCAATTGGATGAATAAAAGTTGAGTTTGTTGGTCAGGATTTTGTGCTAAGTGGCCTCAACCTGCAGTGAGGAAATCAACAACCTTCAGGGCAATATGCAGGCCATCTCTAGGTTATTTATATAACAGAAATGTAACTTCATATTACAAACTTGAATTGGAGGGTGTGTCAGTTATCTGCTGCATCTATGATTTGCATAGTCTAACTTGTAAACAAGCATGTCTTAAATCTGAGTTTGTTGTCATGAATGATACAGCATTTATCTCAATTGATATAGAAGGCAAACTTACCTCAGTTTTTACTGCTAAAACTCTGAAAGATGAAATACCCATGGTAAGTCAGATATTTTAGGAGATTCATTAATTTAGCAAAAGTTTATGGAATTGTAGAATTTTAATGGCAAAAAAGTTTATATACTTCCTAAATAAAAATATTTCACAGGAAGTAATATGAACAATGTAGTAGAGGGAATAATGGCTCCCTAAAGATGTCCACATCCTAATCCCCATAATCTGTGAATACATTACCTTACATGGCAAAAGAGAATTTGCAAATGTGATAAAGTTAAGGATCTTGAGGTGGGGAAATCACCCTAGATTATCCAAATTGTAAATGTCCTTATAAAAGAAAGAGAGAGGTAGGAGAATCAGTGTCAGAGAAGGAGATGTAACAATGGAAGTAAAAGGTCAGAGAGAGAGATGGTAGGGGAAAGGAGAGAAAGTGGGAGATGGAATATTGAGATATTGATATTGAGGAAAGGACCACATAACAAAGGATGCAGTCTCTAAAACCTGTACCTGTTCCAGGTGAAGAAATAGATTCTCCCATAGAGTATCCAGAAGGAACATAGCTCTGTCAACATCTTGCTTTTAGCCCATAGACCCATTTTGGCTTTTTGACTTCCAGAACTGTAACATAATACATTTGTGTTGTTTTAAGCCACTAAGTTTGTAGCAATTTGTAACAGCAGGAATAGGAAACTTATAGAGTGTGAGTTTTTTAATAAAAGACTATAACTTAAAATTATATAGGAATTTTAATAAATCCATTTAAATTAGCATAACAATTTGAATAGAATGCCATTAGTTCATTTCATTGATCATAAAAATATGTTGGAAATAAAGATCTATGACAATGTTGAACTTAAAGAGATCTTAAATCCTCTAAGTGATGAGATAGTCTCTGTTATGGGCTGAACTGTGTCACCCCCAATCCCCGACCCCATTTCTATGTTGAAGCCTTAGACCCCAATGTGACTGTATTTGGAGGTAGGGTCTTTAAGCAGGTAATTTAGATTAAATGATGACAGAAGAGTGGGATCTTAATGCAATAGGATTAGTGGTCTTCTTAGAAAAAGGGACACCAAAGACCACTCTCTCTCATTCTCTTGGCATATACACCTAGAGAAAAAGCCATGTAAGGACACTGAGAATGCACTATCTGCAAGACAAGGAGAGTGGTCTCACCAGAAACCACACTGCTGACACTTTGATCTTGGACTTCCAGAACTGTGAGAAAATAAATTTCCATGAGAAAATAAACCACCCAGTCTATGGTATTTTGTTACGGGAGCCCACTCCACTAAGAGTGTCCAAGGAAACTGAAGGGTGAATAATCTTCCAATGTTTAGTAGAATCATAATCTTCTAATTTGAGGTAAATTTGTAATACTGTTTTCTTGAACAGGAAATTCATGATGGCCATGTTAGGTTTCTGAATAAACACACTCTAAAAAATACTGTAAGTATAAAAAAAATTGTGAAGATATTCTCCTAAAATAATTACTCCTATAATAATTCATCATACTTTAAAATCAGTAGGAATTTAAATCTCACTATAACCTTCATTATTATTACCTAGAATTTATAATTTAATGTCAACATGTTTCTAATAACCACCGTCTCAGAAATATCATGTAATTCTCTAGCCGAGTACCTTGGTTATTTTTTATACTCTTTGTCACTATCTGAAATTATCATTTTTTACCTTCTTGGTATCTGTCTGCCTTACTATAATGAGAGAATAAGTGAGAAGACTTTTTCTGTCACCTTCTCTACTATATCCCAGAAATTAGAACTCAGTGTAACACATAGTAGGTACTCAATAAATATTTATTGAAGAACTGAGTTAATTAATTATGATTCCATATTAATTATGAGTCTGAGTCCATGAAAATACCTTTAACTCTCCTTTTCCCTTTTATATCTAATATTTACACTGATGTGTTTCTTTAAAAGATACTTCACTCTACTATATGGGGTCCTAATTGTTGCCAGAAGCATGGTTCAAATGAGACGGGATAACTTCTAGATTCTGGAAACCAATTAATACCCAGACCTAACTAGATTGCAACAGGTCACCAATGAAGGTCCAGATCTCAAAGGGCAGAAACTACAGAATCAAGTGAAGCTGGCAGACAGATGGCAGTCACTGAGGAGTTTGATCAGTATGGAGATGAAACAAAGGGAGGTCAAAACATAGTAGAAATAGTAGTAGCTATAAAATTACTGAGCACTTGCTATTTTCTAAATATTTACAAGATCTTTTACACATGTAAGGAGTATTATTTGAAAATTTTAAATCATGATCTTTCTTTTTCTATGTCTACTATCCTTTGACTACTATCTACTTGAGTATTGTCATATATTACTCTGTATAGAGAACAGATACAGCCTGGATAAAATAAGTTAAATTAAATTGTAAGTGATTTTTTTTTCTATTAATGATGTGTTAGTTTCTGCAAAGTGATTCATGTATATATATATATATATATTCATATATATATATATTCATATAAATATTCTTTGTCAGATTCTTTTCCATTATAGATTATTACAAGGTATTGAATATAGTTCCCCTGAGTGATTTTTTTTTAACTCACAGGAAGCAAAATAGACTAAAACTAAAGCACTTTTTGATTTGCAAGGATTTATTATTTGAAGAAATATGGATAAGTTTGCATCTAAGAGATGATAAGAGATGAAGAGTGAAATTAGAGAGAGAGTAGAGTTTTTACTGAAAGCCCTGAGTGGAGAATGCAGGGTATGGCAACACTCTCCCATCTAACAAGAAAGGGAACACTTATATTTCTAAATTTAAGGAGAGAATTAGAGAAGGACTGAAAAATGGAGAAGAATGCAGGTAGGAAGACACATGTTGAGACTTTTTTGAGGCTTCCTTGCTGCCTTCATAGGGCCCATTCTACAAGGGTGAGTAGAGAATCCCAGGGAGCTGGATGAGTGCCAGAGCAGGAGAGCTTCTTGTGTGAATTCTGCAGTTAAACTGACTCATCAGCAGATCTGTCCATGACACTCTGGATACGACAAGCTGCCTAGAAATATATACCACCTAATTGAATTTTCATTCCAAATTTACTTTGAATGGTGTACTAAATCTAAGCCATCAGGCATAGGTTAGTATCTAACCAGGAGAAAATGATGTAAACCATTCTGCATGCAAATACTTTATACTCACACTCTAGGGAACATATTAACTCGTGTGTGTATTCATATCTCCATGGCACATCAACAAGTTCACTAAGAATAGAGCTGTGTGACATGGCATAACCTCTGAAATGTATTTGATGAAGTGTTGTTTTTTTTTTTTAATTTTAGTTGATTCTGCTGGCCAGCGGGCAAGGCATTACCTAGGTCTTCAGGGGTCCTTCCTCCTCCTAGTGATGACACAGTGCATATGGATCATGAGTAAAAATGGCATGGTGAGATTTTTAGCCTGATAGAGGGTAAGAATTAGTCTATAGGCTGTATATGGTATGGAAGAGGTTCAAATCCCCCCACATGACTCAGAGATGGTTGCAGAAGGGCTGGATGAATGGGTCATGGAGAGAAGAATTTAGGGTAGGTAAAATCCAAAATAGGTAAATCCCATAACCAGAGGCTAAGTTAGGAAGCAGAGACATCTATAGCCAACACAATGAGGAGGAATTCCATGAGAAGCAGATGCACAGGGGACAGAGGCAAATACAGAATGGCAAAGCTTCAATCAACCCAGGAGACACAGGGAAGAAAGAGGCGACAGAATGCAGAACAGCCTCCTGCCTCTCAAACCTTTGAAGTTCTACCAAATTTTCCGCCACACCAAGAGGCATCCTGAGAGCATGAGTAGTAGAAGAAAGAAAAGAATGAGGAAAAAATGGAGAGAGTTTAAATGGGAAGACAGTCCTAATATCAAGTTTAAATTTGTATTAGTTTAGTTTAAATATTGGCTGAGACTAAACATCTAAAAGAAATTAAATTTTAAACTTGAATAGCTAAATTACTTTTAATAGACTGAATATTATTGGACTTCAAGGTGGTCAGCAGTGCAGCAATTAAATGAGGCAGTAGGGATTACCAAATTGGAGAAAGGACACACTTGATGGGCTTTTGATATCCTGACCATTTTAGGATAATTAGTTTATCTGATAGATATTTTATGTGATAGAATTTCTGGATAAGATCTCAGTTCTTATACAACATAGTTTTCTCAGTTAAATAAATTAAGTTACTTAAAGTTCTCCATAAATTTTTATTTTTCTGTAAAAAGGGGGAGATTATTATAGTAATAATATCCAAATAATATCAAGGATGAATAAGTGAGACTTTATAAACAAAGCACCTGGAACCCAAAACGTGCTTTTTTAAAAAAGTTGCTTCCTTCCACTCAATTTCAGTGTTTGCTATGTTCTAAATGATAACTTGCTAATACATCCCTCAGAGAAGTCATCAAATATGCTAGACCAGGTGTTAATACACTTGCTAAACCACATGCAATGTTTCTGAGCAAGCAGGAACCATAGAAATTTCTGGGAGATAAAGTCTCTTTTCTAGAGAAGCATTATTGAGCTAAAGGCTATAAGAACCACCTTAAAATGGTTTTTAGTATAAAAATTCGTATCATAGCTCATTAACTCACAAGGACAAGTTGATTGAGTTAAGAAGTGGTTCATTCTATTTATAAACAATACAATAATTTAAAAACAGTTGTTTTCTGCATTTTGTTCTATTTCAGTTATTTGTAAGATTAGATTTTATTTCAAGTTAACCTCAGCAAATGCCAGTGTTTGTGAAAGCATCAAGCTCTGGGCTATTAAAATATATCTTGCCTATGGCACCACACACTGAGACCTTCTGTCTTCATTCTGGGTGAGACTAATGCTGTGGCAGTGGGATGCAAAAGTTACACACCTTCTTGTTTTACCTCCAGAAACAGTGATAAATCGTGTATAGAAACCCCACTGGCAAAGAAACATGGTTTTAATCACTGTCTACATTTTTTTTCTTGCATATTTCTCCCTCTCACTGAATATCAAAGTGCCTCTTTAGTCAAAACAAAACAATTCCTGCAGGTGTTCATTTCTTCTCTAACACATTTTATCTCTCCTTAAGGACTGTGGTCACCAATGTTTCCACACTATGGGCTATGTTGTAAAAAACAAAACTAAAACAAGCCCCTTATGGTGACAACAAAACTATTTAAATGAACCCTCACGGGGGGAAAAAATTCACATCCATGTTATAAAATGCTTAGTACGTCACAGATTTCTTTGGCTAAAAAGTCAGCAAATATATGTGAGTAATAATATGAGAGTCAGTAGAAATAGTCACATAAGGAGAAGCAGGACTGATTTAATACATTTTTTTGCACTTTGCTAATAGTAAGTGTACTGATTATTCAGTGCTTCCACTATTAATTATGTCTATAATATACTATAATATATATACTATAATGCAGTTGCTAGGGATTTACATTATCTTTTTGACAAAAGCAGTGGAAGAAATAATTAACGGGAACCTAATTTCTTCTAGTTAATAGTAAATTAAGCAAATGCCAATCCTTGGTAATCAAGTGGTGTGTCATGCCTTCACACAATAAAAATCATAATTATCAATTTTTTTCTTCTCCAAACTCTATTAACATTACTAATATTGTTTGTTTCTTTATTCTCCTTTAGACTCTTCAGAAAACGTACTTAAACCTCTTTTTTATAAGAAACATGAGTCTTCCAAAGAGCATGTAAGATAGCTTATACATCTGTAAAAAAACAAAAAACTTGTGGTAGTTATTTTTGGTACTAAAGTTGTGGTAGTTACTTTTGGTATTATCTTTCCTCTTAATGGAAAAATCAAGATGATTCATTCACTGATTCATTCACTGTACATTTATTCACTTAACATATTAAATGTTTAACCATCAAAAAGACAACAGTACCATTTCTCTTCAGTTATTCATTTGGCAGGGAGAAGTAAATAATTAGAAAAGTATGAATGAAGAGTATTATGAAAACATGTTATACACATGTGGTAGTCATAGTAATTTTGCTGCCAACAACTCTTTTCAATTTCCTTCTTTGTGAAACTCCTTGGAAAATTTTCCCCACACCATTATACAGTAAAGGTGGATTTTCCAGTCATGGTCCTCCATTCTTCCTGGACAAAAATTGGGCATATTTCTCATTCTAGGTCAGTCTTAGTGTTCCTGGAATATTGATTGATATTGTTTCAGAATGGATGCCTAAGTCAAGTAGGACCCAAAAAATATTTTGGAGGGTTAAATAAGACATCAGAAGAAATATTTTGTGTTTGTGTATATGTACGTGTTCTCCTAAAATTCTTATGATTACAAAGATGGAATAAAATGAATGTAAACTTATTGGCAATCATTTTCTAGATCATATGGAAAGAACCTTTCATTATCATAGAGGCAATATTCATCAGGAAACAGAACCTAGTAAGAAAGAGAAAAAGAGAGTGAAAACAATAATGAATCAGAAAGAGAGAGGGAGAGAGATAACTGTTGGCATAACTTGAGCTCCTGGAACCAAATGTAACTAAAGCCAGATTTCTCCATCTACTTCCCAATTACTGGAATCAGTAAGTTTTCTTTAAAACTTAATAATAATAGCACTGTTGAATGTTAATGTAACAGAATGTGAGCAGTAATCTTTCCCTTCTGTCTCAGATTTTTGCAGCAGGCTCAAATGTAGAGGACAACGTTTTCAGTGCTGCCTCAGGTGAGGTACTCATCTATCTTACAGACTTGCTAAAGGATCCTGTAACTCATTCAGCCTGCACTTACCCTTTACCCTGAGGCTATTTGAAAGAAGGAAAATATTCTTTGGAGTTTGAAAAGGCCAAAGGTGAGGATTTCTTTGGAAAGACTTTTTCCTGTACTGTTTTCCCCAAGCCCTTCTGCCTTAGGGAAGGAGGGGAAGATACTTCCCTCTCATTTCAATTCAAGAGAAGAGGACTGAAGAAAAATCATTTTGAGAGTTTTACATCATCCCCCTGGAGGAAGAGGAACACAAGGCTGGGTTTCTGATTTTCACCTACTTAGAGAACTCTGAAAACTAAAGACTGGCTGAATCATGCTCTCAAGGACAAGAGAAAGACCCAGGGCATGAAGTGACCACAGAGAAATGACTCACTAGAAGCCATGGGACTGAGGGGAGAGGCTTCATTGGCCAGCAGCAGGATATAGCTACATCAGTGGAACTTTTCATAAGAGAGTTTTGTGGTGGTTTCCAAACAACTCAAAAGAGAATGAATGAGCTTTTGAAATCTACCTCATCCAGGATGCACTAACCCATGATTATCATGGGACCAGTAAAGATCTTTATTTTTCTTCTTCCTGCACCTCCAACTATGGAGGAACCAGATAAAGCCCTATGCATGAAGAAGGAGGAATTAAAGATCCATGTATAAACATTGAGAAGCAGCTCATGCTCACCCTTCTGACCTACTTCCTGATTCCAAGAACAAAGGATTTTCAAGTCTTGGAGAATGAGAGTCTTTAAATCTCACAAAACTTTAAAGGAAGGAGGTCATATGATTTAATACTGGTCCTGGTTACACAAAGGAAGCTGTCATGTGTTCATTTCTTTACTGAATATTTATTAAAAGTTCCTCCTAGATGCCAGGCACTATTCTTGATGGTGGAATAAAACAGTAAAAAAGCAGAAAGTTGCTGCCATCCTGGGGTCTACATCCTATTGGAAGAGACAGAAACAAATAAAATGACACAATAAACAGTACTACTTTGTTTAGTGTTATGAAAAAAATAAGGAGAGTAAAGGGAATAAAGAGAAATTGAGGGTCAGATTACACAATCTTATCTGGGAAGGCCTCTCTAAAGAACCAAGGAAAGAAAAGTAGACCTTACTGCTAATCCAATCCCTGTGTTCCTACAGAACGTAAACGATGTTTCCAACAAACACAGACAAGACCAATGATACATAATGTTTCTACCAAGGTGTAGACAAAACAGAACCTCACTTACATGAATGAGTAGTCTTCCCTTCTTTTGAGTAATTGCTGCTTTATTACCAGGATCACACTCTGCCTTGCTTCCTTTTCCTCTCCTGCCATACAAAATTCTTTGCATGTCTACAGAAGAGCCAGAAGGCCTGTGCTTAAGGATCATAATTAAGGAGGAAAAGAGGAGGTAATGTTAGAGAAGTAGTCAGATTATTAAGACGTGTAGACTAAGGAGACTGGATTTTATCTGATGTGAATTGAAGTCCTTTGAAAGACTGTAGGCAGAGGACTAAAACAATCCAACTCTAAAAGATTACTCTCATTAATGTATGCAAAATAGATTGATGGGGTGGGACATGGAGGTGATGATGACAATAATGGAAACTGTAAAACCGATACCTTTTTCAGTTGTCTAAGTAGGAGATGATGGTGGTTATGACTGGTTGTAGAAGTAAAAATGGTAACAGCTAGCTGGATTACAGATATATATAAAGGTATGGCCATTGGACTTTCTAAAGGATTTGATGTAAAGGTGAAGAAAAGTGAGAAATTAAAGAAATTTTTTGAATTTTTGCTTGAACAACTAGGTTAAGGTTGGTGCTAATGGCAGCCATGGGAAAATGTGGGACAACTAGATTTAGCAGAAAAATAGAGACATCTTTTGATGAGATTCAAGTGAATATGTTGAGTACATCGTTGAACATTAAAGAGTTTGAAACTGATGGGTGTGTTGATATCCAGACTCAATCAGCCTAAAAGTGATACAGTCATTTCCATGATGTCACATACGCATACTTACAAATCCCTGCACTATGGTTATGCTAAATTGTGTAATGAAAACCACAGAGCTGATGAGAATGCAAAAACAGAATTTAAAAACAGTATAAATGATATGATAATAATTTTGAAAAGCCATAGGAACCTAATAGAAACAGTAACACAATTTTACACAAGTTAATTCATTAAGAAATACATAACTACCACAATAAATATGGAACTTTACCTTGAAAATGACCTGAAGTTTGTTTATGGAATTTGTTTACTGAGTGTAAGAGGAAGAGTTCAAAATAAATATAGGAAAAGAATGAAATAAAAAAGAAACAAGGCTTCCCTGGTGGTGCAATGGTTGAGAGTCTGCCTGCCAATGCAGGGGACACAGGTTTGTTCCCTGGTCCGGGAAGAACCCACATGCCACGGACCAGCTGGGCCAGTGAGCCATGGCCACTGGGCCTGCGGGTCCGGAGCCTGTGCTCTGCAAAGGGAGAGGCCAAAACAGTGAGAGACCCGTGTACTGCAAAAAAAAAAAACAGCAAAAAGAAAAAAAGAGAGAAAAAGAACAGAGAATAGAGAGGAAAACAAAACAACAACAACAAAAATGTAGGATAAGATGAAGGGAATTTAAAAAGGGAGTTGGAAATGGAATCATAGGGCCATGGTGGCCATAAGGAAGGGTTACAGCTTATAGGTTGTTGTGAAGTGCTGCAAGAAAGATTACAGAAACTGAAAGGAAAGTTGTAACACCAGATATAAATACATGTGTCTCATTGTCCTCTCGTTGTGTGCATTTTATGCAGTCCTGTGCACCTCAGTTCAACTGTGTGCAGTTTTCTGCATTTACCTAGTGTTTTCCCCAATGAAATTATGTACAAGCAATTGTGTTCAAATTGTTTCCTAATATATAAATTGCATTGAGCATGTTTGTGTTTTCAAAACAAACATTAATAGCAGAACTATTGAAGCCAAGTGGCTAGATAACAATGATAATAATTATTATAATTACTATTATTAAAATCATTATTATGAATACATGGTATTTATTATATGTCAGACAATATTCTAAAATTTTTATGCATAGTTACTTATTTAAATCTCACAAAAAGGCCAAGGGAGGAAACTATATCAGCAAGAAAGAAGTGGATTTTTTGTGATGGAACTTCTTGGTAACTATGATGAAGGTGTTTTCAGAAAAAAATGACTCATATCCTTTAGAGAAAATGTTTCTCTAATTGCAACTGCAATCCACAAAATTAGAGGCACACATGTCTCAACAGTTTGAGTAATTTTACTACCTGGTACAGAATAAAGTCAATATTCTGATGACTGAGAAGTATTGTTAAGCCACATGATCAACTATCCTTGAATCTTGCCTATGGCAGATATTAAGCTTTGACTCAACTTCAACTCTAGAAGCTTTAAGGTATATATCTGTATATGTATACACACAGATATACATAACTTATATATGTATTCTATACATGTGTATATACACATGTGTATGATATATATACAATGTGTCTTTCCTGCAATGTATCTTTTCAGTTTCTCCCATCAAATTTGGAGCCAATTCTCCCATCCCTTGAGTCCGAACTGAACTTGTAACTTTCTCTAGTCAGTGCTGCAGAAAGGATAAGGGCTAGTTCTAAGGCATTACTTGCTTCTGCCCTCTATCTTAGAACCTTGTGATCACTTTGAAACTATATCTAGGATGGCCTGATGGAAAATATAAGAACATATTCACCCCAACAGAAACCATCCCAGATAAACCCACTCCCAACAGACCTTCTAGACAGCTACCAGACATGAGTCTAACCAAGACCAGTCATTATCAATAGGGCTGCCTATTTGATCCATAGACTCTTGAGCAATGATTAACAGTTGTTATTTTAAACCACCGAATTTTAGAATGTTTGTAACACAGCATTATTATGTAAGTAGATGACTTTAATGATCTTTTATATTCTGTGACAACAGTAACAGAAGGCCTAATGTTGGGTCTCTAAATTCATGGTTGTTCAGAGATAAGAAATAGAACATTCATCTTTCTGGTATGGTACGATATGTTGAATAGTGTTCTCCCCAAATTCATGTACACCCAGAACTTCAGAATATGACCTTATTTGGAAATAAGGTCTTTGCAGGCATAATTAAAGCAAGGATAGAGTGGAAATCATACTGGATTATGCTGAGCCAGTAGACTGTCAACACAAGAGAGAAAAGAACACACAGAGACCCAAAGAAGAAGGAAGCAGAGATTGGAGTGATGTGTCTGAAAGCCAAGAAATATAAAAGCTTGCTGGACACCACTAGAAAGTAAGAGAGAGGCTTGGGATGGTTTATCCCTTAGAGCCTCTAGAAGGAACCAACCCTGCTGACACTTTGATTTCAGAATTTTGGCCTGCTGAACAGTAAAGAGAATACATTTCTATTGTTTTAAGCCACTCAGTTTGTGATACCTTCTTTAAAAAGCTCATGGGAACTAGTACTCATGGTTAACAGTAGAGGTGGCATTGTTCTGGCGTCTCTGTTTAAGAGACAAGTATCCTCAGTTGCAGCTTCAAGATTGTAGCAGAGGTAGCAGCATCCCTGGAAGACCAGTCATGTGGTCAGGGAGACATTTTTGGAAACTCAGCCTACAGCTTAATTTACCAGGCTTTTCATTATTTGTTCTAACCAATCCTTTGTATTAAATCCCTTTGTATTAAATCACTTTCTTTATACATTAGCCTAACTGTTGTTGTTTTTTCCTTTTAATTTTCAATTGAATACTGAATGATATGCTCCTCAAACTCCGGATTCCAATTATGAGAAGTAATACATTTTCTTATGGTTTAAGCCACTTTAAGGTAGATCTTTTGTTTCTTGCAAGCCAAAAAGCATCCTTGCATTAGACATAGTATAACATTATAATAGGATGAAGGTAAGAAGGTAGGTTTGCTAAAGGGGTAATAAGTTAATCACCCCCTAACTATATATATATATATATATATATATATATATATATATATATATATATATATATATATATATTTGTTGTTGTTGTTGTTGTTTTGTTTTTTGCAGTATGCAGGCCTCTCACTGTTGTGGCCTCTCCCGTTGCGGAGCACAGGCTCCGGACATGCAGGCTCAGCGGCCATGGCTCACAGGCCCAGCTGGTCCATGGCATGTGGGATCTTCCCGGACCGGGGCACGAACCCGTCCCCTGCATCGGCAGACGGACTCTCAACCACTGTGCCACCAGGGAAGCCCTATTTTTATATATTTTTTAAACTGGTAGAGAGTGTGTTAGCTGAATTTAAGAAGTGTTGAGTGGGTGTTTTGTAGTTTGAGAAGGGAGAAATATAAAATAGCTACCTTGGAGAATAAACATGAATTTGTTAAAAAATGCAGTGGATTGTCTGACAGTGTTGAATGTTCTCTTGCACATTCAAATTACATGAAACAATTTGCATCATTGTGAGACTTTCTCCAGTAATTATTTAGCTACTTGTGTGCAGGTATGATGTTGACACATAACTCTGTTTAATCAAGGTATTGTTTTGCCAAGCAAGAATAACAGAGGGGAAGAGATGCAGAGAAGCTGGGGTGAATGGAAAGGAACTATTACAGTAATGGATCATGTGATATAAAGTAAGTAAGCTGGGAAATAAGATGAGGTGGTAAAGGACAATGAAAAAGTAATAGGATCTATTGAGGAAACACCAAAGGAGTTGAAAAATAGTTAAAGAAAGAAGATTAGAGGAAGTGAGTTGAAAAAACAAAAGGTGATGGTGAGACAATAAGATGTTTGAAGTAAAGAATATTTATTAATGACAACATCAAGGTTATGTCTATAGACATGAATGGTTGAAAAGAGTGGCAGAAATATCAATAAAAGTGAGGAGATTAAGAAAATGAGAGTACAGGGTGATGGATGAATTATCAATATGGAAGTTGTAGACACCAAGAATGATTACTAACATAGAGATCACAGAGAATGAGCTAACTAATAAAACCTCTGATAAATTAGGGGTACTGACTACAAGGATATTGGGTGGAACATAAGATAATCTGAAAGCAGGCATTTCAGAGGTAGCTGTTTTCCTCTCCCGTTGTGGAGCACAGGCTCCGGATGCACAGGCTCAGTGGCCATGACTCACGGACCCAACCACTCCACGGCATGTGGGATCTTCCCAGACTGGTGCACGAACCCGTGTCCCCTGCATCGGCAGGCAGACTCTCAACCACTGCGCCACCAGGGAAACGCAAGAAGTAGCTGTTCTTTGAAGGTGGATGAAGACAATGAAGAGCCGGGAGTACAAGACACCACATGGCAGGCAAAACAGAACCCTACTGGAAGAAAAGCCCTGTCCCAGGAGATTTCCATGTTTCTGAAACAACAGAAAGAATTTGAGGAGAATTTTCAGAAAAAAGGGTGATCTTATAAGGACAATAAAACTTTCTCAGATAATGGAATTTGTGAGTAGGGAATCTACAGGTACAGTAAGTCCCCTACATATGAATGAGTTCCATTCCAAGAGCGCATTTGTAAGTCCAATTTTTTCGTTTAGTCCAACAAAGTTAACCTAGGTACACAACTAACACAATCGACTATATAGTACTATAGTACTGTAATAGGTTATAATATTTTTCATACAAATAATACAATAAAAACAAACACAAAAAGCAAACAAAACATTTTTAATCTTACAGTACAGTACCTTGAAAAGTACAGTAGTACAGTACAACAGCTGGCATACAGGGGCTGGCATTGAGTGAACGGGCAAGAAGAGTTACTGACTGGAGGAGGGAGAGGAGGTGGGAGACGGTAGAGCTGAAGCATCTCAGCAATAGGAGACGGAGGGCAAGCTGTAATTTCACTCATGCCTGACGTTGATGGAACGCAGTTTGCATCTTTGAAAGTTCACAACTTGAATGTTCGTATGTAGGGGACTTACCGTATCTCACAAAGTGCATGAGAAACAGGAGGGAGACTGAATCACCACCCTTCAGGCTCAGAGGGGAATCAAGGCCCAACCATGATCCTGCCACAGAAACCACCTGCTTGGGTCCCACATGAAGTTGCCTCACTGGATACTTTCCTCCCCACTGCTGGCCTCGTGACTCCACTTGGCTTTATTTATGCACCTCCAATCAAAAGTCCTGTTGGGGATATTTGAACAGGTGCTTTTAAGGTAATTACCTTGCAGGGACTGTTACAGGTTCAACATCTTTTTTTCCTTTTTCTCCTAGACAAAATATTTCCCAGCCTACCTAAGTAAGATGTGACCACGTCCCTGAGTTCTGGCTAATGGAATGTGGATGTGGACAGAGGTGATTTTTACCACTTCTGGTCTTGGCTCATAAACTCTCCCATGTGACCTTCCAATCTCTTGCTTCTCCCCTCCTGTTTGTAAAGTGTCAATGGACAAGACAGCCTGAGAAGCCACATGTTAAGGATGACAGAACTTCTGTCATCCTTTCTTTGAATGACTTTACATCATGGAGTCTCAAATCAACAAGCAACCTTTTATCCACACTCGGTTTTACAAGCCGTTCTGGCATCTCTTTACTGGAATGGATAGGAGAAATGCCAAGATGAGTTCCCACCAACTCTCCCTATCACAGAAGTATTTACTGAGGGCTAATTACCTAAAAGACACCCTGTTTATTGTTTTATATCTTTTTCTCTCATTTATGTTTTCTACTGCACTATTCTGAGAGAAAATGATAAAAACATAGTGGTGAGAAGAAGGCAATCTTATGTTTTTATTATAAATCTTTGGCCTCTGATAGAGGTGCCTGGTGTAGTTTGGGATATTAATAAATGGAATTTTGTTACAGGATCAAGGAAAGCTCAAATTCATAATTTTCCTTTTTAATGCAGTTCTCTAGAGGAAGAACAACATACCAAAGAGTAATGAGAAATGGAAAATACAGCTACAACTCTGTTGTTAACTGGGTGGTACCTCCTTCCACGTTCCGGTCTCTTTGGTAAACCTTTTAATAGGCCCCGAGTTTCTTACTTTGTCAGTCAAGTGGTAGGAGAAAACAGAAGAATAATGCTGTACCCTTGGGTTTGAATGTTTAATGCAATATCGCTCCAACTACTACTAAATGTGTCTAACTTACTGTCCTGAAATTCTTCCAAATAGGTCTCTCTTAACATTATAGCAAGCAAGACAGAATGGTGGGCAGAAGAAAGGCTTTCTCTCTCTTCAAACATATAATAAGCTTTTTAAAAGAGTCTCATTTCCAATGCTCACTCTTTGAAATTAACCTCTCTTTTAAAACTCCTTTCTTTTAACTTAGCCACTCTCTAATTACCACCAACTTGTTATTATCACTGTGACCTGTAGTCCCTTGACCTACTCCCTAGGAGACTCAGTCAGTATTCCTTTTTTTTTTTTTTTTTTTTTTTTTGTGGTACGCGGGTGTCTCACTGTTGTGGCCTCTCCCATTGTGGAGCACAGGCTCCGGAGGCACAGGCTCAGCGGCCATGGCTCACGGGCCCAGCCGCTCTGCGGCATGTGGGATCTTCCCGGACCAGGGCACGAACCCATGTCCCCTGCATTGGCAGGCAGACTCTTAACCACTGCACCACCAGGGAAGCCCTCGGCCAGTATTTCTCAATGTGTGACTAAAGGAATATTTCTCAATACATGATTCAGAACACCTGTGTCAGAATCACCCGGGTACTCATTACAACACAGAAATCGGGCTGCATCTCATTCTCACTGAATTAGTGAATCTACGGTGAGGCCAGGGAAATTTTTATCAAGCACAACAGGTTAGATTCATACCTGGAATGACACATGAGAATGTGAGACTCAAACCTTCAGGCCATTTCAGTCCATGAGCAGTACTGTACCTCACCCTGCCTCTAGATAATACAAATAAGAAGCGTTTTGAAGAATGCATCCACTACAGCTCAAAATCCCACAATTTGTGCTGATTGCCAGCTCTGGGAAGTCCCCATTTTCTGTATTCACTACTTTCTCCTAAGTTACCTGGTATTGCTAGGGAAAATTACAGAAATTCTGCTAATTGAATAGATTGCAAATACTTGCTTTCTAATCTTGGCTAGTCAATTTCTGTTGCCTGTCAACTGCCTACTACTTGTCTCTCAGAATCCCAAAAAAAGACTCTTCCAAACTTTTTCCATCCTCACCTCAAACCTTCATGCCATCCCTAATGTTTGCACTCTCATCACACAAAATTGGTTACTGATAGAACTGTATGAGAGCATTGACCTTCTTCTGCCACTCAGAGCATCGCTGCTGTAAGCCCTCCTTCTGTCAACTCACAAATCTGAGAAACAAATTTCCTTCTTTTTTGCCAAAGCCAACACTTCTACTTTTTTTTCCTTGGATATCCTTCCCTTTTTAAACTAATTAATCATTATTTATTTATTTATTTATTTTTTGCGGTACGTGGGCCTCTCACTTTTGTGGCCTCTCCCGTTGCGGAGCACAGGCTCCGGACGTGCAGGCTTAGCGGCCATGGCTCATGGGCCCAGCCACTCCACAGCATGTGGGATCTTCCCGAACCGGGGAACGAACCCACGTCCCCTGCATCGGCAGGCAGACTCTCAACCACTGCGCCACCAGGGAAGCCGTATCCTTCCCTATTGATAGATGCCTCAGTTCCTTTTACTGGTCCCTTCCCTATCTCTCATGGTATGTTGTGTCCATTCCCTAGAGAAATTGTTGCTGTCTTTCCTTAAAAATGTGTCTCCCTCCAGCCAGCACACTGTGTTCTTTTCATCACCAAATATTGTAGTAGAATAGATTAACCTCATTGCCTAACTCCTCTTTCCTTCACTGACTTTTAAAACTTTGCAGTGTTTTCTCCACACCTCATCAGAGAGAAATCGTTCTCCTCAAGGAACCAGTGATCTCCTGATTGTGATATTCAATAGTGGTTCTTCTTCAAACTCTTTTTAGCAGTTGATGCTGCTGCAGCCTCTTCCTTCTTTCAACTCTTTAGTCCTTTGGTCCCATGACATATGATGCATGCCTGGTCCTTCTCTAACAACTGTATTTCTTCTTAACTACATTCCTCCTCATCTTAAATGTAAATGTTTCTCACAGTTCTGTCCTCAGCTCCCAGGTTGTCACTAAGGAGAAGACACCAACAGGAAATCAGAATTCGCATGTCTTAGGAGCTCTGATGGGAATGAGCCCAGGGTGATGTGTGTGCTTACAGCAGAATCATGTTCCCAAGCCTTTGGAGAGTTGTTTGGCTGAACTCGAGCAATGAACACAAACTAGAAATGACAAAGGCAGGGAAGGCCTTCCGGCAGAGCAAATGAAAAGGAAACACAACACCGTATAAGAGGATGGGATCAATGCTTTTAAAGATCTTTGGTTAATTTTTACTCTTTTAAAGTCCTAAAATACATTTTCTTCAATCTTTTGTAAAAATGAGCTTCTACTGACAAAAAAGAGGAAGGAAAAGAGGGAGGAGAAGAAACAGGGAGAGGAGGGGAGGACAATTACAAAACCAGTCCTAAACGCTTGCTTTGAAAAGCATGGAAGTGGTTTGAGGTAAGTCAAAATTCTTACACATATTTTCATTACTTTTTGTATGGGACCAAACCTTAAGAAACAGCATTTTTTTCTCTTGTTTCATGTCGTATAAGAGATATTAAAAGGTTTAAATTCCATTTATCAAGGTAAATTAACTTTTTTCCCCCTCATGACATGAGAGCTTATGAAAAATAAATTTCCAACAACATTTTCAGAGGTATTATTAGGTAGGTGTTTATTTGTTATTGAAATGACAAGCCACAGGTTCTCTGATTCCCTTATTCTTTTTCATCAAGGCTAAAATAAATGGAACACATCACCACTGATGGAAAACTCATTTGGCAGACTCTTCCTTCTCACCTGTCAGCATTTTAATACCATTCAGATTGAGTTCAAGAGGGTTACTTTTTAATAAATGTAGGAACATGTAAAAGCTTTTATAAATAAAACTAAGCCATTCTGCCTTTTGTTAGCTTGCTCATGTTTTACAAAGCGTTCTTTCCGGTACCCATCACATTATTTCCTTTTACTTTTCTCAGTCCCAACCTCACAACATACTAATGGACCAAGCTTATTTCACACCATGTAATACCTTGCACTATTTAAGTATTTGTTTAAAAAGGCATCACCTTAAAATAGAGTGGAGGGAGAGGAAAGTGCAAAAGACCAATTCTGTTCCTTAATATCATTAATGGAAATACTTATGATCACTGAAAATAGTGTATTGCCGACAATAGCTCTGGTGAAGCCACATCTGTTTATCCTAATGCATAAGGAGCAGGATGTGTGATGGGGAATGAGAATATGCCATTTGATTTGCAGCTATTACCTGACTTCAAAGACAATGGGTAGGTGCATAAATAAAGACAAATCATTATGACAGTGCAGCAACCGGACCTCACTTCAAACAGCTGAAGCCCAGGTTGAAGCAGAATACAGGCTTCCTGCTCCACAGTAAACAATATTTTAATACATTCTCTTAATGTCAGGACTTCTCTTCCTCAAATAAAATTGCTTAAAAAAAAAAACTTTTAGAGATGGCTTTTAAATGTCATATTTAATGTGAATTTCCTTTTATCATTTTATAAAATCAAATCAGATAATGTCTTCTCTCTCAAGAAACTTTTACTTTTCTTTCTAAATCATTTATTGTTGTGTAATATAACAGCATATTTTAAAGTTACTTCATCTTGACAAACAAATAATACTTCTTTTTGACGTGGGGGAGTCAGATATAGAAGGCTTTTGGATGTTGATTGAGATGAAAGAGAGTCCATTTAAACTTTAAAATTGGTTTTAATAGAAGATCTGATGATTTCAAGAAAAAATATGGAGTCTTACAGAAATTATAAGATTGTAAGTACAACACAGTTTGGAGATAAATTTTAATTCTGAGAATCAACTATTGCTAAGGCCAGCATTTGTCATTCTCACTTAATTCCACAAGAGAATTAGCCAGGACCTATAACTACATCTTTCTTAATGGTAGTGCGCTCTAGAAGTAATACAAATAACAAATTTGTAAAATAATACCTTTATATCTCTCAGCTTATTCATGTGCAATCATTTGCATTCCTCAAATAACTTTTTTTTTTTTTTTTTTTTTTTGTGGTACGCGGTCCTCTCACTGATGTGGCCTCTACCGTTGTGGAGCACAGGCTCTGGACATGCAGGCCCAGCACCCATGGCTCACGGGCCCAGCCGCTCCACGGCATGTGGGATCCTCCCAGACCGGGGCACGAACCCATGTCCCCTGCATTGGCAGGCAGGCTCTCAACCACTGTGCCACCAGGGAAGTCCAACTTAAAATTTTAGAATGGAAATAATAATAATTCTAGGCATTTTAGTTACACAATAAAATTAAAATATAGAGCAAATAAGTCCATTTATGAAATTATTTTCATTAGTCATTACCCACAGTGACAGTGGACAGAACAGATTCAAACACCAAACTGTCACTCTTTAAATAGTTGCCATGTGCCAGGCACTGTGTTAGATGGTATATGGGTTACTTGGATGGATAAGACATGGATACTCTGAAAAGAAGATCATTTATCCAAGAAAAACAGAAATTCAAACAGGTCACCTTAATTAAGCAAAGGTAATATGTGATGTGAAAGACCTATCCTGCTTGGGAGCAGAACAGAGAGTGTTCAGTTCTGCCTTGAAAGGGCGAAGGAATTCCGGGCCTTAGAGAATGAATAATTTTTAAGTCATTGAAGAGAGCAGAGAGAATTCAAAACAAAAGATAATATTCAGAATCAAGATACAGGGGCTTCCCTGGTGGCGCAATGGTTGGGAGTTCGCCTTCCGATGCAGGGGACTTGGGTTCGTGCCCTGGTCCGGGAAGATCCCACATGCTGCGGAGCGGCTGGGCCCGTGAGCCATGGCCGCTGAGCCTGAGCGTCCAGGGCCTGTGCTCCGCAGCGGTAGAGGCCACAGCGGTGAGAGGCCCGCGTACCACACACACACAAAAAAAAAGATACAGGAATGATATTGCATGGCATTTTCTGGAAAGTGTGATGAGTGTTTACAGTATATGAAAGACAGGGAGGTGGCATGATTGTAAATAAATCAGGAAATGTAAAAGTACCTCACCTTAAACTATTAATATGTGTTTTGAGGAATCTGAGTTAGATATAAAGTTGGTTAGAAATAACATACATATATACTTTACATTTCCTATAGCCGACCAGAAAGAGGCACTTAAATATAAGGGAACTAACATAAGTTTATCATTGATTTCCTACCATAAACTTAGCACTAATATGTTCATCATTCTTTATTTGTTTTGATCCTCTCCACTACCTCAAAAATTTTTATTTCACAGATGAGGAAACTGAACCTTAGAGGGTTGAAATTGGAGTCTAATAACACTGACAGTAAAGGCAGAGAGCAGATTAGTGAGTTAGGAGCACAAACTCGGCAGCCAGAATGCTTAGGGCCAAAACCCAGCACCCACACATATAACATTTGTGACTTTGGACAAAGGCTTAACATCTCTGTAACTGTTTCCTCTTTATAATGGAAATAATAATAGAACCTACTGATAGGGTTGTAAGAGGTACTATTTGTAAACCACTTAGAATGTCTGGCACTTAGTGATGCTTAAAGATTTGTTGTTGTGTTGTTAGCATCACCATTATTATGCAGGAAAGAACATGATGAGAATGCAGATGACAAACTATCTCTTCAAAGGAAATTAATATTTAAAGATGACTATCTCCTCCCAATCAAACATATACTTTCTGAAAATGACAAAGAACCTATTTAAACTGTACACACGTCATCCCCATAAACTTTAAAATCTGCACCATTGGGCTTCCCTGGTAGCGCAGTGGTTGTGAGTCCGCCTGCCGATGCAGGGGACATGGGTTCGCGCCCCGGTCCGGGAGGATCCCACACGCCGTGGAGTGGCTGGGCCCGTGAGCCATGGCCGCTGAGCCTGCGCGTCCGGAGCCTGTGTTCCGCGGCGGGAGAGGCCACAACAGTGAGAGGCCCGTGTACCGCAAAAAAAAAAAAAAAAAAAAAAAAAAAAAATCTGCACCATTATATTCCCCACTTCACAGAGAAATTTGAAATTTATGGAAACCAAGTAATTTGCTCAGGTTTCCATGGTTATAATGGTAACTGAGTTGGAATCAAATAGTGGCTGCTGCAGTTGCTACCATTCTACCAACCTCTGTCTGGTTGAGAGAGCCCAATGGCTTCAGGGGCCAGGAGCAGGGTCAGGGGAGACTTCACAGAGGAGGTTCTAAGTAAATTAAGTTTTAAAGGGTGAATAAGAAATGAAGATACAGTCAAAGACAAGGAGGGTTTGCCAGAAAAAGGCAATATCCAGTGCAAAGAGACCCCAAATAACACACTGCTATATTTTAAATGAATAACCAACAAGGACCTACTGTATAGCACAGGGAACACTGCTCAATACTCTATAATAACCTAAATGGGAAAAGAATTTGAAAAAAAATAGATACATGTGTATGTGTAACTGTATCACTTTGCTGGACACCTGAAACTAACACAACAGTGTTAACTCTACTCCAATATAAAATACAAATTTTTAAAATAAATAATAAAAATAAAAAATAATAATGAAATAAAATGGAAAAAAAAGGCTAAATAAAACCAACCTGTACATCGAAAAAAAAGTGCATTCAGAGAACAGGAAGCCTGGTTTTGTGGATGATGCTCATGATGCGTTTGAGGAAAGGAAGGCAGAAGGAGAGGAGGTCAGCAGATACCCAACCTAGCAAGGCTTTATGTGTCATCCTGGGGTTTTGACTGATTTTCCCTCAGGGCTACAGGGAGTCATTAAAGCTTTCTGAGCTGGAGAATGGTACAGCTGCACCTATAACCACACAGGTTTGAACTGTGGGGATTCTTGACTGGGCAGGGGTTTGTTCCCTAGCTCCCTGCTTCTTCAAGGGTCAACAGTAATCAGATTTGGATTTAAAATATCTCACTCTGGTGGAAGTGTAGAAAGAGATAGGCTATAGACAGGGAGACTGGTTAAGAAGCAATGCGATGAATGAAGGAACTGGCAAGGAATACTGAAAGAAAGAGTGAGTACACAGATATATTTGGATCTAAAGCTTTCTTAATTTTTCCAAAGATCAACACCACCCTCAGATCCTTCATCATCTCTGGCACCCTGGTGTTGCCTTATGGGAATAGTCATTTTATCCTAGCTAGGGCTGTCTTTCTGAACAAAGGATAATTTATTTCCTCTTTAAAATATTTTCTTTAATTATATCAACTTACTTGTACCACTTTTCACTACCTAATGTAATAC